>NC_081433.1:12813278-13125557 GCF_949786415.1 Peromyscus eremicus | reverse complement strand
GAGGTTGTCTGTCACTTTGAGGTGCCTGGACTGGCAGCATTGTATTCCTTGCTAGAAGCCCAGGCATGGGACCTGCTGCTATCTGCTGTCTAAAAACCAAGAGACATTGTCAGCCTAATGTTCTGTCCTTAGTTGTAGGGAGGGATGTTTTTCATTGGCCAAGTTTGGATGTACCAGGAAAGGCATGGAGCACCCCAGACTATGGACTGTGATGCCTGGAGGGATTCTTAGAGGGGACCACTGCAAAGGCTCTTTTGACTCTTGAGCCTCTGCAAAGTCTAAGCTTGTGTAGTCATTCCCCGCTCAATGGAAGGAATGGGAGACTACAGCCAGATGTGGGAACCTTCTATTAAGACCAGCCGCTATGACCTCGCATGAGAGTTGCAGATGAAAACATTAAGTTCAAAGTGCTTCAGGAGGTTGGTACCGTCTTTCAGTTTTCCAGATAACTCTAGTAAGGATTTCTAGGTTTGAGCTTGGAATATTCAGAATAATTTGAGATCATCTGGATAGAGTGGGGTAGTGGTTTGTCCTGGTAAGGTTGTATGATTTCAAAATGAAGTTATTGTGAAAGCCAGAGGAAGGAATAGCCACCTGTCCTTGCAGATGGTGGTGTAATGAGAACAGGACATTTTAAAGTGTCAGGTGGACATTTAGTCAGGCCAGTGGCATTGGTGGTGGTGTAAGGTTTTCCTACTGACCACTTTCACTCCGTTACTATTTCAACTCACAGTATAAACAAATGGAAGGTGTCTATAATTCTTGTGTTTCTTTTAAGCAGATAACTCTCTTGCTATGTGTCCTTTAGACAGAAGCAGGAAGGTCATCAGAGAGCGCTGGTCACCTTGTGCATGGTTAAGGGCCTCTACATATTCTGTGCCTTTGGTTGAGACAGTCCCCCTGCCTCCCCAGGTTCAGGCCTTAGGGATAGTCCCTGGCTCTGCCTTGTCATCACTGTTAAATAGATTAAGATATGTAAACTTTTAGAGTAGTGCTTGGCACATGGTAAGCACTAGACATTTGAAATGATCATCCCAGGGCTCTGAGGAACAGCTGCTGTTTCATGTGTCAGCCAGTGACTGGGGAAGGACAGTAAAAGCCAGGCCTTGGTTTTCGACCATATCGACAGGAAAGAATTGAGATCACCCTGCAAGCTCACAGGAGACTGTGCGTGTTTGTAGGATAGCTGTGTGAGCAGAAAGACTCAGTTGCTGTGTGTTGTGTTGCTATGTATTCTGAACTGAAACATTCCTTCTGGGAGGGAGGACAGCAGCTCATAAAACTTAGATGACTCCCAGGCTCCTCCCCCAGGTTATATAAGCACTTGCTGGGGGAGAGGGGACTTTTCAGTGGAGCTGCCTGTGAGTTGGGCAAAGAACTCTAGGGGTCCAGCTTCTGTGAGCCATCACTCATCCTGGGGTGGGCTCTTGAATAATGTAGCTGCTCAAGAGTCCTTCATATTCCTGCAGGAAAGCGCTCACATACGCTGCTGTAGGTGATAATAAACTCTTGTCTGTCAAACTAGACTTGGATGGACTTGTTCCTTCGGTAGGCTGTTGGTGCCCTATGTGAAGTGAATAGATGTTTGCCCACATCTCTTTGGAAAAGTTCTACAGCAGTGTGATAAATATTTCTATATAGACTCAGTAGTGGAGAACAGAACACTTACCTGTGACAAGCTACTGCTTAATTGATAAGTATTTTCTTAAATGACAGGTCTGCCTAACTATGAAGGAAATGGGCAGCTATGATGGAAAAGTTGGGGAACACAGAGAAGCACATTAAAAGGTTAAAACACTCATGTTAATCTCAAACCTGGTCTGTGGCTTTTCAGGAATCTGGTCTGTTTCACACATTCAGATGTATGAGGGCTTTTTCTTTCCATCTATACTATATCCAGAGATGGGAAGGGGTAAAGCTGTGGGTTTCCCATTCTTCAGGGCTTTTCATTTCTCCCAAGGCTGACACCAAATGGCTAAATAGGAAAGCTGTTTCACTCCCCAAAATACAGTTATTTTAAAAAGGAGCAGCCTGGAGGAAGTGGGGAGAGATGAAGAACCTGAACTTAGAGGAAGTAGGGTGGGGGCTGGTAACTGATCCCAGACATGAAAGGGATGTCTCCCTTTCTCTGCTGTACGCATACTGGGCTGGGCATCCTGGGTCAGGCCTTCTGCATAAGTACTGTGAAATCCTAGGAATGAGACACACTCAATAAAAGGTCTGTGGTGAGATAGGATGAGTCAACTAGCCAGAAAGCCTGGAGAGAGGAGAGACAGTGAGCTCAACACGCAGGCCACTTGCTGGCACATTCACAAAACCCAGAGGGTCCAGCTGAACACTCTATATCCTGCCACTCTCTCAATAATGAGAGAATAATTCTTGGGATTCTTCAGTTCTTGTTTTAGAAGGAAATGGAGGAGAGGCTTCTTTTACAGCAAGCCTGCCCATCACACCACAGATTTTTCTAATACGTGATAGATATGACCTGTTCTTGACAGTCTTGCCTACTTTGGGAAGCAATTTGGCAGAGGACTGGACTTAGGGTCCTTGGTGAACAGTCTCACACATGGCTTTGGATGCACTCAGGGTGGGCAAGCAACAGAGAGGGAGCATGTGGCCCACAGCATTTACTTATCTTGTTAAGACAATGAAAAGAGGGAAAAAACCCCACCAAACCTATATTTTTGTCTTTTGGTGTTCTAGGACCTCATAAAAATCACAGAAGCTCAACCTGTGCCCTGAAGACCATGAGGTGCTCTGCAGAGCTAGTGACCTTTGAACTGAAGGGTGACAGAGTACATCATTAGGGTGGCTTAAGGAGATATAAAGGGACACTAAAAGTTGCCTTTATGGGGGCACCTAGTAACATCAACATATTTGGAAACCATCTGTGCTCAGAATAGAACATAAATGCCTTTAAAAATTCTCTGCAATGATGATTCTATTCACCTCACTGCTCCTCAAGGGGGTAAGTGCCTTTATTAGTTTCTGAAGAAAAAAATGTCCCTCTGGGGTACTACCTTGCTATGAGACCTACTTCTCTTCCTGGTAATTGAAGAAGTCACAGCATGTCCCAAAAAGATTAAGGCTTATGTAGGAAGGAATTATGTTTTATTTTCTCTCTCTCTCTCTTTTTCTTTCTTCCTGGTTAGGTACTATTGAGGTATTCCATGCTTATTTCTTCACTAGAGAATAGCATCCTTACCATCTTGAAAGTTTATAATCTTTAAAGTTTTATTAATTAAATTTCTTCTTTGATAACTTCCCATATATGTATAATGTATCCTGACAGCTCTCACATCTACCTTCTTGCAACCCCCTCTCATTCTCGTCACCCTCCTAGTCTACCTATAGGTCTCTTACCTACATTCATGTCTATTTGTTTTGTTTTGTGATCCATTGAATCTGTGTGTTCATGAGTTTGGAAGTTTCCGTGGAGCCTGATGGGCTCAGCAGTGGGTGTACAACTGAAGGCAGGGACTCCCCTCATCTAGAATCTATCAGTAGCCTACAGTTCAGCAGGGAAGAGGCTTCATGAGTCCCCTCCCCAATCCATGATTGACTGTTGACATGGTCAGTCTTATGTAGGCACATGACTCATTACAGGTGCTGTGAGTTCATAATGAAAATAGCTGTGTCTCGCCCAGAAGGTGGCATTTCATAGTCTTTCTCTATATCCTCAACTCTTACATTATTTCTGCTGTCCTCTGAGCCTTAGAGGGGACATGTGTAGATATTATTTAGGGCTGAACATTCAACCGTCATTTATCCTAAGCATCTTGAGCAGCCACGACTCTCTGCATTCATTGTTGTTTGCTGCAGAGACTTCTACGAGAGCAGCACTTGTCTGTGAGCATAAACATAGTTAGAAGGTATTTGTCACTAGGTCAAGTAAGCTAGACAATGGTAGTTGGTTCCTCCTAGGACCTGTGACTTCCCTTGCCATGAATCCTTGTTCACGGTACCAGTCATGGATTCCCTTCTATAGAATGAACCTCAAATCTAATCAGAGAGCAGTTGGTTACCTCCACAACAACCATGCCACTATTGCATAACATGCTCAAGTAGCTTCTTGGGTGTTTAGAGGAAACCTTGATTTGGGATGCTTGCTGGTCAGACATTCCATTTATTTTAGTGCATGCTAGTTAATATTTCTCAGTCTATGAGAATACACCCATGTACCTTATAAAGAAGTTAGAATTCCTTTGGCAATGTAGAGGACACAAAGGCTAAGGGCCAGCTTTGCTATGGATAAAATTATACAGCTCAATTTTTGCTAAGATACTTGGAAATTTCTAAGAGACCACCCTGAGAACAGGTCACTGTGGGCCCATGGTATTTTGTGTGATTATGTGTTGTATGAATGTGTGTGTGTGTGTGTGTGTGTGTGTGTGTGTGTGTGTACTCATGCAGAAGTTAGAGAAGAGGTAGGGTCTCTAACTGAAACTGGACATTGCCATTATTTGGCTATTCTGATCACCAGTAAGCTCCAGAGATGTTTACTTCTGCTCCAGTCCCAGGGTTTTAGGCACATGTGATCATATTTGGCTTTTATGTGGGGCCTGAGGATTTGAACTCAGGTCCTCATAATTGTGCACTTTTACACATTGAACCATATACCCATCCCAAGACTAAATTTTAAGCAATGACTAAAAGTATCTAGAGACTTCTGTGTCCATAGTAAACACTGAGAGTTGGTATCCCTAAGGTATAGAGGACAATCTATCTCATTGATATGTAATCTAACAACTAATGAAATCCAAAGTGTGCAGACAGAGAGGGGCTGCTGAATGAAGACAGGGTATAGATAACACGTGTCTGGGCCTGTCTGTGAGGGAGTTTAGGTTAATTTTGAAGTAAGAAGAACCACTCTGAGTGTGAATGGCATCATTGTGTGGACTTTATTAAATGAGGAGGAGAAAGCCACCTAAGCATCAACATTCACTTTTTACTTTGCCCCAGGCTTTTCCCACCATGCCTTCCCACCATAATGGACCATTTCCTGGAACTGGGGGCCAAAATAAACCCTTCCTTCCTTAAATGGTTGTTGTTGTTGCTTAAATTACAGCAGCTGGACAGTAACCTCTGGAGTAGATATTTCCAGTCCAGACATAAACATTTACTAAACATCACACACGAAGAATTTTTCCTAATCTGGTACTTGGTGCTCAGAAATTATTTCAGCCCAAGGTGTATGTGGAAGCTTTAGCCACGAAATGTCTGTGGCAAGGATGTTGTAAAAGCTTACACTGAGAAGTCTTTGAGTGGAGCAAAGGCCAATACCCATTCTAGTTAGCATCCTGCTGCAACCTGGTAGATGGTTTCTCATGCTTAGAGGATAAAGTAATGTCTCATTATTTGGTTACTGTCTGCAGACAGTACAGTTAACCTGGCCCAGGTGAGATTAACCCTGGTGAAACCAGTATTTATCAAAATGTTTTATGGGTGCCTTGGCTCATTATTTTCTCTGTTCTCTGGACTACAGGGAACATTAGCTTTCTGACGAGGTCATTTTGCAAGTTCTCTGTGATAGGACCAAAGCTTTATAGATTGCCTCTGGTGACACCGGCTACGGCATGCTCTCCATTTGGAAATGAAGCCGCCTGTGGGTTTCTATCCAATTCATAGAACCCCAGGCTGAGGCAGAAGCTCTGCCTAATGGGAAGAACTCAATGCAAGGAGCCATTTCTATAAGCAGGTCGCTTGGAAAGCCGCCTATTGATTGAACGGTTAGTTACGGCGACATAAAACCTGACTGTGGTAAGCATTCTCTCTTTCTGTCATTTGAGCCCCTGCAGGAAGAAGAGTATTTGGTATATTGAAAGAAATGTATAAGTTATCTTCAAGGGGACAGGGGGAAAATAGGGGAAGCAGTATTGATTATGCCCTGTAACTTTCTCATACTCTGGGAGAATGTTTCACAGGCCATTAACTGAGTAAGCTTCAGGTGACCAATAGGCGGAGGTCTGAGTTTCTTTATAAATCAAAGTTCAGCTTTACTAGGTGGTAAAAGGGAATGCAATCCACCTGCTGTTTCATAAAGAAAGCAACACGTGCCAGGGTTGAGGCATTCCTGCCTGACTCCTGCTCTGCTGTGATTGGTGAGTGAGAGATTATGGCCGATCCCCCCAGCTTCTTTTACAAAATGGTTTCCTTCTCAGCCATAAAATATCTATGTTTCAAAATAATAGCTGTTAACCTATGCCCTAACACAAATGCGTCTCAGTGGACCTTTGCAATCATACATACCTCATGGAAAGAGAATTCTGTAATATTGCAAATTTGGGAAAACCAGGGTTGTACTTACAAAAGTGATTTCTTGGTTAAAATTTCCAGAGGATGGAGAACTGGGCGTGTGTTCTAGGTTGAAGACAGGGTTTTTTTTTAATTATTAAATTCTTTAATTTCCTTTAAAAATGAATTTTAAGCCTACTGTGGTAGTTCACCACTGCAATCTCAGCCTTAGAAATCTGAGGCAGGAGCATTACTGTGAGTTCAATGCTAACTTGGGCTATAGACTAAGACCTTGTTTCAGTGTTCTAACTAACCCCTAACAAACAAACAAACATAAAATCAATTTCTTCCTTAAAGTCAGCTTTAAGTGTTTTGGATTCTGGTTATCTGTGTAGTATGCTTAGCAATGAGGGTGACAGGTGACTCTTGTTCTTAGCAAAATGCCCAGGGGACATTTAGCTTCATTTCCCCAAATGTGAATCCCTGAACTTCCCCCCAGATTTCCTCTCCTTGGTATTCTTCTTCACTCCAGGGCTGGAAACACCCATCTTTCTGGCTCATGGGCTGCAGATTCCTCCAGCTGCTCCCTTCTCTTCCCTCCATACCTGTCCTTAGCCTCCCACCTCCTACCTCTCTCCAGAAGCCCCCATGGTCTTGTTCCCACACAGCGGCCACGACCTTCTGCTGAGCTCCTTCAGCCCTTGTCTGCCCCACTTGACGGTCATGCCAGATTCCTTTCCCGTGTGGTGATGACTTCCAGGGACTGGGTGAAAGCCAGAGTCCTTACTGTGAAGAAAAGGCCAGTGCCTTGCAAACCTCATCTTCCCTGAAGTCTTTGACTTTACCTCTTCTTTTGCTTTTCTTGGTTCATTTCCCTTTACCACACTAGTGTGTTTGCTGTTCTGTAAAGAACCAAGACAGTTTTCTACCCCAGGGCCTTTGCTGCGGATGCTTTTGTTGCCTGGCTCTTCCTTGCTATCTACCCACTGCCATCCTCTTTAGACTATTGCTCAAAGGCTCGCCTCTGTGGAGATCTTCCATGGCCATTCTGCTTAAAATTGACCTCTCACTCTCCATCTTCCTTCTCTACACAACCTGTCATAGGACATAGTCTCTTGCTTGTCTCTCTTACTCTAAACTGTGAACCCCATAAGGCTTCCAGTTTATCTGTGCTGTCTATTCCTGTTCCCAAGGCCTGAAATAACTAGGCTCTCCATCACATCTGCTAAACAAACACATATCAAAGTACCTAGAATTTAGGGGAGTTGTGGGGAAGCAACATAGGAACCAGATATTTCAGGTCCCAGAGATAAGCTTGAATGGTGATGGAGAGAGGGGTGAGAGCTTCCACCTAACCCTGACCATATCATCCACAGCTCCCTGCCTCCTTAGATTCAGTTTTCTCAACACTAAACCTCAGTTTTTTGCCCACTTCATGTCTTCAGGTGATGGAAGAGGACAAAGCCCTAGTTAATAATTCTGAACCTCTGCCTGACTATGCACATGTGTCTGCCTACCCACACTTAGCCCGGGCTTACTCTCACCCCAGTCTAGAATCGAATGGGATAGCTCTTTAATCTCTATTAACACTTTGGGTGACAACCTAGTTTTCAAATGTTGGCATCAGGATGTTTTCGTGATGTCTGAATGATTTGTCTTATTTATTTTTGAAGAAAAGAAGATGTTTGTTAATGCTATCTTCACAGTGTGCCCATTTTTCAATAGTCCCAAGATCACTAAGTGACTAATGAACTCTGATAACAGAGGTTCAAAACACATTGCTGGCTCGTCACTTAGAGTTTCTTCCTTGAAACCTGGAACTATCTCTTATAGTTTAAAATGAATACTAAAACTCTGTAGTATTTTCAACCTCGGACAAATGAAAACAAAACACAATTACAAAAGAATGAACACATCTGCATAGAAAGAGAATACGAGAGATGATGGAGGGACCAGCTAAAGGATACATTGTAGATGAGGTTGCCACCCCAGGGCCCATCCCTGTTCGCTCTGAAGATGCTCATGTGATTAAGAAAAGATTTGGGAGGATCTGAAAGAGGTTTCACAGGAAAGAAAGAAACAATTTGCCAGATGCTCAATGGGAATTTTTTTTCTTTGTCATAAAACCTTGTAATTAAACTTGCAATTTACTCGTATTTTATCTCTTTAATTTTTTGATGTGTTAGAGCATATAGGTAATTATCTGTAAGTAGTCAATCAAAATTCTGGATTATGCTTTCAGGGAAAACTGGCAAATGAAAACATTGTCATAGAGTTTTGAAATACTGCATGGTTCTCCTTAGTGACAGCCTGAGGCTCTGCAAGCAAATGTCTTATAGCAAGAGCAAAAATGAACCTTTCCCTTGAGTGTGTGTGTGTGTGTGTGTGTGTGTGTGTGTGTGTGTATACTGAGTCCCTTTTGTGTTGTTTGTATGCATATATGTTTAGGCCTGACTGGTTGGAATTGGTTAACCTATCGGAGACTTGTTCCTTGAGAAGACTGATTCTCCCCGCTTCAGCAGCCATTAACTCTTCATCTGTAGAGGAGGTCTTGGGAGAGTGTCCCCATCCTTGTTGACAAATCAGTTGGTAATGTCATTAGGCAGGTCCTGTTTAGGCAACCATATCGCTGAGATATCTGTGTCATATTTACCAGAAACTGCCTCACAGCAGACATCCTGGCCTCTGGCTCCTATAATCTTTCTGTTCCTTCTCCTTCAATGTTCTCTAAGCCTTAATTGTGGGGGTTGTGTTGTGAATGTATCAACCGTGGCTGGATACCCCATGGACAGTTGTTCTCTGCATTTTGAAGAGTTGTGTTTTTGGAGTGGGGCCAAGGGTGCTCAGGAAATGTGGAGGTGTATCCCTGCAGCAGTGTCAAGGTCAAGGGGACTAGAACAGGCCCTAATAGGTCCTGGAAGATGCTATGCTGGGACCCAATTGGCAGGCTCTTGGATTATTTTGCAGAACATTCTTGCACTCATAAAATAAAAGGCATGGGGTTTCTATAGACACTGACTACAATGAAATGCCTTACTAAAAATGACACTTGATTATGTTTAGAAAATTTTATTTATGAATACAATAAAGAATTGTAAACATATAATGAAAATATAAAAGAACATTTTGCAAATATAATTATGATTCACAAAATACCATTTAATGAAAGTGGTTGTAAAATTTTAGAAATGGATTTACATGTGCTTCTGCATTGACACGGTAAATAATGAGATGCAGAAGTCGGGCTTAAAACTGATTGTAAGGTAGAGATGAGGGTACAGGATGTGTAGTAACCAAATGAGAGCTCTAAACATATCTGAATTTTCTCAGTGTGTGAGCAGAGTGGTGGGTGCCACTCCAGTGACTTGCTTTCTGCCTTTGTTTACCTTGAAAGGGTTGCTAGATTTCAAATGGAGGTGTGGCAATCTGATCAAGGTGAGCTTCTCCATGTCTAGGTTCACAGATGTACCCCAGACTGAGATCCGCTGGGGTCTGTGCAGCAGAGCTGACTGAGAGCAGCAGGCAGGGCTGATGGGTCCCACTTATGTGTATAGATGTTCTCTTGCCCATCTGTGCAGAATAATCATGGGCACCGGAATAAGAGCAGAGAAACCAGTGACTCTGGTCCTTCATTGCATTGTGTGTTTCTCTTTACCTTGCCTTTACCTGCCCCAGAACTGGAGGAGGGACTTGAGCCTCAGCAAAGACAAGCTGGAAAGTCAGTTGATGGGAGTTTACATTCCTCACTCATGCTTTGCAGGAAGCAATTTCCTTCCAACCCCATGGTTGCAGTGCATCCTCTTGGAAATTCAGAGGGTGAATTAGACAGGCTCAAGGGTTCATGCAAACTTTACAATTCTCTGAGCCCATTTTTTGTATTTTTAATCAAAGGTAGTCATCAATCCTTGTCTTCATGCCTAAATAGGTAGAATGAAATAGGATGAACCATGGGGTGTGTTCATGCTTGTGTTCTATTTATCATTATTTGAGAGACCAGCCACAGTGAGGAATATAGAATGCTATCATTTTTAACTGACAAACACATCAAATGAGGGGCCTGGGAGACAGCTTAGCTAGTAAAAAAGCACTTACCTCACAAGTCTTATGACATGAGTTCAATCCCAGAACCCATGTAAAGAGCTGGATGTGGTGGCATACTCTGTAATCACAACATTCCTGCATTCAGATGGAAGACAGAGACAGGGGAATCATCTGGAAGCTCACAAGTAGGCTAACTGGGAGCATGCTGTGCAGGATCAGAAATGAGAGAGTCTGTACTTCTAGACAAGGTAGAAGGCAAAAGCTGACTCCTAAAAGTTATATGCTCAAGCACGCGCACGCGTACACACACACACATGCATGCGTGCATGCACACTCACAAACAGAGAGTATGTATGAACCTTCTCTTTCTTCTCTTCTCTTCTCTTCTCTTCTCTTCTCTTCTCTTCTCTTCTCTTCTCTCCTCTCCTCTCCTCTCCTCTCCTCTCCTCTCCTCTCCTCTCCTCTTCTCCCCTCCCCTCCCCTTCCACCCCCTCCTCTCCCCTTTTCTTTCTCCATCTCCCCTCCCTTGTCTCTCTCATGCATACATAAAACCAAAAAATTTTAAAAGCACTGAATGATACCAAGGAATCGCCCTTCTTCATGGCAGTGTTCATCTGGAAGACACCCCACATCCTCAGTGTTGCACGGCTCCCCTCGAGGTCTATTTCTAGTTTTCATATGGCCATTACCTCTGGAAGTCAATATTCCTTAACGGCTTCTAATGCTTTTTCTATCTACAATTAAATGCTCTCGTGTTAATTCACATCTGCATTGAAACGTGGATCTTCTGTGTATCCAGTCTAAATTCACAAACCTTATTTGTTGTGTTGAGCAATCTGATCAAGGTCATTATTACTTTATGTAGCTGAGTCTTATTTTTAGTTTGAGTAGTCAGAAAAAAAGCGGCACCTAAGATTTCAGTCCAAACAGAAGCGCTCATGCTAGAGGTGACGAGCAGAGGGAAAAGCACACAGAGTGCTTGCTGCTCTCAGTGAGCCTGTGATCTTCTGGTCAGGAGGGCATCGAGCCTGTCATTTTCAAGTAATTATGGTTCTTTCACTATTGAAACACAGATGTGCCAAGCAAGCTGGAACATCCTGCGTATGCACAGAATAGCAAATTTCACTGGCCACATTCTACAGAGATTAGTCAAAGAATCATGCTGGAAATAGATGCCTGCTTCCTGTAGGCCTAGGCCAGAGAACCCCAGAGCCTGGCTGCAGGTCTGCAGCAGGAATTACTTGGAAGTGGAAATCAGCAGATTTCCAGGGAAGGTGCTCCTGCTGAGAGTTGGTCTTCTCTGTCTTGCTGGATCTCAACCCTCTCTCTCCAGAGGGAGCCAGTGTCCTTCAGCCTCCACTTTGTGTTTCCATGCTCAGAGGTCAGGAGATAGTTCTGCTCTGCCTGGGCTGAGCTGGTAGAGTTTTGCCCTTAGGATCCAAAGATATTCAGGAAGACCTGAAATGAAGGTGGGCACGGCGTAATGCTAAGACTCGGAGTGAGGTGTCAGATGACAAGGGCTTCTGTCATCTTTAGATGTGATAAACACACACATACACACACACACACACACACACACACACACACACACACACACACACAGCCAGAGAGAAAGAGAGGAGAGAATATACATATATTATATATATATTTTTGTGTGAACCATTTTTGTTTCTTTTTTTCATAATATAATTATATCTCTTTTCTCTCTCCAAACCATCTTTATACCCATCATTGCTCTCTTTCGAATTCATGTTCTCTTTTAATTATTACACGCTCATATATATGGATACACACAAAAATATTCCAAAATATAACCTCCTCCATCTGTAGAATGATACTTTTGTGTGTGTTTTCTGGGTTAAGTACTTTAGTATTGGATAGCCAATTCGTATACTCTTCCCTGGAGAAAACACCCTCCACACTGAGTATGTGTATATTATTAAGAAAAATGTCATGTACTCATTTTTCCTCACACTGATATTTTTCTCCACTGTGATTGTTAGTAGGAAATAGAAACTTCTAGAGTATTGTGAAATTAAAAGCAATTATTAATCTTTAAATCATTATTTTGTAAAGAATTGAATAATTGAAAAAATATCTGAATGTAGTTTGGAAAATATTTGATTTGTTTTCTTAGAGATTTAGTGTTGTACATATCTATTTAATACACATTTCTAGTTTTCATATGCTTTAACTTTTCAAATAGTGTTGAGTATTTGAGTATACATATACATCCTTTTGATTCCACATGTATGTGTCAATCTGATTGTTTTGTGAAGTCTGATACTCACACCCAAGTATAGTTGATGACACTGTAAAGCAAACACTCAGAATTCAGCGTAGGCTGGTAGAAAGGTTGAACCCAGACCTCAGGATAAAGATCACTTTCCTTGTATCCTTTCCTCTCAGCCATTAAGGATGTCAGCAATACATGGAAGCTCCTTGCCTCAGCCCAACCGTGTTCCAAGGGCAGCAACTTTGCTTTAAATGGGCCCATTGTCCTGTACTCTGCTGACCTATTGGACAGACTTCTTCAGAGGTACAACTTAAGTTTTTGTCTACTCCCAATAGGAAAGAGGGACTTTTTCTGGGCAGATGTTTGGAAAGTCAGAAATTCTTCTATAGGGACAGTTTATCCATCCATGATCCATCTACGATCCATCCATCCATCCATCCATCCATCCACCCATGAATGATCCATTTATTCATCCATGCATGCCTGTTTTTTAAGGCTACTATAACAAAGGGCAACTAGAAGACAGCTAACAACAAACCTGTGTTATCTAACAGTTCTAAAGGCTGAGAGTCTAAGGTCAGTGTATCCTTGGGGCTGGCTCCTGAGAACTCTGAGGATGAATCTGCCCTCGGCTTCTCCCTGACCTTTGGTGGTGTGTTGTCTACTTTTAGCCTTCTTTGCCTTGTGTGAACATAACACTGGCTTTGCCATTGTTGTTATATTGCATTCTCCCCAGCCCACCATGGGCACATATGTGCACATGTGTGTGGAGGCCAGAGGCCAACACTGGGTCTCTTCTTCAATATGCTTTCAATATATATATATATATATATATATATATATATATATATAAAATTATGTATATTTCAGTCTATCACTGAACTGGAAGCTTTCCAATTTGACTGGACTGACTGGCCAGCAAGTCCCAGGGCTCCTCCTGTCTCGACTTTCCCAGTGCTAGGATGACAGTGGCGTGCCGCAGATCTAGGTGTTTATTAATATGGGTTCTAGAGAATTAAACTCAGGTCCTCATGTTTGTGCTGCAAGTATTTTACTGATGGAGACATCTCCCTCATCCTTCCTTTCACACGGTCAGTTTCTTATAAAGATGTTATTGTTAATAGATCAGCACTCTGTCTCTTCCTTCTCCTGTTGCTACTGGATGGACAATTAAAACAACAGGATTAGGAGTCCATCACATTGGAACCATTTCCTAATAAGGCCACATTCTGAGGCTTGGGGGAAGGGTGGGCAAGGGCCTTTTGAGTGATTACCAGTGCAACCCATCCACACAGTTCTGGATTCTGAAGGAGCTTTCAGGACCATCAGCCCCACAGTGGGAAGGGGTTGTATGGCAACACAGCTCCCTCTGGGAGCCAGGCCTGTCCACTGCTCCCTCTCAATAAGTGTCCCTGGATTTTCAAGATGAGAAACCAGAGTCCTGTAGGACAGCCACCAGAAGCCCCATCCTAGTAGGGAAGAGAGGTGTCCAGTAGGCCAGAGGTGTCCAGCTGCACATTGAGTGGCTGAGATAACACTGACTTCTAATTGATGCCACTGGAAACATACAGGTTCAAAATCAAAATAAAATGAACAACCCAAACTAGACCTACAGCCGTGCAGAGACCAGCCGAGTGTGAGTTTTCTTCCTTTGCTCACCATTGTGAGCACTTTGAGCCGCGTCCCCTCTCTTTCCAATGCACTTAGGAGTTGCTGCTTCTGTGGAAGGAAGCTTTTCTGTTATGATTCTACAATGTATTTGTTAGTCACAAGCCCTACCTATTGATTACCTCTTACATGAAGTATCAGTTATGTCTTTTCCTTTTGAATCAAACTCTATAGAGGAACTCCTACCTTTAGAGGAAAAAAATAATTTAAAAAAATCAAGCATAAAATATATCAAGCAAGGCTACTTTGAATCCCCTTTGAGGTGGCAGGTCATACAGGCAGCCTGTATCAACCCAAGAGATCACAGCCAGCACCCAGGTTAAAATCTATATATTCCAACATCCCCACATTTTTTTTCCTAAGGGAAGAGAGGATTACAGATTGGGGAATGTTCTGTGCTTACAATTAAGTGAATTACTTGCTGGCTCATCTCTAACTTTAATTACTTTCTCTTCCTCAACTTTGCAATTAGCTGATGTTGCTACAAATTTTTGTCACACACTTAATCTTTATATAGCATTTTTGGCCAGAGTGCAGTTCAAGTCTGTAAGCGGCTCCACTGTCTGTATACAGAGGTGAGGCTGCCGAGGCTTGGTCTCTATACAGTCCAAATGTGTGTGGTGGCAGGGGTTGCTCATCATGTACAACAGCAGGCCAGCTCCATTTTCATGGCTCTTGGCCTCGTTCCTCTCTTGCAGGTACATGATGCTCTTGGACCTGCACATACTGAGCCCTCTATACTATGTAAGGTTGAGTTTGCACTAGGAACCCATGGACATGAGGGTTTGCACTCCTTTGGAGACCCTCATGAATGATTCTACCCATCAACAGATAGTGCAATGGAGAAAGGAAACATGATTCAGTTGGAGAGCCAGGACTTTATTCCTGGGTTGTCTTTTCTCCCACCTCTGATTTCCACTCTCTCCATTGCTGGCCACCACTGTGCCGTGCTCACCATTAATCATTAGGAGGAGGGAGGAAATTTATGCATTTAAGGGAGAAACATAATAAGCCAGGGTTCTGTGTTACCAACCTCCAAACTTCTTTAGGGGGAAATCTAGGTATTTTATGGACTATCTGGTGAAAGAAAGTAGTGGATTAGAACCCCCAAATGTTACATTCAGGGAATTTGAGAAAGTGTCTTAAGTATATATCACACTAAGTAAGGTAGAATTGGGAAGACACTCTCATCTGAAGGAGGTAAATCTGTTGTTTCAGATGTCAGACTAATATCCTATAGATACTGCGGTATCCAGTGGCGACACCTCTCTGGTGACGTCAGGACAGGCATGCAGCACTAAGTGACACAGTAAGTAGAGTCAGATTAGTGCCAACAGAACATGACCCCGCTGGAGTTTGTTAGTCTGCTTCCAGATGAGTGGCCGAGAACAGCACGGTGAGGAATGGTTAAGAAACTTACTCAGAGTTACTTAGAAAGTGGTAAAGCTGGAGCAGACACTAGTTTTTGTTTGGTTCTGCACCCCAGAATCTTCCACGAGCTTCGGTCACTCAAGGACAGGTACCCTACACAAGGCTGAAGACTCTGGCTGGAGACTGTGTGCTCACCTAGTATGAACCCTGGATCAACACACTCTCAGGTCCAGGAAGCAGCATGTAGAAACAGCACAGGGTGTGCATCAGAGGTAGTGGAACCCTGTGTGATGGCTCATCTTCACCCCCAGACAATTTGACTGGAGTTAGAATCACATGCCTCTAGGTGTGTCTGTGCCTGTGTCTCCTGAGAGGCTTGCCTGAGGGAGCAAGCACCCTCCTTGAATGTCAGTGACATCATCCCATGGTCTAGGGGTCTATGCAGAGTGGAAGTGGATTTAAAAGCAGTGAATTCTGGCCACCTTTTCTTTGCTTCCTGGCTTGCTGTAACTTGGGCAACGCTGGCCACACCCTCGCTCCCACAATGGACCACACTGTCACAATTATTGACTTTGTTAGATAGAAAAAAACTATTTAGCATTCTTCTCGACTAGAGATCAATAAATACCTGCTGTGCACATTAACAGAGGCAAGTCCTCCAGAATTTCAGCGCAAGCCCAGGTGGCCCGAGTTGTACCTGCGTCGTGAGTGGTACATGCTGAGGCTCCTGCACATTGGGAAACACCTTGTTTCAGATTTGCTATCAGCAGCTCAGAAGCATCGGACCATCTTTTGTCTTTGCCCGTTCTCCACAGTCGTTCTCCACAGTGGTGGCATTAAATGAAGCTTGCTGAGGATAGACCAAGTCGTGAGGGTTTGGTGACCCCTGGGATTAATTCTGTCCCAAAAGATGCTTCCTTGAGCAAACTGGCCCTGTCTTCTACCACTTGAAGATGCCCCAGGAAAGAGCTATGCCAGAAGGAGGCTTCTTGGCTTAGGTCTGCTCATCACAGGAGAAGCCCCAAGGGTTTCAGCAGGCACCCAGCGGGTTCTGTCCATATTCCACATCATCTTGAGTGACACATTAGGGGAAACAAACATCTATTGGGACCTTCCTGTACATCAGGCACATGAGCAACTTTCAATAGCTCCTCTTTTAAATTTTCACAGCCATTTTAAATACAGTGTTAATCTACCTGTTTCAAAGATGGAGCAACTGGGGCTAGGAAGAGTGAATTATTTGTCCAATAAAGAACAGCTGGTGAGATGTTCTTTTAGTTTAACTAAGGCAAGGGAAGGGAGGCAGCGTTTTAAGTGAAAGACCCATGGTGCTGGTCAGGTATCAGCAGTGGCAGTGGGGTGGGTGGCAGTGGACTATTGGGGGACAGTGTAGGTTCCTGGCCCTTTCTCTCCCATCTCTGCTCTGTTCTCACCTTCCAGTGACACATAAGGACTTACCTTCTGGCAAGAAGCAGGTCTCACCCCAGCAGCTGTCCTCCTCCTTTAGTTTTTATGGTCTTGGCCAGTGCCTGGGGCCTCAGCTGATTCCAGGCCAGTCGGTTCTTGCACACTCATCAAGAGGAGCATCAGCATGTCCCTGATGGTGACCTGCTACTCTCTTCACTTTAACCTTCCCAGAGGAACCTGGTCAAAGTCAGAAGATGGCCCGGAACACTGCTTGGTTCCTGGTGAGGCCCTGCTTCTTGGCTCAGGGAAGCCTTCTTGTTGGGTCTTTATAAGCAGAGTGACGTCCAGTCCTTCTTCAAGGAGGCTGATCCCATCATAGAACTCGACCCCAAGACTTCAATAAACATAATCAACTTTCTAAAAAGCTATCTTCAAATATCATCTTCTTGGGGATGAGGCTTGGCTTGGAGGATACTCAAATTTCAATTTGTTACACTCTCTTTGTACACATCTGAAACACACTGTTATCCTGATAGGCCTCCCTTCAACTGTGAGTGAAGACAGACAGGGCCCAAGACATTGAAAGAGCTAGAGAATCCTGGCTAGAAGTGAGAGAGATGAGAAGAAGCGCAAATATTTGGGTTAGAGTCAGTAATGAAGACATTCAAAAGCAACTGAGACCTAGAAAGTGGCCCGTGAATGGTTTGGGAGAAGCAGGGGCCTCTACTGTCACCAGTTAAGGACTCACCCCCATTCACCTGGTGGAGAGCACTGGTATTGAATATCTGCTCTATCCTGTTTGATTATGCAGCCGTAAACATTTTCGGTGAAACATTCCCAGGGACCCTCTTGCCAAGGAAATGGCTTTTTAAGCTAGTGAACCACATATCTACATGACACTTCTTTCTGTTCTCTCTCTTCATTTCCATTTAAAATATTCCAGTTGACAGTAAGTGTTCCCTGAAATCAGCATGGGGGAAAAATGAGCAAAGAGTTTAGACATATCTGCATATCCTAAAATTGTTTGCCAAGTAATAACACACGCGAGTGAGTAAATCACGTGGGGAGAAGAAAAGGTCACATCCCAATTTTATGAACCAGTAGCTGCCGTGGCTGCAAAAGAGAAAAATCAATACTGTAAAACATGGCCAGATTCTGAAGGTGTTACAGAGCGGTTTCCAATGAAGGGTTTTTGGCAGAGTCCCAGTAGTCACTTGTACATATATGGATTTGTTCACTCTCTTTTTCTCTAATTTTTTTAGGACGTGAAATTTCCAGAATTATTTTTATAGCTCAGGGCATGATGTGGAGGTGGAGGCATAGATTCCAGACTAGTGGCCCGATTCCTGGTCTTAGCTGGGACAGGATTCAAATGACAAACCTCAGGGTCTCAAGTTGGCTAAAATTCATTTCTCTTTCCATAGAAGTACAGAGGGAAGCATTGTGGGGAAGAGTACTGGCTTCGGGGGAATGTAGCTCTTCCTAGCCCATGTACCTTGTGACCTGAATGTGTTGGCCATGTGTGTTCCAGTGTGACAACTGATACACATCTGTCCTATAAGGGTGAGGGAAATGCAGAAAAGGCAAAGGACATGTAGTAGACGCCCTTCTTCGAACCAATTGAACTGACAAGAAAAATCTTCAAAAGTACCATTGAGTTAGTTTTGTGTTGGTCATCTACTACTGCTGGGCATAAGACCTGTCCTTGAATATGGTTTGTATACCCAGTGAGGCTCCACTGTAGAAAACTGCTTTTTCCTCTGCTAGCAGTTACCAATTGGAGGTAGCTTCTTGGTTACGGATGGGTGCTCATATGCGCTTCCCCTTCTTAGCACTGGGATGCCATCTGGCTTGGACCTGTGCATGCTTCCACAGTCTCTGTGGGTTCATGTGTGCATCAGTTCTGGTGTATCCACAAGACACTGGTGTCCTCCATGCCCTCTGGGTCTTACAATCTTTCTGTCTCCTCTTCCACATAGTTCTCTGAGCCCTGAGGGGAGTGGCTTGATGACATCGCATTTAGGACTGAGTGTTCCAAGGTCTCTCACTCTCTGTACATTGTCCAGTGGTGGTGTCAGTTCCCATCCACTGAAGGAGGAAGTTTCTCTGCTGATGGCTCAATGAAACACACTGATCTATGGGTGTAGCGTAATGTCATTGGGGTCATTTTATTACTATCTTCTTTAAGCAGAACAATAGTGTTTGGTTTTCTTCTACTAGTCATGGCACTATTCATCCCATCACTGGGTAGTTTGCTGTTCGTTTGGGATATAATAGAATTCTTCAACATATACAGTGATATCTTATCTCAGAATTGGGAAAATCATAGGGATTATCTCATTCCCTTAAATATTGCTTCCATCTACCTCGGTACACATTGTTCTTTTGCTGTGTATTCCTTCTAATTTATACTCCTGTTTTTATTTTCTTATTCTGTCACATTCATCCTTTATTTTAGACTCCTAGTGACCAATGTACAAGTCTATTTACTTTTTCCTCTGTGTTCAATCTGATTTTAAGTATACACTTTGAATTTTTAATTTTACTTTAATAGTCTTTCCTTTCTGAACATGTTCATTTACCTGCAAACTTTTTTGAATTTTAAGTTTATCTCCATAAGAATATGCAACCTACTTGAATTCTTCATCTTGTAGCTCTGCTTTCTACATCTGTTGTTCTGTTTGCACCACCCCCTTTTTTTATGGCTTCAGCCTTTAGGTGCCTCATATTGCCATATTCCTTAGATCTCTGGAGTGTTTGAAGACCACCTATGTATCTAAAATACACAAGGTTAAATAAATCTTATTTAGGTCTACATTTAAACCCTTATGACAAGTTTGATTGTTATCATAATTGTCCTAAACATTGTGTGATAGTAGCTTTTAAAGACTAGAACTTCACATTACAATTTTGATTGAATTGCATAGGTATAATACCTTATAGTATGATGTAACAAAAGTAACTTTAACTTTGTATCAGTATACAAAAATCCGTTCCCATGTAAAATATTTAAGACTAGTAGTTGCTTTTTGGTCTAAAAGTAGATGTAACAATTTATCCTTTTATCCTATCATGCCTATATCCTCCCTTTTTTCTTTTCAGAAAGAGATTCCTGCATCTAACCTCCTTTGCTTAGTTTCCTCCTTGACCATGATCAATAACTTGCAATTAACCCCCTAAATAATGACAAATATCCATAACCCATCAAACAATGAAAAACCACTACCCTCTCCACCTCTAAGAAATGTAGGCATCATATTCTTAAAATTACTTTCTGTTATCTGGGGGTGATGGCATCTTTAAAGGACCCTAATAAAAGTGTGATAATGGTCAAGTCCTGGGAGAGCTAGCTGTATCATTTTTTGTCCAATCTCTGTGTGATTGGAAAGTCCGGGGCTTATCTGAAGTCCTGGCTGGAGTAGCTTATGAGGCTGGATCATTTTAGCTAACTGCTTTGAAGTTGTCCTGAATAGTTTGTAGCCCTAGACTTATCTTTGTGTGGTTTTTGTCAGCTTAGTAGCATTACCACCATCCAGGTGGATTCATTGTTGCAGGGCCTCATCATTTTCTTGGGGACCTCAAAGGTCACTGCCAGGAATGGTCATGGTTCACTGTAGAAAACTTAAGCATTTTAAATGTCATATGCAGCAGATCTCTGAGAGGTTAAAGGACCACAATCTGTTAAATACATCTGGGGTACACAAACTCAATTCCTAGTTACATGCTTCATACTCAAATCTGAAAACATACAGGAAGCTAGATAAAGCTTATTTCTAGAATTAATTAATATTCTATATGACCACTGATATCATGACAGAAAGTTTATATGTATTTGTATATATGTATATATATATATATATATATAATCTTATAAATTTTGAGATAATATTTATACCTCAAGAAAAGTTTTAAATAATCAATGGAAACCAAAGGACAATGAGATTAGTGGGAATAGAATCATCCCTTAAGTTTGGTTTTCTTCTGTTCCGTACCAGGTGGCTCTTCTGATGTGAGACCAATTTTGGATTTTTCTCTAACAAGCATGCTTGGGTTTAGAGAAGGAGTGAGCCATGTCCCAACTCCAAAGCCAGCTTTAGTTTTTGATTTAATTGGGACCACAAAAAGACCATTTGCTTTTTATATTTGTACAGAGTAGCAAAAACAAGCATTTGGGAAGATTATAAAATTCTACCCTGTTGGAGGTATGCTATACCATTAGGCCAATTTACTCTTTTTTTTGCAATATTTTCTCTTGATAATTTCTCCTCCTCCTCCTCCTCCTCCTCCTCCTCCTCCTCCTCCTCCTCCTCCTTCTTCTTCTTCTTCTTCAGATTTCTCATTTGTTGAGTGGTCTTTAGATTCCTTAGTTGAATGCTTTCATTCTCCTGGAAAGACAAAAACAAAACTCTGCCCCAGCTCTAACTTTGAGGAGTTCCTTTTTTTTTTTTTTTTTTTTTTTTTTTTGCAGGTTATATCTTTGTTAAGGCAAAGTGATTTTTAGCAACAGAAAAAGTATTATCTTTTGATAATAATTTTTTTCATACCTGATCAAATGAAAGGCAGTTGTTAGTCTTATAAGCTAGTTTGGATTGAATGACCAAGCTGTTAGATAAACTATCGCCTCTCCTAATCAAGAGGTTTCTCCTGTTCGAATCTAATCTTTATCAATCTTGATGGTATTCATAGCATTTCTTCTCCTGTGGAAATAAAAGCAAAACCTTTTACCCAATGTAACTCATATAGTAGTTTCCATTCTGAGGTCAACACATCTTTAAAATATACAGGTTGATTTAATCCAGCATTTTTTCTACTATCCAGTGTCTCTCCAGAGCTGTTGTTCCTTTTTTATTAGCCTTTTAAAAATTTAAAGTTAATAAAGCACTGTATAATTGATGGCTTGGGTTCTTTATTATTCCTTTTTGTTTATTAAGCATGTCTTATAAAGTATGATTAGATCTTTCTATAATTTCTTGTCCTGTAGGATTGTGTGATATACCTATAATATTCTCTGTTATAATATGCAAAAAATTATTTAATTTTCTAGAGACATATGCTGGAGCATTGTCAGTCTTAATTTGGACAGGTACTCCTATAATGACTATAACTTCTAATAAATGTATAATTACAGAATCAGCCTTTTCAGAACTTAAAGCAGTTGCTCATTGAAATCCTGCATATGTATCTATGGTATGGTGCATATACTTTAATTTTCTAAACTACACAAAATGAAACACATCCATTTGCCAAATTTTATTTATTTGAGTATCCTTTGGGTTACTTCTTGCAGGTAATAGAGTCTGGTTATAAAAAGAACAAGTAGGATATTTTCTTATAATTTCTTTGACGTGTTGCCAAGTGATAGAAAAATCTTTCCCCAAACTTTTGTTATTAGCACAGTGTTTCTTTGAAATTCTGAGGCTTCTAGCAAATCATTTCCTACCAATAGCTCATCAATTTCATCATTACCTTGTGCTAAAGGACTTGGTAGGGTAGACCACTATGGGATCTGTTATGTGTTATATACAATGGATGATTTCTATTTCTTATTACTTGTAGTTGAGTAAATAACAAAGTTAATTCTAAACCATATGGAATAAGTCCCGTGGTTTCAATATGTAAAGCAACTCTTACTACATATTGAGAGTCAGTAATTTCATTAAGAGGTTTTGGAAAATCTAATAATACCATGAGAATAGCATATAATTCTGATTTTTGAACTGAGTCATAAGGGCTTTGTGACATTTGCGTTATTATAGAATGTAGGGACTCCCTCTTACTATGTGAGGGAGGATCCAATTGGTTCTTTTTATAAACTGGAGCCTCTTGCTTCTGGGTTATTTGTTGCTAATTTCTCCCAAGAAATTACTGCAAGCTATTTAACAATGTTACTATTCTACCCATAATAAGGCAATTTCAACATTAGTAAAAAGTACAACAATTTCAGCTGGATCTATTCCTGCTAACTAGTAAAGTCTCAATTTTCCTTTCAGAATCAATTCAAAAACCTTTTCTACATAGGTCTTTAATTTTTTACTCTGTTTGTGTGCTAAAAATATCCATTCAAAGATATTACCTTCTTTCTCCATAAGAGTTTCTGTGGGAGAGTGCATAGAAGGTAAAATAACTAGAATACAATTAAGCTCTGGATCCAAGCCATCCACAAGTGCATCTTGTAATTTCCTTTCTACCAGAGCCAATTCTCTCTCAGCCTCAGCTGATACTTTTCTTCAACTATTTAACCCCTTATCACCTTGTAAGGGTTGAAATAAATTACTTAGCTCTTCAGTAGTTAATCCATTTGTGGACTGGTAGCCAGTTAATATCTCACAGAAAACTTTTAAAATCATTATGAGTTCATAATTGATATCTCCTGAGTTGTCTATTCTGTGATTGAATTTTCTGTAAACCTATCTTACATCCTAGGTAAATTAATAGAATCTCCTTTTTGTATTTTTTTTTTCAGGAGCAATTTGTAATCTCCAAAAAGGCAAAATTCCCTTTACTTCATCAAACATTTTTTCTAACGTATCATCATGTGAATCAGCCAGTAAGATATTTTCCATATAATGGTAAATTATAGATTGAGGAAACTGGTCACAAATTATTTCTAACAAAATATTGATGCAAAATGGGGCTGTTTAACATTTCTTGTGGCAAGTCCCTCCATTGGTATCTTCTAAGAGATTGAGAATTATTATAAGTGGGCACACTGAAGGCAAATTTTTCTCTATTCTGTTCTTGCCAAGTTATAGTACTCAACATCCATGGCAAAATACCAATGCACATAAAAAAAAAAACCAGTCTTTTAAATCAATCACTATAATAGACCATCCCTTAGGTAACAAGGAAGGCAAGGGAATTCCAGACTGTAAATAACTCATTGGCTAGATCACCTGATTTATAGCTCTCAGATCTGTTGCCTTTCTCCATTGTCCAGATTTCCTTTTAATGACAATTATAGGAGAATACCAAGGGCTGGTCACTTCTTCAGTAAGTTGAGCATTTAGCTGCTCCTGTACTAGCTTTTCCAGTGCCTGTAATTTTTCTGATATCAAAGGCCATTGTTCCATCCAGACTGGTTTGTCAGTTAACCATTTGAATGGTAGGGCTGTTGGTACTTTTGCAAGATGAACAGCTGTTGTGCTTTGCTTATGTACAAGAGTCGATGACTCTTCTTGATAATACCTTTTAATATTTCTCTCAGAAGCATTCTTTATTTTATGGTTTGTTTCTGAGATTGGAGAAATGTTAATCTGTTTTCTATTGCTGAAACAAATCACACCACCATAAATTCATTGCTATTTTTGGCATATATAATTTCCCTATGTGTCCTTCTGGCTCTAAACACTTGACCCACTGTAGATGTAACCAACCGTCTTATTAAATAAGAAACACAGAACCAATCCAAAGAAGAAAGCCAAAAGATCAGAGCTAAGAGCCTTACCCGCCTGCTACAGCTAGCCTCTTCAGCCAAGAGACCTCTCTGAAAGAGACCTACTTCCTGTCTGTTTGTCTTTATATAGATTTTCTGTTCTGCTTTCTCATTGGTTGTAAAACCAACCACATGACTGCCTCGTCACTGCCTGTCTGTATAGACCTCCAGGTCTTCTATGGTTGGTATTGAGATTACAGGCATGTGTCTCCAATGCTGGCTGTATCCTTGAACACAGAGATCTACACAGCTCTGCCTACCAAATGCTGGGATTAAAGGCATGCACCACCAATGCCCAGCTTTCCTATGGCTTGCTAATTGCTCTGACCCCCGGGCAACTTTATTTATTAACATACAATTAAAATCACATTTCAGTACAAATAAAATACCACCATAACCCACCTTTTATTTTGTTTTACATGAGATAAGTTCTAATCCCTAGAAGCTGAATATTCATCTCCCAAAGAGCCCAATCTGGATGCCAAGATTTTGGTAAAATTATTTTTACATCTATGTCTGTGCCTACTAAACCTTCAGTTACAATGTCATTTATTCATATATTTTGCTTTTACCTTTGATCATTTATAGATGTTTGCTAAAATAATTATTTTATGGTCTCTTCTGAATTTTTTGTTTTATCTACTGAAGCTGTTCTGGTTCTGTCCTTGATCATATCCAGAGTGGTATAGTTTTTAACAACAGGCTTTAAGTCTTTTAATTGCTCTGTGGATAAGTTTCTCCAATGCTGAGAGGGAATGATTGAGTCAAATTTGACATTGTGGCCTGCAGGAGGTCCTCTAAGGCATCTTCTGATGGCAAATGGACACCTTGCCTGTCCCTGGTTGATTATATTCATTAATCCAATGCTGGCCTTTGCCATATCTTGTGTATATTCCAGAAGCTTGGGTCCTTCTGTTTGGATTATCTCCAGAAAAATCATTGTTTCTAGGAACACCTTGCCTACAAACCCTTTTCAGATAACATTGTTTACCATAATTAAAACAACTGACATTTTGATTTTTTGTAAAATTTTTAGAAATCACTTCTCCTATCCAAATATCATAAACATGAGATCCAATATTAATTATATTTCTAATCCACTCATTTATTGGTGCTGATCTTGCCTTTAAAGGCCTAATCACATTTTGCATTCTTTTAGCATTTTCAAAAGCCAAGAATTCAATTAATATTTGTCTGACTTCTGGATCTGATACTATTCTATGTACAGCTGAAGTCAATCTTTGCAAAAAATAATGCTTCTTTTGGGCCTTGTATAATTATAGTAAATGACTCAGACCTCTTTCCTGATTCTTCAACCTGTCCCAAGAATTTAAGGCTATGAAACAGCATAGAGCAAAGATGTGATTATCACATTCACCCTGTCTTCACAATTCAGCATATTGGCCTTCACCCAGAAATTGGTCTTGGGAAATAGCAATACTTCTAGCCCTGTTTCATTGTTCTATGGCCCTAGCTTTGTCTTTCTGCCATGTTCTCCCTTGTAACTGAGGACCAGCTTCTAATATTGCTGTAGCTAAATCTTTCCAATCTTGAGGAATAATTGTCCATGAATTTAACATCTGCTTCACATAAGGTAAATGCATATCGTATGAAATGACTGCTTCCTTAAATCTTTTCTAATCTAATATTTCTATAGGATTCCATTTAACTTCTGCATAACTTCTTGGGGGTGTCTATCATCTGCTGGTTGACCCTGTATAGTAACTGGATAAACTAAGGTTAGTTTTCTAATAACCTTGGGCCACCTTCTTCAGTTTCATTGTGTGACGGTGTGGTAGGATCTTGTTTAAATTCCTCTGTCTGTGTCTGAGTATTTTTCAAATTTTCATTAGTAGGTCTTTCTAAGGCTTATATCTTATCAATAGTAAGTCTTTCTAAAAGTTGTATATTATCAGCTAAATATTTTCATATTTGGCACAGTTATCAAATCAATTTTTAAGGGTAAAAATATAAATTACCAAACTGATAGTAATTATTATCTACATTATGTCAATCCCAGCTCAGTCAGTTATCCCTTCATTTATTATTTCCATTTTTCAATCAGTCCATAGTTGCACTATATAGAATCCTTTCCCTGCATTGTGATATTTCCCATTCTTAACATGGGGTGACTTTTTTCTGTTTTAATATTACCTAACTCTCACCTTAAGAATTTCCTAGTTGTCTCGCCAAATCTGCCGACTTTTCAGTTTGTTCAGAGAAGCAGCAGCTTTGACTTTGGCTGCAGTGGCAGCAACAATGATCATGGTGGTGGCACTTGGACCCCAGGGTAGGGAGCAGGAAGCATTTGTGACCATGGTGTGCTGCAACTGTTGGCTGCAGAAGTGTCGGGGAATGGGGTGTCCTGTGTGCACATGAGGAGTAGCAGGCTAGTTTGATATCATGTTGCACATTGGATGCCAAATGTTGCTTTTATCTAAGTTGTTCTATTGCTAATAAAGACTCAGGAGTCAGATATTAGGGTGAAAATGTGATTGACCAAAGAAGCAGCAGAAGAGTGACCAGCTGACCTTCCCCCCTTTTACCAGAGACTCAGGTGCCTCTTTACACCTCCTACACCAAAAAGACTGTGACTCTCTCAGTCCCTCCCTCTCCTTCCTGCACATCTCTCTATCCATCTTCCTGGCTCCTCCATCCCCTCTATGGCTAATTCCTGTCAACTAATACCTGCCTCTGCCCACTGACCCAACATTATTTTATTATCACAGTCTTGAAGTCTCATAGTGCAGTCAAATATCCCACAAACTTGAGGACCAGTCCAGATCCTCAGTACCCAGGTAAATGCTGGACAGGCATGGCAGCCCACCTGCAATCCCAGTGCTCAGGATATGAAGATGAGGGGATGCTTAGAGCAAGCTGTCTAGATAGACTGTCATACATTCACAAGCTATGGGTTCAAGTGAGAGGTCTTGCATAATATATAAGTTGGAGAGTGACTGTGGAAGACACATCACCTTCCAGTTTCTACATGCATATACACATGTGTACCTGCACATACAGGTACATCAGCACTCATGCAGACATTCATATATATATATATATATATATATATATATATATATATATATGACATTCATATATATATATATATATATATATGCACATAAAAAAACAACACAGAAGCCCAGTGACCTTGAAGGAAAATAGAATATGTTTTTTTCTGTAAATGAGAAACCTGGAAAGCTTTCAAATATTAGAAACTTCAGTCTCAAAGTAGATATCAGAAAAAAAATTTGATTGTTTTGCCTGTAGGGATGTATAAATGTTTCTGTCAGAATCTGTTTCTTGGTGGTAATGGAACTTTACTCTGAAGTCCTTTCAGCTCTTGGCTTCCATGTGAAAGACACGTCTTCACATGGACAGGGGCTACAAGGGCTAAATGGGAGAATGTAATTTGAGTAATGAATCCTGTGTTCTGTTCTTCTTACTTTACACTTACACATCCTCATCGTTGTTCTTTTTTATTGAAAATAAACTTTTTTCTCATACAATATATCCTGATTATAGTTTTTTTCCACCTCCTCTCTTCTCCACTTCCACTCCCTTTCTGTCTCTCAGAAAGAACAAGCTTCTAAGAGATAACAACTGAACATGACAAAATAAAATATAATAAGATGAAGCAACTCAACAGGAGGAGAAGAGTCTCAAGAGCAGGCACAAGAGTCAGGGATCCACTTGTTCTCACAGTCAAGAGTTCCATAAAAATATGAAGCTAATAATCATAGCATATACACAGAAGACCTGGTATAGACCTGTTACACAGGTCTTGTGCTAGCTGTTTCAGTCTCTGTGAGCTCACATACACCTTACTTAGTGACAGCTTATGCTGGCAAGGATGCAGAGCAAGGGGAATATTCCTCTATTTCTGGTGGTAGTGTAAACTTGCACAGCCATTGTGGAAATCAGTATGGTGGTTCCTCAGGATGTTGGTAATCTATCTACCACAAGACCCAGCTATACCAGTCTTAGACATATACCCAAAGGATGTTCCATCCTACCACAAGAACACTTTCTCAACCATGTTCACTGAAGTTTTATTTATAATAGCCAGAAACTGGGAACAACCTACATGTCCCCAACAGGATAATGGATAAATAAAATGTGGTACATTTACACAATGGAGTGTTACTCAGCTGTTAAAAAAAGATAACATGAAATTTGCAGGCAAATAGATGAAACTAGAAAAAAAAAGCATCCTGAGTAAGATAACCCAGACCCAGAAAGGCAAATATGGTATGTATATATTCATTTATATGTGAATATTAGTTGTTAAATAAATGATAACCAAGCTACATTCTGTAGACCCAGAGAGGTTAGGTAAAGAGAAGTCTGAGGGGAATGCAGGGTTTCCCTAAGAGAACGAAATAGAATAGATTTTTATAGGAAGACAGGGGGCAGGAGCAGATGGGAGCTGGAAGAGGCAGAGGAGGATAGGGTGGAGGGAGAGAGTGTGGGGAGAGATTGCTGGAATTGGGGGCACTTTGGGGGGTAGAGTGGAAACCTACTACAGTGGAAACTTCCTGGAATCAATGAAGGTGATTCTAATGAGGATTCTTAGCAATGGGGACATGGAGTCTCAATTGGCTGTTTCTTGTAGCCAGGCGAGGCTTCCTGTGATGAGACTGGGTTGTATTCAGTTGAGTTGTTGGTCAGGGGGGCTCCATAGAAAGCCCCAAATAGCTGGACCCCACTGCCAAGGACAATAGCCACACAATTTATTGAACATGAAGAGTTAAATTGATGCCTACATGGCTCCACATCTATGTTCTAGTCTCTTTGGTGCAGGAAAGCACTCTACAGGCTACCAAAAGAGAAGTGTGGAGACTAACCCAGCCACAAAACCTTTCACCTACAATCTTTCCTGCCTGAAAAATATGCTAGGGCAATGGTGGCATAGAACCTGTCAGAGTAACCAACTAATAATTGTCTGATTTGATTTAGGGCCCACTCCACAAGAAGGAACCCATATCCAACACTGTCTGGGTAACCAAGAACCAAACATTAGATAGTCCAGAGAACTAAAGAAAAACAAAACACTACAAGTCTAAAAAAATCAATAAAATGACCCCAATGATATTTTGCTATATTCATAGATCAATGCTTTATCTAGTCATCATCAGAGAGGCTTCCTCTAGCAGCAGACGGGAACAGATGCAGAGACCCACAACCAGATGTTATGTAGAGAGAGAGTCTAAACTGGAGGTCTCCATCAAATCCCTCTTCTCAGAGCTCAGGGAATTCTGAGGAAGAGAAGGGAGAAAGATTGTAAGAGCCAGAGGATGGAGGACACTAGAACAAGGCCCTCTGAATCAGCTATACAGGCTCAATCCTTGCTCTTAAACCCCACAATAATTTCATCCATTATTGAAATTTCACTGAAAATGATGAACTTTGAATTTGCTTTCGAAAGTGGTATAGTTTTGCAGCTTGCTACCTAGCAAAGCTGTCTAATGTATTCTAAGATGCCCCAGGGAAGCTCTTCCCCCTCACATGATCCACAAATCCCGGCTCAGCTCCCCTTCCATAGATACAACCTTTCCTTCATAGTCTCTTACCATTAACACTCCCCGTAAGTCTAATAGGCAAAACTGGACAGAATGCTCAGCATTCACCTAAATCTACAGCTTCTGAAGCTCTTGAAGCATGATGTGTACACAGCTCTTTTCTAACAGCCCCACAAGGGACAAGTGCACAACCTTTTCAAAGGCCTTTCTGCCTTTGGACTTCATTTCAGTAACAACAAAGTCTTGTTTCGTGGTGGGGGTGCAGTCCCCAAAATTGTAATTCTTCTCTGTTCTTTTGATCAGTAGGGCCAGAGTGATAAGTGACTGACTACAAAATTAGATTTTTTTTTTTTTGGTTTAAAAGAGATAGTCCTGTATAAATGTATATCAGTAGAGATGTTCTCTTTAGAAACAGAGGGAAATACATTTATAATATATCTTATGCTAAACTGGGATGGGATCAGTATAGTCACATCAATAAATTCTTATACAATGCTGACACTTGGTACCGATTCTTAGTAGTATGGGTTGTTCATACATTCCATTAATTGTAAGAAGTCTAATTTTCTTTAAATGATTAAACCATTATGAAAAGTTTAAATATCATTTTCCATCCATTTATCAGATGTAGTACTTGGTTCATATTAGACAGTCTATAATTACAGGCAGGGTCCTGTCCTGCTCATCTGTGAAGAATGTCAGAATGAAATAGTTTGGAGTGGAAAGACCTGAGAGTGTGGTCTGTGCTGCTGTTCATCTTTTATGAGACTCTTAAGAAAACCACATAAGTGGAACTGGAGAGATGGCTGTATTCCAGAAGACTCAGGTTCAATTCCCAGCACCCACACGGAGGCTCACAGCCATTTGTAACTCCAGTTCTAGGGAACCAATGGCACTCCACTGGCACTAGGCACATACATGGTGCACAGACCTACATGCTGGTTAAACATCTGGACACATAAAATAAAATTTTTTTAAAAATCACATAACCATGTGACCACATTTCTCATTTCCTAAATGGGGATTTGACACCTGTTTTGAGGAAAAAGGGAAAGAAGGAGCTTGGGTTTCACTTATGAAGATGGCTGAGTTGTGGAGGTCTGCTGTACAACCTGTGTCCTCAATAGACAGTGACAATGCACTGTAGATTGGTGTTAACCTCATAGCTCTACAGCTAGGATTCCTATCACAGTAAATGAAAAAAAGAATAGCATTAAATTGAGATGCATAACTGCTTACAAATTACAAACCCTTAAGCTAGGCTGGATATTAGAATTGGCTCAGAGTATCTATGCTGAAAATGGAAAATCATGTTAATACAAAAATTCAGACAAGAAATCTTACATTTTCTTTTGGAGTCATCACAAATGTGCCTTGATGACATTTTTTGCTTCTTATTTTATAGCTTTTTTTTTGCAGATCCTTTAGATTTAGAATGATTAATGGGAACAGGGGGTAAATGTTAATATCTCAAGCACAGATGTGATCAGTAAACATTCTACATTATCACCCTAGTGGGTATCCAGGGACAGCTCACTTGAGCATTTTTCTTTGGAATGGATCAGCTGCACTTTTTAGTTTATTTATGTGACAATGCCTTGGACACACAATCAGCTATATAAAATCTTAAATAGCACCTGAATGTGGCTTGGAAAATGAAACAGGTCCTATGTGACAAATGGAGGCATTAAGCCACTATTATAGTAACGTTTAAACATTTAGCTATGGAGTGGTAGCATGTAAAACTGGTCAGATGTAAAGGTTTTCTCTCTGAATTGTGTTGTGTTTTCATTTAGTTGCTCACTGGTCTGCCCAGTCCTGTAGTGGATGTGTGAAGTGAATCTTGCTGCCCATGCAGTCTGGTTTAGGAGCTCATAGAGAGGTTGATGTTATGCTGGTGATGAAGCTGTTACTGGGTGAAATACCAGCAAACACCTGAATTTCATTTTCTGGAGATGCACTCTCTTCTGTCATGTTCTTCAAAGCCATTCCAAATTAGTTAATATCAGCCTGGAGAGATAGATGCTTCAGGGGTTAAGGGTGCTTGCTGCTCTTCCAGAGGACCTGAGTTTGGTCCCTGGTACCCACTCCCAGTGACTCACAGTCATCTATAACTCAAGCTCCAGGGGATCTGACACCCTCTTCTGGTCTCCATCGTCACTGTACATACAGCATACACACATATAAAAAAATCTTTATTAGAAATTTGCTACTATCAAAAAACTATTCATTACAGAAGTTTAAGATCTAACATTAACAAGGATACTTCATGATTGAAATAATTTTGCTGTAATAGTATCTCATTCCAAGTTAACTTTCATCAACTTTATGTGGTGTGGATTTATGAAAAAGTTTGATTATATAGTCTAGAGAGAGGAAGCTGAATTTTGTTAAACAACAATGAACTATTTTACAATGTTTTTTTAATTACTTTTGAGTTAACTCGGAAATTTGTTTTAAGTACATCTGTGCTATTTTATTAGAACTTTTTTCTCTCTCAGGGTGAGCATGCTTGTATTTAATTTTAAATGCATTTAGTTATAGCTTTGGGGTATGAATAATTAGGAATGAATGTACCAGGGTTCATTTAGTACTGCAAAAAGAAGTTGAGCAGCACATTAAGAATGTACAGAAAACTCGCTCCCAAATTTCTACAATGTAATTAACAACAAGAATGCACACTGCTTTAGTCTTAGTACCATGCCATGTAATTTATCCTATAGTCATAAATAGCTTATAAGATATAAATCTTAATGATCATATTTATATTATTTATATTTAAAACTAAGACATGCATAACCCATCAATAGGAGCCTATGTAATGCAGGTGACACTGTGTCCTCATTAAAACAAGGAAGTAGATAATTTTCAAGATGTCTACCTGAGAAGATGGAGTGAAGTAAAACAGGCTCATTAATGTGATTAAGTGATCTCTTCCAGGCCCAGGATCCAGATCTTCCAGGCTTGTGCCAACCCTGAGCAAGTAGTTTGATTTCTCCTGGCCTCAGTTTCCCCACCTGTGATAAGGGGTTCCATCTCTAAGGGCCCTTCTCTCTTCTATGTTCCTGCATTCCTTTTCCATTCCTGATTATCACCATGTTCCTTGATGGACATATATTATCATTGTGAAAGTGGCCTGGACCCTTAATTTCTAGTCTGTCAAGAAGACCCAACAGAAGCTTCAAGAATGCTGAGCCACAAAGGGGCCTCTATTATACTGAAATATACTTTCTCCATCCCTAGACTCTCCACTGTTTCTTCATAAAGGGATGTTGGATTTTGTCAAGATTTTTTTCTACAATTGTTGAGATTACCATGTGATTTTTGTCTTTGAGTTTATATGTAATGAGTTACATATATTGATTTATGTATGCCAAACCATCCCTGCATCTCTGAAATGAAGCCATCTTGATCATGATGAATCATCTTTTTGATATGATCTCGAATTCAGTTTACAAATATTTTGGTGAGAAAGTTTATGTTTACGTTTTTCAGAGGGTTTGGTTTATAATTTTCTTTTTTTTTTTTGTCTTTATCTGGTTTTAGTGTCAGGACAGTGGCTTCATAAGAATTTAGAAGCACTCATTTTTTTTTTTTATTTTTGTGGAATAGTTTGAGTAGAGTTGTTAGTTCTTTGAAGGTCTTTGAAAGTCTATAGGAATTTTGCATTGAATTCACCTGGTCCTGGGCTTTTTTTTTTTTTTTTTTTTTTGGTAGAGAGATCCAAGATATTGTATTTCTCTCTCCCTACCTCCCTTTCTCTCTGTCTCCGTGTGCATGCATGAATGCATGGTATGCATATGAAGGTCTGAGGACAATTTACAGGAGTCAGTTCTCTCCTTCTACCAAGTGGTTCAGGAATTGAACTTAGGTTGTCAGGCTTGGTAGCAAGTGCTTTTTACCTGCTTAGCCATCTTGCTGGCCCTTAATTCAGAGACCTTTTCTTTATGGCGGCTAGCTGCTTCAATCTCATTTCTGATTATAGATCTGTTTAAATTGCTTATTTAATATTTGCTGTGGGATGTTCTGTATGGCAAATGTGTTGCTGATTAGTCAATAAATAAAACACTGATTGGCCATTGGCTAGGCAGGAAGTGTAGGCGGGACAAGGAGGAGAATAAAGCTGGGAAATGGAAGGCTGAGTCAGGGAGACACTGCCAGCCACCGCCATGACTAGCAGTGTGTGAAGATGCCAGTAAGCCATGAGCCACATGGCAAGGTATAGATTTATAGAAATGGATTAATTTAAGATATAAGAACAGTTAGCAAGAAGCCTGGTACAGCCATACAGTTTGTAAGCAATATAAGTCTCTGTGTTTACTTGGTCGGGTCTGAGCAGCTGTGGGACTGGCGGGTGTCAGAGATTTGTCCTGACTGTGGGCCAGGCAGGAAAACTCTAGCTACAAATATTAGCATGTCATATGCCTCTAGAAATACACATATTTTCATAGATTTTTCCAATTTAGTGGAATACAGGTTTTTAAAGTATATGCTTATGTTTTTCTAGATCTCACTAAAAATATTGTAACAGATAATGGGCATTTTGCTCTTGGGTCACCGAGGCCATCCATAGAAGTTTCCTGATAAGGAGCGGGTTCTTGGATCCAGTGTGGAAAGGCTCTGTGAACTAGGACTCTGGCCCAGGGGAGGCCTTGGTTGTGATTTGAATAAGAATTGGCTCATATATTTGACCACTTAGTCATCAGGGAGTGGCACTGCTTGAGAAGGAATCTGAGGTGTGGATTCCTTGGAAGAGGTGTGTCTCTGAGGCTGGGCTTGGAGGTTTCAAAAGTGTGTTGCAATCAACAAAGTTGAAAGGATTTGGAGATCTGAAGAGTGTTTTGACATCAGACATAGAGATGTAAAATTTGTAGTTTGCCCAGCTGGTTTTCCATCTTGCATTGGTCCAGTATTTCCTCACTATGCTCTCTTTCTTCTCTTTTGGAATGGTAATGTATGTTCTGTACCATTGTATGTTGGAAGTATATGATCTGCTTTTTGATTTTGATTTTACCAGGGGATTACAGTTAAGAGATACCTTGAGTCTCAGAAGAGACTTTGAACTTTGGACTTTTAAACTGATGAGACTCTGATTGACTATGGGACTTTTGAAGTTGAACTGAATATATTTTTTGTATTATGATATGGGTATAAGCCTATGGGGGCCAGAGGGTAGAATGTGGTGCTTTGAATAAGTATGGACCCCATAGGCTCATATATTTGAATGCTTGGTCATTAAGGAGTGGTCCTACTTGAGAAGGAATAGGAGGTATGGACTTGTTGGAGTGAGTGTGGCCTTGTTGGAGGAAGTGTGTCACTGGGGATGGCTTTGAGGTTTCAAAAGCCCAAGCCAGGCCCAGTGGCTTTCTCTCTTTTGCTGCCTGGGGATCCTGATGTAGAAGTCTCAGCTACCTTTCCAGCATCATATCTGCCTGCATGTCGCCATGCTCCCCACCATGGTGGTAACTGACTTTAGTCCATTTCAGAGGTTTACCTCTGAAACTGTAGGCAAGCCACAATTAAGTGTTTTCTTTTATAAGAGTTGCCATGGTCATGGTGTCTCTTCACAGTAATAGAAAGCTAAGATAGGCTTCATTGTCACCTGTGAGGATGAATAGATTCTAACTATTCCTTCATTCTAAATATCTGACTCTTGACTGGTTAAAATTAATAAGTCAATGAATAGTTGATGGCTAAATTTTTAGCATGCATTTTCTTCCCTCTCTGTCTATCACAGATCATAGGAGAGGTATAAGTTTCACATGTATTTGTGGGAGACATCTATTCAGGCTTTTGATGAGTTCAATGTAGACCCTTCCAGAGGAACTCTCTAAGGAAATAGGAGAGGCTGCATCTATGTTCCTGTTCTAACTGGGTCAGAATGAATGGGTGAATTGAAATTTTTCCTTTCTTCCTCATCTAACATTCCTATATAGTATACTGGTTTTGCAAAATAAATGATTTGAATTGAAACTTTACAAATTAGTTGCTATAATTTTACAAAGGTAACTAGAAAAATTGTAGCAACCTTTTACAAAAAAAACCCTGTACATACAAGTCTGTCGTAGGCAAACAGAAAATGAAAGGCGTCAGGTTCTTGGGCAGTTTCATGCTTACCCAGAGTTAGTGTCTAGAGTGATCCATATGTTGTTTGTATTACTCAGAGGTTTCAGAGATGACAGACTAATCTGAGCAATTAGATTCTTGAGAAAGATCAAGATGCTTATTAAATCTTTTCTTAGTCACTCTTGATTATAACCATCCATTTATCCCCGTGGAATAAATTGCTGATGGAAAGCTCCAATTCAACTACAACACAGCCAGCCTTTATTTTAGATGATTAGAAAAGTCACCATCACATCAGTGCCGCATATCCAGAAAGGGGAGCTATGATTAAGAGATTGGAATTGCATGAAGATGCAAAGTGTGCCTTCCAAGTTACTCCACAAAGTGGCATATTACCAAATACAGGTAACAGTTACATTAAATAGTGACAGGTATTTATTTAGTGCCTACAGTGTGCCCGACACTGTTGTGAGTAACATGGACTCAGGCCTAGTAGTGGATATCCTATTCTGTAGCAGGTTATTTATGTAGGCAGAGAGACAGAAATACTCAAAATATACCATGTCAGGTATGGGGAGAGAGAGGAAGAGAGAGGGAGAGAGAGAGAGAGATACAGAAAGAGAGAGACAGAGACACAAAGAGACAGAGAGACAGAGACACAGACAGAGACAGAGAGAGACAGATACACACACAGACAGAGACACACAGAGAGAGAGAGACAGAGAGAAGCAGAGACCTGAAAGGAGGCAGGTAAGGCAGGTGGATGCCTATGTGAGTGCTGATGTAGTCTGAGCATTGAGTACAATCACCCGACCAATGTCCAGTGAGGGAGGCCGTATTGGAACCATATCAAGGAAGATGATATGATGGGAAAAGGGTGGTCAGTTAATGAGAATCTTTGGAGGCAGGACAAAAGTCCCTGAGTTTGGTTTTGGGTGGAATACACAGTTGTTGACAAGATTTGAACAGATCAGTGAGGTGAAGGGCCAGGAGCACTGATGCTTTCTATAACCACACTCTAGATTTAGGAGCAAGGTGAAAGAGTGTGGGATGTGACTGAGACAGGAGCCTGTGGTCTCTGAACTAAAAGGAGAGGGACTGTAAAACTCATCAGGACGAGAAGTCCCAGGACCAGTCAGGAGAGGAGCCTGAGTGAGATTAATGAAGTGTCTGGACCCACACCCAAGTAACTGTCTAGAAGACACATCGTTAGTAGACACAGACATGATATAGTGATACAGTGCCTGGTAGGTGTTAGCCCCACTCAAGCACTTCCAGGAAAGCTCCTGTCCTCTACAGACTCACTTTAGCCTGTGCAGACAGTTGATACCAGAACCCCGAGGTGCTTGAATCAAGGCCACTAAGAAGTCTGAATCTCCGCGAACCTCATTTTGGTTCTGTTTCTTTTAACCTCTGAATAACATGCAATATCCCAGGAGGGAATCTCTCTGAGTAGGCCACCATTCATCTGAGGGCATCCTTAGCTAATCCGTAACAGCTTCAGGAAGGAGGTAGATGCTTTTTAGTGTAATACATTTAATATCTCAATGGGAATAGTGCCAATTTTACGTCATTGAAACAAATATGCATGTCTCTGATGAGACTTCATTATGAGTTTTTCCAGTGTAGGGAAATGAATTAGTACCAGTGGTAAGATTTTCTGAAACATTTTAGATGTTTCAGAAAAGAGAATTAACTGTTGCATTCCTGGAACAGTAACAAACCAGAATGGAGACACTCATTGCCGCTTGCCTCTGGTTCAGAATCCAGGCTTCCACCTCCCTGTTAAAGAGCTACAATCTCCAACAAGTGGGCACTTACCAAGTCAGATGTGGCATAGCTGGAGAAAAAGGCAGATCCTGGAACACAAGGGTTTCACCTCCTGTGGGGTGTTCATTCTGTGGTCTCAGCCATCAGATTCTGTGTGTATTTGGTGCAAGAATAGGAAGCGAGGGTAGACTAATGTAGAAGACAACAATACTTTCCTATTTCCAGGTCTCTCTGAATGGGTCAACACAGAGGGTTAAGTTCCTCCAACTGATTACCATGAGCTGAGAAGTAAATGAGTGTGGGTGGGGTCTGCCAGAGGAGTTCCTTCTCAACTCCAAGTTGTTCAGGTCTGACTGGAGCAACCCCTGTGGAGATTAGCCACATAACAGCATGAGTTTGCCTCAGGCGAAACATACACTTTTGACTTTTAAAATTATTTAATTTATTGAATCACAACAAACCCCCCAGCTCTTCCTTAAGATTCAGCTCTCAACAAACATTCTTTTTTTTTGTGAACCCAAAGAAAAGTTGGTTAGCTTTTAAGTTTTGAAATAGTTTCTTTCACACATATTGATCACTTGCAAGAAGAGTGTGAGAACTCCCTACTCCTTTACCCCTGGGATAGTATTGGGTGTGGTGCCCTGCTGTCCTGAAAAGATCTAGACCATTCCTAATGACAAGAGTATTTTTCTATAAAATTCAAATAAATCCATCCAAAGCCAAAAGTTGGTGCAGATGGGACACTGTCATCCAATCCAAAATTCCAATTTAAATTTTATCCATTGCCTTCAAATTTCCTTCCTGTATAACTGCTCCACTCACCCAGGTATCTTTCTGTTTAGGATTCAGACTACAATCTTGTGCTGCACCCACCCTGAAGCTTCTTTGTCTTTCTGTTTGGAGTGCTTCTTCATGCTGGCCCCATTTCCCTAGACACACACACACACACACACACACACACACACACACACACACACACACGACATATGCAGGTTCTCATGTGTGTGGACACCTCAGTTCACCCTTGACTGTTGTCCCTCAGGAGTCATTCTCCTAGCTTTATGAGATTGTGTCGCTTATTGGGCTCTAAGGTTAGGCTAGATTAGCTGGGCAATGAGCCTCAGGGATCTCCCTTTCTTCCTGTATAATAGATTGTGATTAGATTCTTTTCCCTCCCCCTACCCATCCAATTTAATGTTCTTTCTCTCTTAAGGAAAACAAACAATACCAACCCCCAAACACACATGGAGTCTGAGTTGTGTTGGCCAACTACTCCGTGCAAGGGGCCTGCCGTGGAGTGTGCTTGATATACTCAGTGTTCCTCCATTGAAAATAGATTTTCCCTCTCCCAGCAGATATCAACTATGAATAGCTTTTTGGGACTTAGTGCCCACTTCCCTCCTCCATGCTTGGATTTTGCCTGTATAGTAGACTTTTTAATGAGCATTCCAAGGAATCAAAGTCAGCTCTCATGCTTGCACAGCAAACACTTGACTGACAGCTGTCTTCCAAGGCTTCCAGACTATGACATGTTTAATGATCATAGCTCCTTATGGAATGTCCCTCAGTTTAGGGTTGTGGGATGTTTCCCCATACTAGATCCAGGTTATTTACGGGTCAGGAATACCCTGAAGGCTGCTTTTCTCTGAGCATTACATCAGAGGGTTTGCAGTCTCAGTTGATCTTGTTTGGAGATAATCACTATCACCTTGGCTAAGATGGTACCTCCAAGTTTTCACTATAATCAATTAGTAAGCACTTCTCATATTAACTAGCAAGTTAATAAAACGTATTTGAGAATATATGAATTCCTGTTTCTCAGAAAACCCATGATGTATTTTTTCTTATTATTAATTAATCTTTTTTTTCATTTATTTTACAACCCTACCACAGTTCCCCCCACTTCCTCTGTTTCTGTTAAAAAAAGGGGCGGGCCTCCCATGGGTGTCAAAAAGCATGGCATATCAAGTTGAGGTGGACTTAGTTCCTCCCCTTGTATTAAGGGTGGGTGAGACAACCCAGTATGTGGAATAGATTCCCAAAAGCCAGCCCAAGTGTTGGGGACAGGCCCTGATCCTACTGCTAGGAGTCCCACAAATAGACCAAGCTATACAACTGTCACACATATGTAGAGGGCCTGGGTTGGTCCCGTGCAGGCTCCCTAGCTGTTGGTCCAGAGTCTGTGAGCTCCCACGAGCTCAGGGTAATTGTCTCTGTGGGTTCCCTTGTGATGACCTTGACCCCTCTGACTCTTTTTCTTTTTTTTTTCTTTTCTTTTTTTTGGTTTTTCGAGACAGGGTTTCTCTGTGTAGCTTTGCGCCTTTCCTGGAACTCGCTTTGGAGACCAGGCTGACCTTGAACTCACAGAGATCCGCCTGGCTCTGCCTCCTGAGTGCTGGGATTAAAGGTGTGCACCACCACTGCCCGGCCGACCCCACTGACTCTTATAGTCCTTCTTTCCTCTCTTCAACTGGACTCCTAGAGCTCAGTCCAGTGCTTGTTTATGGGACTTTGCATCTATTTCCACCAGTTGTGGGATGAAGGCTCTCTAATGACAATTAGGGCAGTCACCAATTTGATTATAAGAGATGGCCAGTTCAGGCACTCTCTCCACTATTGCTAGGAGTCTTAGCTGAGGTCATCCTGGATATTTCCCTGCAACAGGTTTCACCCTGACCCTAAAATGCAGCATCCCCCTCATCAAGACATCTCTTTCATTACTCTCCCCCTCCTTCCTGTCCCCAGCCCACCCAACCATGTTCCCATCCTCTCCAACCCCAGTTTACTCAAGAAATCTCTTTTATTTTCCCTTCCCAGGGAGATCCCTTGAGCCCCCTTTGTTACCTAGTCTCTCTGGGGCTGTGGATTGTAGCATGGTTATCCTTTACTTTAGAGCTAATATCCATTTATGAGTAAGTACATACCATGTTTGTCTTTCTGGGTCTGGGTTACCTTACTCAGGATGATTTCTTTCTAGTTCCATCCATTTGCATGCAAATTTCATGATGTCATTTTTTGTTTGTTTTTTTATAACTGAGTAATACTCCATTGTGTAAATGTACCATATCTTCTTTATCCATTCTTCAGTTGAGGGTCATCTGGGTTATTTCCAGATTCTGGCTATTATGAATTAGGCTGCTGTGAACATAGTTGAGCAAGTGTCCTTGTGGTATGATTGAGCATCATTTGGGTATATGCCCAAGATTGGTATAGCTGTGTCTTGAGATATATTTATTCTCAATTTTCTGAGAAACTGCCATACCAACTTCCAAAGCAACTGTACAAGTTTGCACCCCCACTAGCAGTGGAGGAGAGTTCTCCTTACTCCACATCCTCTCCAACATAAGCTGTCCTCAATGTTAATGATCCTAGCCATTCTGACAGGTGTAAGATGGTATCTCAGAGTTGCTTTGATTTGCATTTCCTTGATGACTAAGGATGTTGAATAATTCCTTAAATGTCCTTTGTCCATTTGAAATTCTTTCATTGAGAATTCTCTGTTTAGCTCTATATCCCATTTTTAATTGGATTATTTGGTATTTTGATGTCTAATTTCTTGAGTTCTTTATATGTTTTGGAGATCAGCCCTCTGTCAGATTCAGGGTTGGTAAAGATCTTTTCCCACTCTGTAGACTGGCATTTTGTCTTATTGACAGTGTCCTTTGTCTTACAGAAGCTTTTCAGTTTCACGAGATCCCATTTATTAATTGTCAACCTCAGTGTCTGTGCTACTGGTGTTCTATTCAGGAAGTTGTCTCCTGTGCCAGTACGTTCAAGTCTACTTCCCAGTTTCTCTTCTATTAGGTTCAGTTTATCTGGATTTATGTTGAAGTCTTTGATCCACTTGGACTTAAGTTTTGTGCAGGGTGATAGATATGGATCTGTTTGTAGTCTTCTATATGCTGACATCCAGTTATGTCAGTACCATTTGTTGAAGATGCTTTCTTTTTCCCATTGTATAATTTTGGCTTCTTTGATCAATTCCATTGATCCACCTGTCTGCTGAGGTGGGTGGGGTTGGGTGGCAGAGTAGATGTTGGGGGAACAGAATCCAGTAGGTGGCGGTGGTTGTGGTGCAGCCTGCAGGCAGGTGTCTTACCTGCTCCATGATGTATTTTTATCCTACCCTCCCACTTCTTTTTATATCTCTTCTTGGATCTACTCACCACAAACTTTAACAGCTTCATGTTTTCTCTTTCTTTTCCCCTGTGATGCTTGCTTATACATAGGTGAGGGCCATCCACTGGAGTATGACACAGCTAAGAAAATTGACTTTCTTCTTCTGGAAGATATTATCTGCCAGTAACTCCTCAGCTAGGGGTGGGGGCTTGTGAACCCTTCCCCTTCGCGGTGGGATGCTGACTGGCTTAGTCTTGTACAGGAACCACAGCTTCTGTGACTCATGAGGTTTAGAAGACACTGCTTCATCCTAATCTTCTCCAACTTCTGTGATAGTCCTTGAATCTTTTGATGTGTGTGTGTGTTTATATTTATATGTTTATATTCACACTTGTGACCCTTTCTGAGTTTTGTTTTTGTTCATGAACAAGAGAGGGAAAGTTAGTGCTTCTCTCACGAGACCATCATGAGAATCGAGGGCTGCTTTATGTGTGAGACTACTCCAGATAGTACTGCTGAAGTGTTAGCACATCACACACAACATTCATGCTATTTAAATGTTAGGAGTTTTTATAAAATACGGTATGGGCCGATTTCATTTGTGCCAATGTTGGCTTTTACTATAGGATGGAAGGCAGGATCACTTCTCATGGTTTTTAATTCTCTGTAAGGCAAAATAGCACTGTCTCTTGTGAGGGTGTCAGGGCCCAATTGTGTATGGCATAATCCTAATTAATGCAGGGTTCTAATACTCCAGTTGTGGGCTGAAGATCATTATTAATGTTACCATCACTACCGTTATCATCATCATCATCATCATCATCATCGTCATCATCATCATTACCATCATCACCATCATCATCATCATCATCATCATCATCATCAATGTCACCATCACTATCATCTGAGAGCTTGTTAAGAATGTGGATTCTCAGGGCTTGAGAGATGGTTCTGGTTAAGAACATGTGTTGCTCTTGCAGAGGATGCAGGTTCAATTTCCAGCACTCGTGTCAGGTGGCTCATAACTGTCTGTAACTCCAGCTGCAGAGGGATCTGATCCTTCTGGCCTCTGCAGCACCTCCATTCATACCCATGTATTGAGATACAGACACACATACATACACATACTTAAGAATAATAAAGGTACATGAATTTTCAGATTCCAACCAGCCCTGCTAGACCAAATCTCCAGAGGGGATCAAGGGTCTGTTTCATGGCATCTGGATGGTCAGCATGGCCAGGTTCTATCTACATGCAGGGCCATTGGGTGAGGCCACTGCATCACAAACATGGTCATACCCACCTTTGCTCTTCTGCTTGCTGAAACCCTTCCAACCTTAGCATCTTTTCCCCACTGTGCTATAAATACGGCACGTCTCCTTCTCCCACTTAGCATATTTGCATTTCTGGAAAGAAAGATCATAAACACTGCCTTGAGAGTAATTTTCCCCAGTGTACCTGATAGAATTATTAACTGATCTAATAAATTTGGAAACATTTCAAAACTTATTAGATGCTTTTCCTGATCTTCAAAACATATTAGAGCACTAACCAGAACTCTCACATACTATGGTAGATTATCTATTTTCAACAGGAAGGATGTTGCATATAGCATTACCCAAGCTTATTTTAATTCAAAATTGTAGTCTAGAAGGAAGAACGTTGGTTCTTAGAATGTATTTTCAGAATCACTAGCCTGGAGTACAGGACAAGAATGAGTTATGTTTGAAGAGGTCCTTAAATTTCACGTTCGAGATGCTTGGTTCTCAGGAGAGACCATTATGGAATGATCAAATGCAGAATCCATTCAACAAAGCCTATAAAACTGAAATAAAGACATTCACCAAAGGACTATTGTTCTCCTCTTCCATTTTACCCAAGATAAATTTTAGCAGAATATAATAGTTTTTGATCAATGCAGATAGCATTTTATGTTGCCCCTCAAAAATCTTTTAAATCATATCACACACCTCAATACTCATATAATATAAAGATAGATATGAATTCAAGTCTTTCTTTAAAAAAAGTGGCAAAGTCTATAAAAGGAAGAGCAGGGAAGCCAGACAGTGTATGATCCTGTGTCTGCTACTTCAGAGCTATGTGACCTGTCAAGGGCTCAGTTAATTGTTCACTGTGGTGTCTTGGAAGAACAATCAAAGAGCCTTCTCGGTGCCATTCACTGCGTGCACTTGCCTGTGTGTGCATGTTCAGAGGCCCATGGTTGACTCAGAGTGTCTTCCTCTATCATGTTCACATGATTTTTTTTTTTTTTTTTTTTTGAGGCAGGATCTGCCACTGAACCAGGAGCCGTTCTGAATGGGCCAGCCAGCCAGGGAGCCTCGAGTTGTAGCACAACTTGAAGTAGTAGTTCTGGGTTTCTGCCTTTGGCAGTGCACTCACAAACACACTCTACGACACCCATCTTTTATGTGGGTGCTGTGGATCGAAACCCAGCTCCTCATGCTTGTGAACCAAAGACATTGCTCTCAGCTCCACTTTTGAGTTCTTTTCCTTTGCAAATCGGTCACAGCAACGACAACACACACACCCCAAAGTGTTATTTTGAATGTTTGCAATGAAATTGTGATCTAGGGAGTCTGGATTGTTCTCTTCTGGAAGAGGATGTGCTCATCTCTTATTGATGGAAACAGTTTGCACAGGCAATTTTCTTTGCTGGGGTGCTGAGTCACACGTAGTGATAGCAATTGAAATTCAGAATGTTGCCTCTGATTATTTCCCCTAATACGCTCATGCTGAGATTTTATTCTTCCAAGATGACTCATCCACCATGAACAGAGAATATGGTTTTGCTCTCTCCCTTAGAAAACCACTGGAGTGAATACAGGCGTTTAACGTTAATTTCCCGAGTAAAGAGAGGCCCCATTGTTCCATATTCCTTGATTCTGGGTAACTCTTTTTTTTAAAAAAAGATATCATCACCACTGTGACTGATACAACCCTAGGCAGCACCTCCACACACTTGGCATAAAACAGAAGAGGAGGTCACTTGATGTTCCTTAGTTTTGACTCTAGTCAAGTTGTAAGTTTTCCATTATTAAACCTGTGAGGAGGAGCATGTTCTAGTAGACAGGGGCAAAACAGATGGGTATATGAAAGAAAATCAGCTAAGGGCTTCTCCTCTGGGATTATTGAACTTTATAAAGCCACATGTAAAAGGGGCTGCTAAGCCTGGGTTTCCTGGAAGTGCTCAACCTTAGCTCCGTGCTGTTTACCTCAGCCTGTTTTGTGCCTCCCCTTTCTCATTTTTCTTAGTTCCAACCGTAGTTTTGTCACTCTACGTGCTCTGCTTCTGTAACCTTCAGCTACGTCTTCTAGCATCTAGCATCTGCTGGCTCAGCATTGTCGAGGCTGCTGTCATGTGACTATACTTCCCCAACTTCCTAAAGCGATTCTACAAACAAGTGCTGGGTCCCTACTGCCTGCCAATTGTTTCATTCACTCCAGTGAATAAAACAGTCAAAGATTCCTGGAAGAGGCTTTCTACAGGGAAGACAGATAATAAACAATGGGCATGGTCCAAAGTGAATTGTATAGAATGACCCAGGGAGAGTAGCCAAGCAGGGTTTTGAGGTAAGCTTGGGGAACAGTGGGTAAGGGCAGAAGGGTGTGGATAAAGGTTTGAGTACAGAGTAGAAGGATAGAGATAGTACTAGGGTGGCTAGGATTCTGATTAAAGATTTGGAGGTAAGGAGTCTTTTCAGGCTCATCTAACAGACCACTCCAGACCTTGGTGATGTCTACCATGAGCAGAAGAACCTTGATGGAGTGAGTTTATGTGGTGACAGGGCTGAGAACTCTTTGTGTGCAAGGGAAGGAACAGAGAGTCATGTTATGAAATGAGGGAGTAAGGACAGTAATCTAGGCAGCAGATGATGGTGAATGAACCAGGACAGATGGGGCAGGGATGAAAGGAGATTCTGAATGTTTGATAAAGAGCCAATAAGCCTTGCTGCTAGAATGGATAGGATAGTTGGAAAGATAGATACCTCAGGGTTACTCCAAGAACTAAATTTGCAGCTGTCATATTGAGGATGACTAGAATATCAATGGAAGAGTTTTTGAGATGAGGTCTCTAGTAGACAACTAGAAATCTCCAGGAAGTAGCTGGATACAGGAATCTGAAGCCTGAGGGAGGTGTCTATGTTGAGATGCAGATTTGGATATAGTACATGGATGGATGACTCTTAAAGGCATGAGAGTGGATGATCGCATTGATGGGTAATGCAGACAGAAAAACATCCAAGTAAAAAAATTTAAAAAAAAAATCTAAGAAAAAAAATGCATGAAACCTGAAGAATGAAGCTTGGAGGAAAGTTGTAGAGTGAGGACTCCAGAGTCTCTTACAGAGAGAATGTTTGATGGGGCATGTATGTGTTGTGTGGGTGAGCTCTACACGATAATTAGACAAATTTAATTGGTCTGATCTTTTCCTTTTTAGTGTGAATACAATTAGACCATGCCTTGCGATGTGTGTGATAAATGAGGATAATAGACTAGGTTTTTCATTTGCATTGCATGGCAGTTTTATAGCATAAGGAGTCCCCACATCGTCATCTGTACACAGAATCATACTCAGTTGCATTTGCAAATTTGTTTACTCGGTGGTACCCAACAACTTATATTCTCTAATGAGAGTCATTACCCAGGTAATGTTATTGAAGACTAGCTGATTTACCTGGAAGATTCACAAAAAATTATATGTGTAAATTATTCAACTTATTGAATCAGTAATTTATTCTAAACAAATTGGCTCCACAGCCATCTGTTTTAGCTGTTGGTATAGAGAAACCTGTTCACTCCTATCCCCACAAACTTATGTTCACATCCAAAATGGAGAGCTACACAAAATAGACATGTGTTTCTTAGTGTCATGTCATCTTGCAGCAAATACACCTCAGTTTCTCCTGCTTCTTGCCCCGTAGGTAGAGACTGATTTTAACCCAAAGCCAAATCCTCAATGCTCATCTTGGTTCAGTATTGCAGAGTAGATGAGGATGAGCCTGGGAGACGATGGCTGAGTGGGTAATGCATTTGCTGTGCAGGACCCTAGATCTTATGTAAACTGGAGGTGGTGGTGACCTGTTTTGGCTCAGTACTCTCACAGTGAAGTAAGAGGCAGAGAGAAGAAAATCCCCAGAAGCTGGCATGCTAGTTTGCTTGGTATTTGCAGCAGCAGACAAGAGATCCATTCTCAAACAAGATGGAAAGTGTAGAGTGATGCTTAAAGTCGTCTACATGGGCAGTACACTCATACATATAAAAATGCTCAAATTATCTCTGTCTTTCTCTCTGTCACACACGTACACACATAATATACATACACATATACACACAAACACAGTTAAAAAAAATAAAAACAGACAAAGATCAGGAAAATACAGAACCACTTCTCTGGCCTGGCTCTATTTTGCTTTCCTCTTCCAGCTCAGCCTACTTCTCTATGTCTCTTTCCTCACATTCCTCGAAGTTCTTAATGTCCCAGGATGAAGGCCACGAGGATACCTCCATTACCATCTCTATCTTGAGATGTCATTGTGAGTTCATGTAAGGCAAGATGGACTCAAAGCCAGATCTCATGGCTTCCCCATGGCTTCTTTCTCCCTTTGTTTGCCAAGAGTCAGGGAAGAAGCTCAGTGCTCCAGGATCTGAAGAGGTTCCCAACTAGATGACTGAGCATCTGGAATACCAGCTAAAGATAGCTCCATTGGGAAGTCAGGGAGCAAGTCTCAGTTAACCACAGCAACAGGGTTATATATTCATAGCATAATAAGACCAGCTTCCCGTATCTGAAGCCCATGAAATAATGTAATGGACCAGGAGGTGCTGTTCATGTAGTGGGTGTGACACAGTTGAGATATTTAGGGCTAAACACCATTTGTAAAATATCCACCAACCAGTACCCTTCCCAGCCCACTGCAGAGAAGACAGTGTCAGGCTGCATTTGCTTTGGCTCATTTTGTGACTGGTCAACCGATTATATAACTATCCCAGGACCTGAACAGTAAGGCCTTTGATTCACAAACTCTCTGAGAATGTGCATGGATGCCCTTCTCCCAAAACCTACTACTTGATCCCTACCAGCTCTTGTGTGAACTGGAGTTTTGACATAAGCATGCCCCTCTGTCTCCCACTAGAATTCACACTGATGAGTTGGGACAAAATTTACTATGTTTATCTCCTACCACACTTGATTGGGATAGAAGACAGAATCTGGTTGGTGGGGCAAGTCAATGGACAACTGAATTTCAGGCGTTTCTACTGGATTCTGTATACATCCTGCTGTGTAGGGCACCAAGAGCACCAGCAAGCGTCACTCAGGCAACCCTTCAATTTAGGCCTTATGGTATATATGACCTGTCCCACTGGAGGATGTTTTGGTGATAACACAGGGGTCTCATTGTATAGTCAGGATACAGTCTAAACCAGTTTGTTACCTGTTAGGACCTGTTTCTCATTGCAATCTAGAGCTTGTGCTGTCTCATTTCCCCCAGGCAGATATATTTAAAGGCGTATTCCTGAGCAATGTCTCTAGAATGTTCTGATACGTGCTGGAGCTTGGTCTTCTGGTGCCAAAATGTCACCATGGACAAATGTAAGATGGAAGAACTGTGAAACTTTCTTGCAGATATGACACGGTCATTGAGCTTGTCTGCACTGAATTCTGGATAGCAGAGGGGCTGAGGAGGCCCCATGTCTAGCTGAGCAGCCATTGGCAGCTAAGGGCTTCTGCAGAAGTTGGTGTCACCTTCAGTGGTGTAGTCACTGGCAAGTTGCCCGTGCTTCAGTGAATAACTCCACACTCATGATCATGCAAGCAAATCCTAATGACACCCAGTGGGGCACCAAAAAAGATACAAAAATAGGAGAGGACAGAGGGAATAGAAGGGGGTATGGGAGAGTAATGACGGTGAGTATTATTATCAAAATGAACTATATACATGCAAGGGATTTCAAGAAATAAACACAAATATTATAGAATGATATAGAAATATCCAGAATAACGTTTGAATAGAATCAAGGTACTGTGACCAAATTCATCGAAAATGAGCTAGGAGTGAAGGAGGACTGGGTGACATGTGACACTACAATTTTAAACAGAAGAGATAAATATAAAAAAATAGCACACACACACACACACACACACACACACACACACCCCTCATTAAGAACAGAACCTCAGGAGTGCTCCAGACGATGCAGGGGTGCTGCTGTCTGTGCAGTTACAATGCCAAGAGTAGCGGGGGCTGCAGAACTGACAGCTTAATTCACCTGGTAATAACCCTCCATAATCCCTCAGTCCTTGTCAGCTTTCAAAGCTGCCAGGGCCATTGTCCTGAGAGTGTTGGCCAAGATTTCTGCCACCGGCAAGGCAGAAATGAGGCTGTGATCCCCTGCTCTTAAACTCTGGGTTGCCTTTGTTATAGAGTGAGGGAGGAAACAGGAACCTGATTTGGTGATCCAGTGTGCATTCACTGTCCAGGGAACCAACCCCTAGCATACTGACTATCATAGTGAAAGTATAGGGAACACCCATACCCACTATAAATCCAGAGGGGTGAGAACAGGGGAGTATAACAGGAATTCCCAGTTAGTCACAGTTCTATTCTTCCTCATCTTGGACTGTATCCAGATCCAGTCCACTGGGTATGCAGGGCTTGTCCCCCAGGAGAGCCTGGTTAGACAGTGGTTTAGAGGTTCAGAAGGAACTTCTGGCCACAGGGCTGTGGCTCACTGCCTGGGGAGGGCATTCCCCTTTGCTTGATAGATGGGCTGAATTTCTACAGCTCAGTGGTCTCTTGAGACCCTCCCATGGTAATAGACATATGACAGTGGTTGGATTTCCTTGGGAGAGGATGGCTTGTATTCTGACCTGGATTTTTTCCTTACTTTAGAGAGACACCTTGAGTTTTTTTTTGTGTCCCCATATTTTAGGTAATTTTTTTTTGTAGCACAAATTCTATTTGGTCTTAATAATAAAAACCCAGAATCAGATATTGGGGTAAATGCTGAAAGAACAGAGAAGAGAAGGAGCAGCCAAAGTCACCTCTTACCTCCAGGTAACTAACTAACTAACTAACTAACTAAATAAATAATAAAAAAAGAATATACCCTTTCTTGACTGTCCTGCACCAATCAAGTTATCAACTGGTTGGTTCAGTAGCCTCGGATGTTCCCATATGGTTCATTGCATGCCTGCCTCTTAGCATACTGTCTGGGTAAGCACTACCCTTCTAGGTTGGTTCTAACTGTGAAGGTATGCTTCCTTCCTTCCTAGGGTTGGGGCACCTTTGTGACCTCCTTACTGTAGGACACCTAGCATCAATTATAGAATCATCCACGTTTCATCCCCCTCTTTCTGCCTGGCCTCTGTCCATTGCCTCAACTCATGGGATTAATGCACGGGGCTGTTTTCCTCTTGTTTCTCTCTTTATCTGTCATTCTGGCAAGAGTATTTGTCACAATGCCCAGGGAGCTTCCTTAAACTGCTGACCTGACCTGTAGACTTCTTGTCTCTTCTATTATAAAAAACCGTTGTCCTTCACAACACCCTGCCGAGTATCCAAGTTTTCTAGGTGATAACCTTAAATGCACAGAGTAAGGGCTGGCAAGCAGCCCACTAATGAAATCTTGCCTATAGCTGTTTTCATATGGACCTCAAGCTAAGAACGGTTCTTGCATTTTTAAATGATTGAAAAGAATGATTTCTGACACATTACCATTACGCGAAACTCAAACATCAGGGTCTGTAAGTACAGTTTCACTGGAACCCAGTCAAGTTCAAGCTCATTCATATGCATACTTCCAATGGAGACTTTAATCATAAATGGCTGAGTGGAAAAGTTGGAACTAGATTCTTGGGCTGATAAAATATGGTATTTACTATAGAATTGCCCTTGGTAGAAGAACTCTGTCACTCTCTAGCCTAGAAGATGGCGAGGAGTAACCAAAGCACAAAAGCAACAACTGAATGAACAAGCTACCATCTTGCTTCGCTTTCTTGGCATCAAAAGTAGACAGTGGGCTCAGTAATCAGAGTGATGCAGGGAGCTGCTTGGCACAGTGGACAGTAGATGTGCCAGCACTAGTGTGCAGGAGCTCTAGTGATAGGCTAGACCCAACTGGCATATCTGTGGGTTGTGCTCTGGTGTAGGAGCCCTGAGCCAATGCCACAGCACTTTTTATAAAAGCAGCAAGCCACCCATTCAGTTGCCCTAGCGATGGCTAGTTATGGATGCTACCCCAGTGGTTGCCTACTTGCCTACAGGAACAGCTAAGGGAGACTCTCAAGGTCAGAGCTGCCTTAGCATACTCTGAAGCCTGTGCAGGGGACCGAGGCCCAGAGTGACTGCTGTTTTAAACACCTATCCCAAACAAGACATAGTTCTGTTTGAACCAATAGAGCTCCACTAGGCATGAACAAGGCAGGCGAACTCATTAGTGGTGGGATGGAAAAGAGGGAAAGAAGGTAATGTTAGACACTTAAAAGTTCCTGACAGACCTTTCCTATCTCTGCCACTTCTTGTCTTCCATTTAAATCTTCCATCATCTCTCCTGCATCCTTAGGGGCTTTCTGCCCCACTCTCTGGCTCCCACTGCATGCCTCTATTACAGTCCCCTCTTCTAGGAAGAACAGTTGATGTCTCTCACACAGTCTCATCCCCACCTCCATGAATCAGCATGAGCATCCATCCCCATGAAATCAGAAAGGGTGGGGCTGGAGAGATGGCTCAGTGATTAAGAGCACTACTACTTTTCCAGAGGACCAGGGTTCAGTCCCCGGAACTTACATGGTGGCTCACAGCTATCTGTAACTCCAGTCCCAGGAGATCTTATGTCCTCTTCTGGCCTCTGTAGGCAATGCACACATGTGTTGCAAAGACATCTATGCCCGCAAAACATCTATACACATAAAGCTAAAAGAAATACTTCATGAAGGGTATGATGAATGACAAAGGACTTCCACTTGATATAAAAGTATTTTGATGAAAACCAATTACAAAAGGTTCAGGCGGCAGGTTTGCTTCCATGGTTTGGATCAGTTGGATGGGTAGGTCTAGGGACAATAGAGTCCTCCTGCCTTTGGCTCTCCTCTTAGCATCAGGTACAACGAACAGCCATGATTGCCACCGGGGCTCCAAATTTGGCATGGTGTGGACATCTCTGGGTTAATAAAAGGCCAGTGGATTATGCCACTCATAGATCATGCCATGGATCTAGACTGGTATCTAGGCCTCTGTGCCTTCCTGAGAAGTAATGCCTACTTCACATTGACTGTTTTGTTTCTGGCTTGGATTTGAAGCAATCTGTTCTTCCTCTCAGAATTGGCTCTTTACTTGTAGCAATCACTCCACACTTCCCCCTTTCTTCCAAGGAAGACCAAGAAATTCAGACTTGCCTTGACTCTCTTGAGTTAGAGTTAGAGGAGGGCTGAGCTGAGCTCCTCTGTCATCCATTCTTACTCAATGACACACCAAGTGTCAGCCCTCACCGGCCAGTCTTCTGTTCTTTCCCTCAGCTGTGAGAAAAGCCCAGCATGCCAATGTTGAGCTGCTGGAGGACCAAACACCTTTGGTGAGTGACAGCATAGCTGTTTGTTGTTTGTGGTTGTGTGTGGTACGTGACAGGAAGAAAAGCACAGTGTATTTGTCTTATACACGACAATTTCTTGTCCTTTTGTATACACTCCTGGCACAGCACCATTCCTCATTTCTTCTAACGGTTCTTCTGTGATCTGATTATCGGAAGCAGGGATGCTCATGCCCGTCTTAAAGAATGGGTTAGGATAGATGTTAGCAGCATGCCAGCAAGGACTCTTCTTGCTTGTATTTCCTCTGTTTAAATCTCTTTTACCCATTTTGAACATTTATTTGAGAATTTTAAATATAAGTACAATGTATTTGGATCCTCTCTACCCCTCCCTCTCCCTGCTCCAAATTTTCCCATGTGCTCCTGAACCCTCTCTCAAAATCATGACCTCTTCTTCCATAAATAATATTACACACACACACACACACACACACACACACACACACACTTGTTATCTTTTCTGTTGTTAACTTGAAAAACTTCAGTAATATGTATAATTGTAAAAGGTATCAAATTTAAGTATATTCAGTTGTATAAAAATTAGAGCATATAAAGATACAGTTTCAAATGTGTAAATATAGCTCTTGATAGGCCGATGTGGTGTGAGTACTGGAAACATGACAGTTGTTGGATGAAGAAACTGTTCTTTGCCAACGTGAGTGTATTTTTCATTCGTTGACAGTTTCATACATGTATATGGTGGATTTGTCATTTTCCTCTGTGTGCATGTAGGATTAAAGAAAAATTAAAATTAGAAAGTAAACTTGAACGGCGGCTGTAGGGAACAGATGGGGGAGGAGATGTGGAGGAATTGGATAAACCTGACAAGCCTGTTGATGAATGATAGCACAAAGTTCCTAGAACGCCCTGGGCTTAGTTAGTTCACCTCAGAAGTGGAACAGAGGCTGAAATGATGGCACCCATTTAATAGGCTCCTTGTACATATGAAGTTAAATGCTAGTGGTATGAAATTTTATAAATCATAGTTTTTTAAAAATATAATCTGTGTTGGTTCATTTTCAACTCTCCCACAACCTGGAATTATCTTGGAGCAGAATCCCAGCTGAGGGATGGCCCAGATCAGATTGTTCAGTGGGCATCTCTATGGATCATTGTCTTGATGGATAATTCTTGCAGAAGGGCACAGCTCACTGTGGGTGGTACCATTCCTGAGGCAGGTCATCCTGGACTGTGTAAGAAAGCTAGGTGAGCATATAAGCCTGCAAGTCAGCCAGGAGGCAGCATCCACCGTGGTTCCTGGCAGAATTCCTTGGTGTGAAGTGAGTTCCTTAGTCAGAGGTAATGCTGTGTGGAGTAGCAAGCAGTCCTGCCTTCAGGTTCCATTTTTGACTTCTTACCTCGATGTCCTTCAATGATGGACTCTGACCTGAAATTTTAAGCCAATCCTTTCTACCCTAAAGTTGTTCTTGGTCAGGGTATTTTTATTTCAGTGAGAGAAATGAAGCTGGAACACGGCCAATTCTGTTATAAAATGCCAATGAAACCTAATATAATTGGTGCAGTAGAAAGCTCAGCGTGAATTTTGAGTTGGCTTATGAATGGTTTTACTCATGGGAAATCCCATGTGAATGCCAACTGCAGCACCAGCAAATCACTTTATAGGAATTCACAGTCACAGAGAGTTCCACACACGGACTGGAGACCTCAGCTTAGTACATGCATCCTGAGCCCCCATGGGCATAACTCACGTGACTTTTGATAGCCTCTTCTTCCAACCATTTCTATTTACTAGTGGCAATGTTTGCTCTTCTACATGATTGTTTTGTTATGTTCATCCTGTTATAGTAAATATATTATATATAATTAAAAATTCTGTTTGATGTTTATGAGTGTTTTGTCTGCATGTATGTCTGCATATCATATGTGTACCTGGTGCCCATGGAGGCCAAAGAGAGTGTCATATCCTCTGGGACTGGAGTTACAGATGATTGTGACCTGCCGTGTGGGTGCTGGGAGTAGAACCGGGGTACTCTTGAAGATCAATCAGTCAGTGCTCCTAACTGCTGAGCAGTATCTCTAGCCGCTACCCTATATTTTTAAGTAAAGTATTTGCCAATTTTCACCAATATAGAGGGTTATGCTTTAATTTTATTTTATCTGCCGCCTCTTAATAAATACCACATTCTGCACACCTCACCCACATGTTTTTCCCGCTGTCCAGCCTTCCCAAGAGTACATCATACTTTCAGTTAGATCCTTATTCAAATAGTGTCTAGGTTCCTGGAAGCACATGCTATGCTTTGGTTATTTTTCCTTTTGATTTTTCTATGGTTAGTTATATTTTTATGTTGCTTATTTGGTTGGTTTTCTGTATTTTTTTATTAACTCAATTCCAAACACTTTTAATTTTCTCTCTGTGTGTAGGTTTGCATGTATATCGTGTGTGTGTGTGTGTGTGTGTGTGTGTGTGTGTGTGTGTGTGTGTGTGTGGTCTGTGTGTGTTGTGCACATGTGTACAAATGTATTTGAAGGCGAGAGATTAATGTTGGTTGTTATTCCTCAGAACCTGTCCTCCCCGTGTGTTATTTTAATGGAAATATTTGTGATATTTGTGCATGTTTATGTATGTAGGTGCATGCGTGTTTATTGCACTTTTGAAATGTTCTAACTGATCAAAATTTCTTCGAGTCCAAATCCACTGTATACCACTGGGTGTTTTCAGCCTTCTTCACAGCTGTGGCCCTGAAGTGTGCTGGCTGTACTGGCCAAGCCTTTTCACCGGCTCCACTTGTCAGCTCCACACAGCAAATTCGAGCATAGATGGTGGAAACAGTGCAGGCAGGTGCTGGGTGGTCTAGAACCCCCACGGCCTCACCAATTCTTCCTCTCACTCTTGACTCTCACTTCACTGAGTCTGCATTCGGAGAATCAAATCCTGCCATGGTGCCGGCTCTTGCTATTATAATAAATAAGAAAATCTCATGAAAACTGTCTCTCCCAGGATCCTAGATTACTAAATTGGATAAGACATGGCAATTTCATGCTTGTTAGATTTTCATTTACCTCTGTTGACTCCTTTTTTGCCTCATGTTTCCCAATTGTCAGAGGATTCTGGGGGGCTGAGTAATTCAGCCACGGTTGGAGCTACTCATCCTGGCTTGGCCCTTTCACCATGAGATGCAAATATGTTACCGTTTTAGAGATATCAGTGATTAAACTTGTGAGTAGGATTGAGGAGGGCTGCTTGACCAGTTGGCCTGGACATATGAGACTTCACTTTACAGTCCCACTCCATTTGGGGGACATTTTCTGGGGAATGAGTTTTGAATACTCCCACTGCCTGACTGACTGTTACCTACTTATAGAAAGTTATGCCCTGTGAAACTTGTCCATACATTTCACTGAAACTCATGGAATTCTGTTGATTCTTTTTTTTTTTTTAAATTTTTATATAACACAAGAAAGACAGATGTAGGTTTTGGTTGGAAACTGTTGGCTCCTAGTGCTCACATCCTGAGCGTCTTGGGTTGTAACATGCATTCAGTGAATAATCAATCATCCATTTGATAATTGTCCACTAAATATAATTTTGTCAAGATTGATTCTATCTTATTGATACAGCTGCTGGAATCATCTCCCACTTTAGACAATACAGATTTTATTAGTGTCCAATCTTATCACATCTTTCCATTTTATTTAATTAAGAAAACTGAATTTAAATGATTTTTGGATTAAAAAAACTCAAATTAATTCTTATATTTCAGAACTCCAGTAGTCTTAAGAAATCATTGTGCATTTTGCAAAACAGTAAAGGTGTGGTGATATTGTGTCCCCCAAAATATTGTGCACCCTAATAAACTTATCTGGATTCAGAGAACAGAACAGCCACTAGATAGACATAGAGGCCAGAAAATGGTGGCACACACACCTTTAATCCTAGCATTCCAGAGGCAGAGATCCATTCGGATCTCTGTGAGTTCAAAGCCCACTGGAAATAGACAGGCATGGTGACACATGCCTTTAATCCCAGGAAGTGATGGCAGGAAGCAGAAAGGCATATAAAGCGTGAGGACTGGGAACTAGGTCTTGTTAAGCTTTTACGCTTTTAGCAGCAGTTCAGCTGAGATCAATTTGGATAAAGACTCAGAGGCTTCCAGTTTGAGGAAACGAGATCAGCTGAGGAATTGGCGAGGTGAGGTTAGCTGTGGCTTGTTTTGTTTCTCTGATCTTTCAGCATTCACCCCAATATCTGGCTCCCGTGTTTTTATTAATAAGACCCTTTAAGATTCGTGCTACATAAAGGGGGAGGACATTGTGACAGAGCCCTGTTCAACACGACCCTGCCTTGGACAATGCCACCTCACATGTTCTTTGTCTCATTCCTTGATGTTTTCTTGGCATCTCTGTCTTCAGTACTGAGGGCCTATTCCACTTGTGAGCCCTTACATGTATGCCTTTAAGTCCCCAGTCCAGGGTTGCTATAAGGTGTCCTAAGTTCCTCGCTTTATACTTTCTACAGTCGGTGGGAACCTCACATTTAGGTTCCACCAAGGGAAGTGCCCTCCTTAGCAATCCAGTCTACTAGGGTCCTAATTTTACACACGTGCAGGTGAAAACATTTAACCACAAATTAAGGAACGCACATAGATTAGGGAAGTAAATCTTGTAGTGATCAGAATTCAAATCTTGCAATTGAAGGAAAATATTGTTTTTTTAGCATAACAATTAAATGAGTGAAAAAGAAAATTTTAGCCAACTGAAGTAAACCTATCTTTGCTAGCTAATAGCTATGCTGCCTGAGTGCATCTGAGCTTCTAGTAATAATATGGGCCACTGTATTCATACATGCAAGCTGAGTTATTGAATGAGCAAATAATCTGGGTTCCATTTATTTGACACATGAACATCAGGTGTTTGTGTGCATGCCTGAAAACACACAGATTCCACACATTCCTTCTAGGAACATGTATAAAAGATTTCTCTTTCTCCTTCCCAAGTTCAGTAGAATGTTAAATCACAGAAGAGGGATTTCTCTTATGAGAATATGGCATTTAAGGAAAACTGGGTAAGCAGGATCACCATACACCCAGCTGTTCAACTGGTTTCATGTTCACCTCGGAATGTCGTTGCATTTGAAGCTACAGACGAAGGAAATTCAAGCTGACAGTAACTGAGATCGTTGTTCTGTTCCCAGTACCACTATGGGAATGAGCTTTGCATCAAGGCAGGAGCATGATTGTCCTATTACTTACACGGAACCTTACTCTGAAGACCTCAATCCGCTTTACTCTCAGTGTGCTGGGTGCTGAAACTCAGAGAAAGGAACCTGCTTTCCTGCAGCAGTGTCTTGTCTGGTATGACATCCTCTGCTAGTGAAGGGGCACCATGGCGAGTTTATATAACAATTTAATGTTATATAAAAATATGTGCTAGTTTGTATAGCACCACACATTTTATATACAATAATATTGTACACAGTACTATTGTGTCTATTATGTGATTCTACTCTATATTATCTTCAGCCTTTAAGTCAAATCAGTGTGTGAATAGTTAGGGAGATATTAGATAAACCCCACACTCTGATTTTAATATAGTTTGTCTCAGTAGATGCTTCCAGGCATCTAGTGTGCTCAGGACCTGGTTCACCTGCCTGGGCTGCTCAAATGCATGACACTCTTGCCCCCCATGAAACTCTCAGGATAATGTGATAGAGACTTAGTAGACAATGCTTTAAAAAAAAAAACACACCCACTATTTAGTTAAAATAGAAAAATTCTGATCAGAAGTGGATGGATCACATGATTTCTTCCTCCATGAATTCAATCAACAGATGTGATGTCCGTGGTTTTTATGCTGCATCTCTGTGCTGGGAGGCCAGGCTGTGCATCTGTGCTGAAGAGTCTCCATCATGGAGTTCCCAGGAAAGACTGTCACATTGCTGGTCAGCCCCATGATCATCTTGTGGCTTTGACCTGTGGACATTCTGGTGCGACTATTTGGGACAACAGCTGGATGTCAGGCCCTCTATAATGCAAGAAATCCATGGGAGTCTGCTTAATGGGTGAAAGGAATTTATTAGGAAAGAAAACTCACTAAAACAGAATGGGAGAATTGTCGCAGGATCCTGGAAGGCTGAGGTACTGTCCCACACTGTTCTGCTGCCTGAGTTGGTCCCCACCATCCAAAGCCCACGTGGGAGAGAAAAGAGTGGCATACGTGCCTCTCAGGTATTAAGGGTAGCCCCGAGGCCATGCCGCAGGGGCAGGTACTTCAAGGTTATAGGTAGAGCAGATATCCACTACATCCTTTCACTGTTATTTATCCTCCATCCTCCCCGAGGACCAGCATGGTTGCCTTGGCCACACTGACAGTCAGACTGAGGTCAGTCTTAGAACCTGCTCTTTCCAGTGGAAGGTACAATTCCTCCAGCAGGCTGTTCTGGATCCACAGCCTCTAGCATAGGGCCTGAGCAAATTCTCGTACTCACAAAACATATTCTGGCTCAGCAAACATGATCCTTCTTTAAAAAAAAGATTTTTTAACTCAGTTATTAGATTTATTACCAGCGTATCTTCTTCTGTGTGCCCTTGTCCCCTGTAAGAGGGAGATTGTTTACCTCTGGGATTGATGGGGGCTTAGCCACAGCTGTTGTCAAATAGGATGCCTCCGGATTGCACGTGAGCAAGGAGGGTCTTATCAGAAAGCCTTTCTCAACTCATGCAGAAAGGAAAGCCACGGAGCCTCCAAAGCTGGCTCTCTTCTTCCTTGGCTGCTTGCCCTCTGTCTCCAGCCTTCATGCCGAGGCACCTGGAGGCCAGAGAGAAGAACTGGGTCCAAGCACAGGAGAGTGTGTGGGAGGGAACACGGCATGCATTTGTTTAACTGAAGAGCTATTTGAGCTGGGTCTTCCAGCTACATAACAGGACACATTTCAAGTGAATACGAACAAATGAGTCTTCACCTCCAGGTCAGGGTGACCTCAGAATTAGCCGTCTTCTAGGTTGTCATCTCCTCCCATTTTAGAGGTCGAGAGTGTAATTGGCTCGCGCATTTTGTATGACTCTGAGGCTGTAAGGCTGAGTCTTGCCTTTGAGCTCTGGGAAGCCACTGGGTTGTCAGACTTTGCTAGACTGAAACGTCAGTCCTGATAAGTGCTTCACGACTTGGCAGCAGAGGGCAGAGTATGAAGTCTTGATGTTCTCTGGCTCATTATTTGCATGGAACACGAAGGCTGAAATGAGGTGAGTGTCACCGCTGGCCATTCTCTGCTTAAGGAATGCAGACATCCTCTGCTTCTCAGAATAAGTGCTAGCTGTTGAAAAGCCCACTTCCCCTCAGCTTGGTGGGGATAGTGTTTGAAATCCAAGAGTTCTGGTCTTAATGAGTCTAGGAGTCAGGCATCCTGTGTGATGCTGTAGAGAGGTTGGGGTCATGTGTCCATGACAGGAAGTAAGTGGAGAACTGCTTCCTCCTATGGGTCCCATGTCTTCCTTCCATGTTGCACATGCAACATGCAGCACCTCCTGCTTCCTGCCCTCTGGTGCCAAATCCTGGCTAATTACCATTTAATATTTTTGTAATTGAGTTTTCATATAATGTAGTTGGCTCACATTCACCCTCAGCTCCTACTCTTAACTACTCCCATCTTCACCCCAACCCCTAGCCTCCCAACTTTGTGTCCTTTTTCTTAAACTAACCCATGGACTCTCGCTTGTATTGTCCATACACTCCTGGGTGTAATGCTATCCACCAGAGCATGGTCAGCCGACCCTTAAAGCTGGCTCGCCTTCCCCCAGAGGCTGTCAATGGTCCATAGCTCCTCAGTTAGTTTGAGAATTCATGAACCCCTTCCTACTCAGTGCTAGAACGTTGACTTGCTTGATCTCATGCAGGTCTCCTGAAGGCAACCGTGGTTGTTGTGAGTGTCGTGGTCTGGACACATCCAGAAGACATTGTTTCACACTAGTCCTCCCACACAGCCGGCTCTTAAAGTCTTCCTGTCCACTCTTCTGTGATGGTTCCTGAGCTTTGGGGTTGGTGTGTGTGATACATATGTTCTGTTTGCTGACGAGTATTTCAATAACACTTGATAATTACATTTTTTTTTTTTTTTTTGGTAAGAATGTTATGTGTCCCAAGACACTAGGAACAGAATAAAGGTCACCATTCACAGGAAGGCTCCTTCCATGTATCCTTTACAAGCTAATGAGACTCTAGTGGGTACCTCAGATGGGCCACAGTAACTGCAGTGATTGTTATGGAGGGCATCGACTGTGAGTTTTTGGAGACTCCGTGATGTAAGTTATAGTTGCCGGGCTTTCTACTCTCAGACTAAAGAATCTAGTTCCCGGGGTTAACTATGTTAACAACTCTCCCTCTGCTCTGACACCCAACCTCTCTCTGTGGTCCTTCTGCTCCTCTCCTTCAAATAATACCAGCAGAGTGCATTCTGGGGAAGTGTAGGAGCCAGTTTTCTATGTTCAAACTGCTGAAAGAGTTAATCCATAAGAAGAGAAGAAAGAGGAGGGGGAAGAGGAGAGAGAGAGAGAGAGAGAGAGAGAGAGAGAGAGAGAGAGAGAGAGAGAGAGAGAGAGAGAGAAGAAAGACAGAGAGAGAGACAGAGACAGAGAGACAGAGAGACAGAGAAGAAAGGGAGGGAGATATCCTGAGTTAGTGAGTAAACATGAGGGCAGACAAGGCATAGGTTTTTAGTATTTTCTCAGGCTTTTTGAAATGGCTCAAACACAAAGGGAGTAATAGAAAAGGGTGATTCAATCCTTGTTTGATCAGGAGGTGTCCTGAATGTAAAATAGCTACATGACTATGAGATGCCTGGTGTCTTTTGTGGCGGTGACCTGCATAGGCAATAGGCAAGATCTCATGGTTAGCAGTGGGACACAGAATGTAGTGATACAGTGGGGTGTGTTGTGGGGTCTAATTATGTCACTGTCAGAAGGAGTGTTTGTGGTTTGTTGTTGTTGTTGTTGAGAATTTCATACAGTGAGTGCCCTTAGGTGAGGTAAGAAGGCTTCAGGAAATGGGTTCTTGATAGAGAACCAGAGGCTGATCAAACAGGTGGGGTGAGAAGTGGAGACAGCATTCCAGGCAGTAAAAAGAAGATATTCATAAAGATCCAGCTGGAGACGTCTAGACTCAATGGACTGATGCTTAGGATTACCTTCAGGTTGAGAATTTATGGGCCAGTTATAAAGGGTAATGGAGGGTTGCTGCGGTTCTCAAGCAGGACTATTTGTCAGTTTTTTTGTGTATGAAGGGATAGGTCTACAGTTAATGCCAAATAGATGAGTATAGATGGATATATGGATGGATGAAAGGATAGAAAGAAGGAGAGATGGGTAGGTGGATTGATAGATTGGTGGATGCGTGGACAGATGTAAAAGTTGAATCTGATAAAGGCTGTTTGAATCTGGCTTTTTCTGGGTTTGGCAGTTCTGCCAGCTAAGGTCAGTTCCATCTTGTGGATGAAGATTAACAGTTTATCCTGTGAGTCTGAAGCCTTCTTTCTACCAAGCAAGACTGTTAATTCTTCACAACCTACCCTGGTTGGAGCTGTAGCTGGAGACAGGCTTTCGCACTCTTGTTATTAATTTCTTCAGGCACCCAGTTGCTAACCTTGCTGAATATGTCAGCAGATTGGGAGCTGTGCATGATGAGGCCTTTCAGAGAGCCACCATGTCATAATGAGGCTCAGGGACTTTCTGTCTACTGAAGGTAGATTGCTTCTTTGGATATCTGCCCTCACTGTGCCCAGAGAGGATGTGTGATAGCACCCTCTGGGGCAGTGCCCGTGGTTCTCATGCTCTCCCTCTTAGCTCAGTTTGTCACCATTGCAGCATAATGTCCCATTGCTGGTCCGATGGCACCCAGCTTGTGTGCCCCAGCCCCTGGAATAGTAGCCACAGCCTGGATCTCCCCTGGAATCTGACAGGTGTCCAAAGTGAATGGATGAGCTCGGACATCATTTGCAGGGAGCCAAGAAGAGAGATACAGATTGAATCATGTGAGCACACACACAGCATTCTACTCTACCATGATTAAGTATGCATCTGATTTTCTACAGCAGATTCTGTATTTGTAGGTGCTATTTGAATGCCAGCTTTTACACCAAATGCTGCTTAATCTTCACAGATCATGAGTAAAATACAAACTCCCACAGCTCTTATTATTAATTTTACTGACTGGATCCTATCTCATTGTTTAAGGGTACCCAGGTGGAAGGAGAAAGCTTGCAAACATGTACATGCCCATACATATACAGACAGACAGACATCTTGTTCTAATCACAGGTGAAAGGATGAATAAACATGTAATGTTCCTGGTGCTGGGCATTAAAATGACTAAAATATTTAATGCATAATGGCTAAATCTCTGTCTTGAATAGTTCCCACCACTTGCTCTGTGTCTTGGCTCTGGTTTTTCTACTGAACATCAGAACCGGTTGAAGATATCTGAAGCCCGAGAAGCTCCAGACTTTGTGAATGAAGATTTCTGCTCCATTAGGGTCAATCAAATTATGTTTAGACACCAACATGCTGACTGCAAAACTCTTGTGGAAATACTCATCATGTGCAGTTTTAAAAGCATGTTGAGCTAACACTGGTTTATCTGAAGTTAGGAACCATCAAGACATCCAGAATTGAATTCAGGGTTCATTTTCTAAGCACCATAGCTATTCTTTGCCCCCAGAGGGAAGCAAGGGATATTCCCTGGAGGAAACTATGTAGTTAATAAATTAACTATAAATAATAAAAGCAAACTTTTGTAGTCAGGGAACTTGTACCAGCATTTGACTACAGTTTTGTTAAAAAACAGTGTATTAGCTCCCTGTGGCTGGGACAAAATACCCAACAACAGCAACTTCAAAGCATCCATTTTGGCTCATAGGCCAGTAATACAGTTCATTCAGCATAATGGGGAAGTATGGCAGCAAGAACATGGGGCTAACTCTTCACATCGTTTCCACAGTCAGGAAGCCGAGTGAGATGAATGCTGGTGTTCAGCTCTCCTTCTCCTTTTTATTCAGGCCAGGCCCTTAGCTCTTGGGGTGGTGCCACTCACATTTTCAATGGATGTTCTCACTTCAGTTAGCCTAATATAGAAACTCCTCATAGACCTGCCTAGAGGTGTGTGTTTCCATGGTGATTATAGATCCAGTCAAGCTGACAATGAAGATTAACCATCACAAATTGGGACTCAGAACTGTCTTTTATCTTCATTTCAGAAGTATTTAGATCTTCAAAGAAATATCTGGATTAAAAAAACAATGTTTTCACATCACCGTTCTGATGAGTTCTGTAAATATGAACAAAAAGCCCCCATGGGGAACAAAAGCAAATCAATCCCTATACAAACATCAACAGCATGGAAGAACTGCTTTATGTGGATCAAGTTGGGAAGCATTGATGAGAGCCACAGATTTGGATTGCATCAGAAATTCCCAGCGATGGACGGTCACATGTTCAAAGCATCTCTCTGATGTCTTTGAGCACTTCATTTCTCAGATGTCCCTTTGTATCATTGTCACTCTATAATGCAGGTCCAGTTGAAGTTTTGCAGTGCCCCTCCCCCACAAGTAATCTCACTTTGACTACCAGCTAGAACAAGGACATATTATATATATTATAATTTAAGTATCTAGGCAGGGGGAGATATCACAGTAGGTATTTGTTCTCTTCTCAAAGCTTCCAGTGTAAAGGAATCTGGCAACAACAGTGAAGCATCTTAGTCCATCAGAGGAAGGAGTCAAGGACAGATTTCCTCCAAGTATTTGAGGATATTAGCTCCTATTTCAACCTCAATTCACAGGTCTTATAAATTCATGCCCAACAAACTAATGGGCATCACAACATTAAGGGACTAAGCAACCCAACAGGAAACCTAGGAAGCACATTAGTAGGAATAAGGTAATAATGATTTATAGTTGAAGTATGAGGAAACACAACAACTGAAAACCATAGAAAAGCTAAAGATTGGTGATACTGAGCCAGAAGGATAATGGAGTATTTTTCAAAACTCTACTTCTCTGTAGGTCTCTGTGCAATAGAGGCTTGCTTTGTTACCTGAGGTTGTAGGAGTAAGAAGATGTCTTCCTAGAACATCCAGTTAGGATCCTCAGTGCTCTCATCAAGTGTCTGCCTTGGGCTTATAGGCCCCAATATGTAAGAATGTTGAAACTGATGTAGAGCTTTGTGAAGAACTCTGTCACTAAGTTATAGTATGTCATCTCAGCCCAACATCTCTGAGAACTCAGGAGGCTCTGGTAAGGGCACCAGCATGAGTGTAGTTGCATTGTTTTGGACAAGGTCCATGGGATTGTCACCCCAGTACTGAAAAATCTTCTCAGCTCTTAGGGGAGGGTGACTAAAGTTAAGTGTGCCTTCCCCAGAGCAGCGTCTACAAGAATGAATCAGAGACCAGGAGCAAATGAGAGCACTCAGGGAGTTAAGGAGGGGACAGTAGAGGGAGTAGAACTGATGCCTTGAGTCTTTGTCCACTGGGGCTTTTGTTAAAGTCGGCATGGAAACCATATTCTGCCTAAGATGATGTGAGCTTTGGGGTGACTTCTGCCTTCCTACTCAGTCCCTTCTCTTCCTGAGAAGTCTCTCTCCTACTCTTGTATGTGTGGGTATGCAGGTGTAGGTGTGTGTCCCTGTCCCAATGCACTCAATTAAGGGTGCCTGGATGAGCCTGGGTGGGGGTTGTTGACTTGAGAAGGGCAACACAGCAGTGGCTACAGCACAGAGGAAAAGAAGCTTCCTCCCTAAGCAAACATTAGCTGCTCCTCGCTCCTCAAGAAGGGGTGGAGCTTTATGAGCCCATCTTTTCTTTATATTCAGTACTCTGTTCCAAAGCCCCTAGAAGCTGTAGCAGCTCACCTGCTCTCTGGAGAAAGGCCCATTTACCATGGTCTCACTGATGTATCCCCTTTCTTTGAGAGCCTTCCAGAAGCTGACCAGCACAGTGCTCCCATCAGCCACTCTGCCGACAGGCCCTCTCCCAGTATGTCACTTCTTAGTTGCTACCAAATTCTGCATGTTTTTCAAATTCTCTCTTCTCTGGAAAAGCTCTATGATTGTCATTTGTAGTGACCAGCCTTTTGTGAACCTTGATAATTAAACAACTACTATCAGTGTTTTGACAATCTCATACTGATGCACTTGTTTGCTTTTTTGACCAGGTGCTATCAGAAGGCTTTCCCTCTGTTCCTATCCTCAAGCCTCCTCCCCCTTCCCTCCATTCTACAACATGGAGTATTTAGGGAGTGTTGCTTGAATTGGTGATTGTTAGTGTTTTAGAAAAGGTGGGTCAGATAATATGATTGTTAGTTATTTTCATTCTCGTGTTGCTCCTCCCACCTCCTACTCTCCTCCCTCCCCAACTCTTTCTCTGTGTATGTGGGTATGGGGCCAGAGGTGTCTCCCTCCATTTCTCTCTTCTTCTTCTTCTTCTTCTTCTTCTTCTTCTTCTTCTTCTTCTTCTTCTTCTTCTTCTTCTTCCCCCCTTCTCCTCCTCCTCCTTCTCCTCCTAAATTCTTTTTCTTCTTCATCATCATCACCATCATCATCATCATCAACATCATCATCATTTGACTATTTCTCTCATTGAACCCTAAGCTCACTGTTTAGCTAGACTAGCTTGCCAATAAGTTCCAGAGATCCTGACTCCACCTCCCTTGTATTAGAATCTCTAGCCTTTTGTGTGGGTGCTGGGGATTTGAACTCAGGTCCTCAAGCTAGCACAGCAAGAGCTCTTACTGACAGAGCCATCTTATAAGCTCCCAGAACCTTCACTTTGTAAATAAACAAAATTCAAAATCTCTTTTGTCTGCAGGGCTTAGGAAAGACTGCCAATGTTTGTCTTCACCTTTTTTTCTGTTTCTCTTCTTTGAGAAATCTGTGCCCTTCCTATATAGTTATTATACATCAAGCAAACTGGATTACAAAAGGCTCAAGAACAGAGCTGGCTGGGACAATGCCTTTCCCCTAAATATGTATAGTGTTGTGGAGCACAGGGGGACAAGTGGAGGAAGCTTAATTGCAGATACCGTCCCTGTCACTATTATCTTCTTACATTAATTTCTTTCTAGTTAAGTGATTGGTATTCAGAAATACTCAGTGAATGACCCGAGAGTTACGGTGTTTTATCAACAAACTTCTCTTGAACTAAAGTGAGATCAGAAGTTGTTTGGGGCGCTCTACCATCTCACGGTCAGAAGATGCAGACATCACCAGGAGAGTTCTTACTTTTCTCCTTTTCCTGGCTTCAAAAATATCGTCTTGGGGTAAACTTTAGTCATAAGAAGTTAATATCTCAATAAAAATAAAAATTTGAGGCAAACATAAGCTGTTTAAAAGATCCCTCTATTAGGAAGCTATTTCAACTTCATCTCTTCCCTTCTGTTAATGGAGGACACATTCTCCTGAAACCCCAGTACTTGAAGAGTGCCACTGCATCCCAGGAACTGTGGAAGTCTCAAGTGACAGGTGCATATGAATGTTAATCCCTATGAAAAAGTGTGCATGATACATAGAAAAAGAGGATGCAAAAGAAGACATTTTAAACATTTTTAAAAATCAAGTTGAGAATCTCATATAATGTGTTTTGAACCTATTCAAGTCCTCTCAACTCCCCCCATAACCACCCTCTGCACCCTTCCCTCTCTCTCCACCCAACTTTGCATTTACTCCCCCATTGAGTTGCTCAACTAGTCTTGAGAGTGAGTCCTGCCTTGGCATGTGGTGCACATCATTAAAGAAAGGTGACTCTTAGTTGTAACACGAATTGCTAATTGGTCTTATTAATAAAAAAAATCCAGAGCCAGATATTTTGGGGTGAAAGCTGAAAGATCAGAGAAATAGAACAAGCCAGCCAATTTTTTACCTCTACAAAATCCTCAGCCTCAAGAGCTACTTCCTGTATACTCATGCCTTGTATACCTTTCTGTGCCCTGCCATCTTACGTCTTCTCTCCGCCTAGCTACATCACTTCCTCTTTCTGCCCAGCTCTATCACTTCCTGTCTGTACAGACCTCCAGACATCTATGATTAACTAGTGCTGGGATTAAAGGCGAGTGCCACCATGCCTGGCTGTGTTCCCAGTGTGGCCTTGAACTCACAGAGATCTGGATGGATCTCTGCCTCTCGAATGCTAGGATTAAAGATACGTGCTACCACTGCTTGGCTTCTACGTTTAATATAGTGGCTTGCTTTGTTCTCTGATCTCCAAGCGAGCTTTATTGGGGTGACAAATAAAATATCACCACACTAGATATTGAAGATGCCAGGAACACTGGCTGTTCGTTGTGGAAAACTACAGGGATAGAGTGGATTTAAATCAAGAGACAGGCCACATGTACCCATGACAACAGAGCTGGAGGGGAGGGAATATCTGACCTTGCCCTAAATGTCAGACATTGAGCTTCAGGACTTAGTCTTTGCCATGTTGGGTTTTGGTCTTTCCTTTTTGTGCCATGATTTATTCCTTTTGGAATAGGAGTATTCACCCTGTGTGATTGTGTATTGGCAATACAAAACTGTTTTTTTTTTATTTCAAAGAGGCTCACAGCTTAAAAAACTCCCTAAAATTCAGAAAAGACTTTGGACTTTTAGATGATTTTAGAACTGTTAAGACTTTGGAGACTTTTGTAGATGGGGTAATGGTATTTTACATTATAAGATGGCCACAAGCTTCTGAGAACCAAGTGTGGTGTGTTATGATATAGAAGTGATGTGCCTGGGGGTCAACTTTATAAAGGGTGGGATTGTGATGGTTAATCTTCACTGTAAATTTGACTGTATTTGGTATTGTCTAGAATACACAGCTTTGGGAATGTCTCTGAGGTTTAGCTGAGGCAGGAACATTTGGCCTACATGTATGCAGTACCAATTCATGGGCTGGGTTGCTAGACTGCATAAAAGGGGAAATCTGAGAAGGTGAGATGTCTTAGTCAGTGTTCTATTGCTAAGAAGAGCCACTATGACCAAGACAACTCTTATAAACATTTAATTGGGGGCTTGCTTACGGTTTTAGAGGTTAGTCCATTATCATCATGGCAGGGAGCATGGCAGCAGGCAGGCAGACATGAGGCTGAGAGCTACATCCTCATCTCCAAGCAGAGAGAGAACCTGGGACTGGCATGGGCTTTTGGAACCTCAAACCCCCCCCCCCCCCCCCCCAGTGGCACACTTCCTCCAAGAAAGCCACACCTTCTAATTCTTCTAATCCTTTCAAATAGTACCACTTCCTGGTAATTAAGCATTCAAGTAAATGAGTTTATTGGTGCCATTCTTAGTCAAACCATGATACCAGGTAAACATGAGCATTCTTCTTCTGCTTCCTGACCCATCCACATGTGAGCAGCCAGCTATGTGTGTAGGCTTCCATGCCTTCCACCACTGTGTATTGCACTGTTTCTAAGTGTGAATCAAAGCAATCCTTCCTCCTCTCCGTTGCTTTCCTGTTAGGCATTTCATCACAGCTTGAGGACAACTACTAAATAGATTAACTTCTAGGATCTGTGTAGAATTCTAGAATATAACAGCTCCCAAATCAATCACCAATCAATAAATGGCCTGGTGAACTGAATATTTTCAGAGAATATGAACTTTCCAACTCTGGGAGATGAAAATTTACTGTTGGGCACTGCTAGGTCTGATTAGCATGTCAGAGGAATATTGGGCTCTGCAGACAGGAGCCGAAGGGGTAAACTCATTAAACTCTTCTTGTGATTGGTGAGTTTTCCTGTCGTTTTAAGAGATTATATATGGGGTGGGTGGCACACATCAATAAAAAACTTGTACGATTTTAAAGTATCACAGTTAAATGTGAGCTAGCTTCCTGGAAAGAATGAAATTCTCTAAGAAAGATGAAATATAAATGGCCAATAAATATTTGAAAAAGCATGCAACATCCTTTTATAAATATGAGTATAAATTATAATATAAATTAAAGTTACACTAGGGGCTGGGGACATAGATCACTTGAAGTGCTGGCCGAACCTACTTGAGGTCCTGAGTTATATCCCCAGCACTCTATAAACTGAGCTTCATGGTGCACACCATAATACCAGCACTGGAGACATAGAAACAGGATTGGAAGTTGAAGGACAGCCTTAGCTGCATAGTAACTTTGAGGATAGCCTGGCCTATATGAGACCTGGTCTTAAAATACAGAAACACTTCCAAACTTTCACTTACATTGAAAATCTGTTTCCCCCTATTCAGTCATCAAGAAGGTAAATGACAGAGCTGGAGAGATGGCTCAGCAGTTAGGAATACTTGCTGCTCTTGCAGAGAACATGAGAACATGGGTTCAGTTTCTAGTAGCCACATAGTGGTTTACCACCATCCTGAACTCCATTTCCAGAGGATCCAGTGACACATTCTGACCCCCGAAGACACCAGCACACACATGATTTACATATGTTTATGCATGCAGACAGAACACACACAAAAAACAATAATCTAAAAAAATTTTAAAAGAAGGTAAATAACAAATACTGGTGAGAATATGGGGAAGGGGAACTCTTAAACATTGCTGGCAGAAATACAAAGCCTAGAAGCCACTCTGGAAACCAATAGGGAGGCTTATAGATTAAAAATAATATGAAAAGACCATGCCCTGTACCACACCTCGGGATTAACTGAAGTCCTGCAGGTCAGCAGATCACAGACATAGTTGTACATATTGAGTCATTATTGTGTTGTTCATAAGCCAATATGAGGAACCAGCCTAGAGATTCATCAACAGATGGGTGGATGTGGTACGCATGGAAGATGGGATTCTATTCAGTTATAAAGATGAATGAAGTGTCATATGCAAGCAAAGGATGGTGAATTTTCCACACTTTGATATTAAGCCTCTCCACCGATGCAGCAATCTAAATCACACCAAATCAGACCAAATTAGGAAAAAGCCTAGGTTTAATGGGTAAAATGCTCCCAGATGATTTTCCAGCCCCCAGAGAGGAAATGGGGAAGAGAGACTGAAAATCTACATGTCTTTTTTCCAGGGGGGAGGTAGTTTAAATACCTCGTGGAAGTAGTTTTGAGCATCTCTGGAAGAGCATAGCTGTGATGATATTTTGTTTGTGATGTAACAAAGCTTGCCTGAATTTCAGAGTGCAGAGCTAAGTCACTAGTCAGCCATAGAGGCTAGACAGTGGTGGCACACACCTATAATCCCAGCACTAGGGGGGTAGAGACAGGAAGTGATATGGCTGGGTGGAGAGAGGAATGTAAGGCTGGAGTTGGTGAGGTGAGAGGTGGCTGTGGCTTGTTCCTTTGTCTCTCTAATCTTTCAGCATTTACTCCATGGGTTTTTATTAAGATCAGTAAGATTCATGCTACACATTGCTGAGCCTTAGATGGGGGAACACAATGTCCCAGGGAGCCAAGGTAGTTCAGGAGTGAAGAGGTGGTCTGTTAGGACAGAAGCAGAGTAGGGTTATAGAGAAGCAGATTGACTATGTATTGGAGGAGTGTGCTAGGACCAGTGTCAGAGGTGGAGAGATTCCCAGCCAACGCTTGGCCAAAGAAGTGGGGACTGTCCCGAAAACCCTGAGGGAGAATAGTCTATGTAAGCTGTCTAGAGAACCGGATATTGGGGTCCTTCCAGGTGATGGCAAAGAGGAAGTATGAGTCAAGGTGTAAAGGGACAGTAAAAAAGTCATCTTTCAGGTCTAGAACAGTAAGGCAGGAGGTGGCAGGAGGAACATTAGACAGGAGGTTGTATGGGTTGTTAACCACCGGGTGTGTTGGAATAACTGCCTCATTAATGAGGCGGAGGTCTTGAACTAAATGGTAAATCCTGGAGGGCTCATGCACGGGGAAGAATGGGGGTGTTGCAGAGTGAATCAGTAGGAATTAAAAGTCCCTGAGATAAAAGACAGGTGGCAATAGGATTAAGGCCTCAGCGATGGGTTTCAGAAATAGGAAACTGGGGTCTGGAAGGGAAAGAAGAAGGGTCCTTAAGGTGAATTAGAACTGGCTGGTGGTAAGTAGCCAACACTGGGGTTGAGGTGTCCCATACTTGGCTCCCATTGGGGAGGCTGGATCAAGGTGAGTATACTGAACCATGGTCTCTTGTAATCAGTTTAGAAAAATGGCTGAGTTCTGATTAGCTAACTGTGTAACCTCTCAGAATTTATCAAAATTGAAACATGTCTGACACCATTTCCATACCTTGGAGGAGGCACTGAACCGTGAGGTCTCTTCTCTGGCAGCCATTTTGATCTGGTTGATAGTCCCAGTAAAGGCTCTGTAACTGGCACCGCCATGTCACCCACAGGGGTTGTCCTCTAGTCTTGTCTGGTCTGCATACTGTCTAGCTGCTGCCTGAACTCGACCTTGCTCCTTGCGAGTGAGAGTGGAGGCCTAGATGACATAAATGTCATGACAGGTCAGACATTGGGACCAGGTATAGGAAAAGACCCAGGAGGGTTTGGAGGGGTTAGGCCAGTGTGCAGAAGAGGACCAGGATGTAGGTTATGGCTTTGGAGGGTAGGGAGGGAGGGAGGGGAGGACTGGAAGGCTGGTGAGGAGGAATTGACCTTTGTCCTGGAGAGGGAAGAAGGGGGAGGGGTGGATAGAGGGAGGAATGTGTGGAATGTTGGCCACTGAATGGAACTTGTGGCAGCATAGGAGGGGGATGAGTAGGCAGATTTCAGAGGAGTGGAGGAGGGCCCAGTGTCTCTAGCAGCATGGTCAGAGCAGAATTTTCAGGGTCCCGGTTCCCAGATAGGCGGGCATCTGGAGGTACCATGACCCTAGTCAACAAGACTGGTACTGTGGGATACTGGCTGCTGTGGGGAGAGTGGAACACAGAATCCAAAAACTATGGAGGTAGGGCAGTTCTGTCCACTTACCTCTATAGTGACAAACATTTTCAAGATCACAGAGGATAGAAAATTTCAAGGTTCCCTCCAGTGGTCCCTTTGACTGGTTATCAAGAGCTTATCATGGCCAGGCCTTAGTGCTCAAAGAAATGCTCAGGCATTCAGGACAGATGATATCAGATAGCCTTAATTTGAATAGGTTTTGTAGAAGATACCTCAAAGGTATTTGGAGATCTGGCTTTGAATTGCAGGTGCCTATTTCACAAGTCTATGCCAGGACCCAAAGCCTAACACAATGTGTGCCCTGTGGTAGGCTTTGGGTCCAAAAGAAGGGTGTGCGTGGGATATTCCCTTCAACAGAACATCTTCTGGAGAGGGGTCCCATGGAACAAAGGCAAGTCTTTGTTCTAGTAATGGGTTAGGGGCCTTGGCATGGCTGTGTCTTTGGCAGGACACCCCCAAAATTGGAAGAAGCCCCAGGTCTCTAAGGCAATGACTTGGAAAGGACAATTTACCCAGCTGAAAGCAGATATTAGTTGTATGGAGAACAGGTGTGGGGGAGAAGTGTTAGGATTCTGCCCCCACTCCAGCGGCATGACTGCACATGTGCAGTTTAGGAGCTAAGCAAGGGGTCTTATGTCATCGGTGCATGATGATGATTAGGTGCGTGCTGCTTGGTCACGTAATCAATGCATGCTTAGTTCCATAAGCCTGCCTGTGCAAGTTCACAGAAACCCAGACACAGACCCCTCCACCTCTCCTCTCTCTCTTCTCTCCTGCCCCCACTGTCTCTACTCCCTCTCTCTCTGCTCTCTGCATGTGCTTCTTCCCCAGGCCTGGTTCTTTTGTCCCACCCCCCTAATAAAGCTCTGATACTGGGTTTTGTCATGGTTCGTGCCTCATGACCTTTCTGCATGGTAACCAGTGCTGCCTATCATTTTTAACATTGGTTAACAAGAAGCGTATTTTCCTACTATGGCCCTGGGCCAGTGAGGGAAAATCAGCCCTTCAGTGGGACCTACAGATGAAAAGTTTCTGCACCCCAATAAGCCTCTCTGCTGATGCAGCAATCTAAATCAGACCAAATCAAACCAAATTAGAAAAAGCCCAGGTTTAATGATTAAAATGCTCCTGGATGATTCCCCCGCCTCCCAGAGGAGATAAGGAAGAGAGACTGAAAAACCACATATCTCTTTTCTGGGGGACAGTTTAAATACCCTGTGGGAGTGGTCTTTAGCGGGCTTTCTGAGATGAGGCAGAGTTTGGAGAGAGAGAGATGGGGGAGGGGGAATGAGGTAGAGCTTCCACCAGAACAAAAGGGATGGATCATCATGTTAAGCAATATAAGACAAGCTCAAAAAGACAAATGCTACACATATTTTCTCTCATATGTGGAATCTAGATTTTGGTTATATGAGAAGAGGAACTATGAAAGGGAAAAAGTCTAAAGGGAGAGAAGGGAGACAATGAGGGAAAAACAGAATTATGTACTGTAAAAGTCGAAGATGGGACCTTTGGGGAAAGAAGAGGACCAGCAAGGGGTCATAAAAGGGAGGGGGAATGGTGTGGAGAGAGGATGGGAGATGATGTGTGGGGAAGGGATGGGGGTGGTGTAGGAGATGATGTGTGGGAAAGGGATAGGGGATGGTGTAGAGATGATGTGTGGGAAAGGAATAGGGGATGGTGTAGGAGATGATGTGTGGGAAAGGGATAGGGGATGGTGTAGGAGATGATGTGTGGGAAAGGGATAGGGGATGGTGTAGGAGATGATGTGTGGAAAAGGGATGGGAGATGATGTATAGAGAGGAGATGAGGGATGATGGAGAGAAGATTGGGGATAGTGTGTAGGGAGGGGATAGTGTGTAGGGAGGGAGGGGATAGTGTCGGACCTAGGATGGAAGATGCCGTATGGGCCATCCTGTATATGGGGAAGGGATGGGGTTATTATGGAGGGAAGGAATGGAGAACTATGTGGCGTGCATAAGAACAAAGTGCAATGGCAGATATGTATAAAAATGCCAGTGTCACAGTGAAGCCCATTACTCTGTTTACTTACTAAACATCTTAGTTAGTATTTCTGCTGCTGTGATAAAACACCATGACCAAAAGCAATTTGGGGACGAAAGGGTTTATTTCATCGAAAAACTCTTAGGTCACCCTCCATCACTGAGGGAAGTCAGGGCAGAGACTTGGAGTCAGAAACTGAAGCAGAAGCCATGAAGGAATGCTGAATGCTATCTTGCTCAGCCTGCTTTCTTATGTACCTCAGGACTACCTGCCCATGGGTGTCACCAAGTACAGTGAACTGGAGCTTCTCATATCAATCACTGATTAAGGAATGTTTGCCAACAGGTTAAATCTTATGAAGGCCCTTTCTCAATTGTTCCCTCTTCTCTTATAACTCTTGCTTATGTTGAGAAAGTTGAGAAAAAACTCAATGAGGAATTAACGAATACTACTAGTAAAAATGAATAATTAAATAAATAGCAAAGGCTGTATAAATACACCTGTGCAGTATACAACACTCTGGTCAGTGTGCTCGGTATATCTATTACTTCATTTTTGTTTCCTTGGTGTTGGGAGCATTCAAAGTCCCTCAACCTGCTGCCTTGAAGCACTCATTCATCCATCCGATTACCTTTCTGCAATATGAAACTAGAAGTAACAACTCTCCATTATGAATGACAGTACGGTAAATAATTTTGAAATACACAGAGAGACTTCTATGCATGGAACCAGGATACAGTTTGTCCTTACCTCTACAGAGGCTAAGAAAAGTGTGGAAGAGTGTGATCATGTAAACTGTGGAGCCTGCACAGTATTTCTAGTGACAGAAGCGTGTCACTAGACATGCCTTTTTATTTTGCACAACAGACCTTTCTGCACAGCACCTCCTTGCATTTTCTAAAAGGCTATGTACAGTTGGGGCCACTGCATTTCATTTATGGGTGATTCTCTCTGAAGAGAAAAGGAAAACATCTAACTGAATATATTTCTTACTTTTAGTGTCAGCTCACTTAGCATGTCTATAGGTCAGAGAGTGAATTTAGACCAGAGAGAAATGTGTCCCTGTGTTTGTGCAGACTGTGGCTCGAAGTCACTTATCCTTCGGATATTCATCACCCAGACTCGTGAAAGTGCTTTGGGACATTGCAGTTGAGATAATAAAACTCATGTCCTGTGCAAGGAAAGGAGGCAGGCTGTGTAACTCCCATGACCATGGCTCCAGGCAACCTTTCTGAAATTACGTTTGTGAAGACACACCTCAAGACACCTTCAGAGACGGCACTTAAGTTTTGCTTGGAGCCTTAAATAACGCACACAGATCAATACTCCTGAAGGTCTAATGGATGGCTGGAGAGCAGATGGTGGCATTCAAGGGCGACACCTTCTTAACAGTAAGGTTTTGGAGGAGGGAGTTCCAGTGCCTCATTCAGTGGCTGTTCCTACATCCTCCACCGCAAGAAGGTCAGAAACGTCTGTGATTCTCCACAGTTGTGGTTGATGACAATGATTGGCCATGTCCAAGAGTCAGTAGTGGATATGAGTACTCATCATTTAAGAGCATGGTGTGTCCATGTTTTCATTATATGCACAATATCAAGGGAAGCTACATTGAAGTCTATTTCTTGAACATTTAAAGTCAAGACAATCTCATATTGATTAAAGAAAATGTTTATAAATATTGCATTTGTGAACCAACTGTTGAGATTATTTGCTGGAATTCCATTGGGAGTTACTTTGCTACAAAGTCTAATTAAACTCTGTTAGGTCAGCTTGTAATTTTTCTTTATTGATATCATGGCCTAGCAGCTAATGACAAAGCCCTTCTGTAGTTTAAGACATTCTCTCTCTCATGTCCACTTTGCTATACTAGTGACAGTTGACCACAGAGAACAGCACCCCAGCTCTTACCCCTTTCCATCATGGTAGAATATAGGGCTGGACTCCATGGTCCTGTTCCCCATATCTCTGATTTTCAAAGTGCTGAATGCAGCTGAGCACTATTCTTTGGACTTAGTCAATTACTCTTGCCTACAACAATGCTCTCTGTCTCCAGAGGACCCTTCTGCACTGTTTCTGAGAGATGGCAAAATGACAATTAAATTGAGTTTTGTTGTGCTGTATTAGTCACCCCATTCTCTGCTCAGGGTAGTTTTCTGGGATTTTTCATCCTTTATTCTGCCTTTGTGTATGCTTCTTTTGGAATCTTCCTCTGAATTCTTTTCTCCCTCTGCTACTCTTCCTTCTTACCATGACAGACACTTTAAAAAGTTTTATTTATTTTTGTATGTGTTTGAGAGAAAGTGATTGTAAGTGAATGCATGTGCAACATGTATATGCAGAGGCCAAGAAGAGAATATTGGATCCTCTGGAACTGTAGTTACAGATGATTCTGAGCCACCATGGCTCAGAACTGAACCTCTGTCCTCTGCAAGAGAAGTAAATGCTCTTAACTGCTGAGCTATCTCTCCAGCTCTGACACTCATATGCTTTTAATTTCACTTTGTGACTCCCAATTTTATTAGCACAGGCTAGGACATGAGTTAATAAAATTTAACACTGCACTTTAAATTATCGAGCATACTGAATATTTTTAGTTTGTGCTAAAGCTCATTCCAGTTAGAAGTGCTCATGTGAGTGCCCCTGGCTGTGTCTTGGGGATTCGAGCTTTTATGTGTCATCTTCCTGAATAGCATAGGCTCAGCGTATGGTAACTTGAAGTGGGTTTCAGGTCAGGCCTGGAAATCATACCCATGGCTTCAATCTGCAACCTATTAGCAGGAACTGGGTCTAGGACCCCAATCTAATCATACAGGAAGCCTATAAAACCTTCCTGGTCAGCTATCACCATCTGTGTTAGTCAGAAGTCTATAACAAGTACCCTAGCTAAGCAATATATGAAGAGACAGCTTCTATTCCATCATGGTATGGAGGTTCCAGGTCATGATGTGGTCCTGCTTTCCTTGAACCTGTGGTGTATCAGCTTGTGGAAAAACCATTTACTTCATGGTTGAAACATGGATGACAGGAGGAAGAGACCAAAGTCTAAAAATCCCTCTGGAGACATTCCCAAGGATAAGAAGACCTCCCAGGGAGCCTCAGTTCTTAAAGTTTCTACCAAGTCTTTAACAGATGGGCCTTTTTTGGGCATTTAAGATCCACATGACAGCAATATCCAAGTGGCCAATTTCAACAGAGCCATGTACATCCTAGTTACCTTTCTGTTGCTGTGATAATATGCCATGGCCAAGGCAACTTAAAAAAGAAAACGTTTAATATGGAGTTTATAGTTCCCAAGGGTTAGAGTTCATGACCATTCTGATGGGGAGCATGGTAGACGGTAGGTAGGCATGTCACTGGAGCAGTAGTTGAGCTTACATCTAGATCTAGAGAGCTAACTTGGAATGATGTGGGCTTTGAAACCTCAAAGTGATATACCTTTTCAAGCAAGGGCACACCTCCTAATCCCTCCCAAATAGTTTCACAAACTGAGGACCAAATATTCAAACACATGAACCTATGGGGGCCCTTCTTATTTAAGCCACCACAAAGTATACGTATTCAGGAAAGTGAGTTTCGTGACTAAGATAAAAGAAATTAATGAGGTGAAAGAGAGAGAATAAAGAACAGTAATGGCAGTGATAATATAGGTTAATGTGTACTGGATGCTTTCTTCACTGAAGGTGCTGCACTAATGTGATTTCCATGCACTGGCTCTGAGAAGCCTCAAAATAACTATAAAAGTTATAGTTGTTCCATTTACAGATAGAACAGCTAAGACTTGGAGATGACCAGGGGAGGTCGTTCAGATAAGTGACAGGTTCTGGTTTCATAACTACAATCTAAAGCTCGTTCTCTTAGCCATTACTTGCATCCCTGAAATAAAATAATACTCTGTTTCATTTACGTTAATCAGTGCCCCAACCTGTTACAGGGGCATTTACAACTATAGAGATGGAAAAATGAATTTGGAGACGTCCAGTTCCCTGTGCTCACTCCATAGTTCCAAATACAACAAGGGTCCTTATCTAATGAGTGAGCATTAGTGCTGGAGTTTTACAACATGACATCTGACACTGAAACATCCTCCATGTCCTTAGGCTTCTAGTGATGCCATCTCTAAGTCTTCTTCACCATAGGAAGAAGACCATTGCTTCTTCCAAATACAGGATGTACCTGATACTTAACACTAATGGAGTATAAAAGGCAATATTGAAAAAGAATGATTGGTCACAATTCAATTCTAGCTTGACTATTTTGATGACTGGTGCTGCTTTATGATAGTATTGTGCTGTGCCTTCCCCAGCCCTGATGATTCATTTTTAATGCAAAAAGTTCTCAGATTTTACATTTCATCAAATTGTACTGCAAGTCATCTCTTATTTTGCAGTATTCTATCTTTAGATACATCACAGGACAGGGCAAAGATTTCTTAAAAGACAAGAACATAAAATACTGCCTGGCTTGAGAGCAATTTACTTTGAAGGCCTGGCTGTATTCAAGTGGAGAAAACAACAACCAGGACAAACCCCTAAAGCAATACATTCTGAAAGGCCATGTGACATTGGGATATTCAAATTGCTTTAGTATGTTGTTTAAGAAACTGGATAACTTTAAACAACCAATTCGAAGACACAACCTCTAAACTGAATTCTTACTATTTTGTAATTTTTTTTCCTATTGGCGACAATAAACTAAACTGATATCAATAAATTTACAGTTTACATTACAGGGTTTTTCTTTATTTTTTTTTTAACCCAAGAGCAGCATTGTTATAGTGGAGGACTGAACTTTCTGTCCGCTTCTGACTCACTGTTGGGTGACCTTGTGCAGCTTTAAGTCTGCAAAGGATGGGCCTGGGATGGTACTGGCACCTAGGGACTGTGAAATAAAGGAAGGAGTATTTGGAAAGTATGTGGACCCATTCCTGACACAATGGAAAAGATATATGCTGTTTTAAATATGAATTTATATCATTAATATGCAGTATATTTTTTCATGTAATTAGTATTTGTATTTCACAAGGTAGATACTTTTCTTTTGGGGTTAACCTGGTGTGATTAATGACTTGCCTCATCCCAGAAGGAAGGACTGTTTTGGATAACAGTTCCATCATGGAGGAGAAAGCATGGCAGTAGGGTGTGTTGGGTCACATTGTATCCATGATCAGAAAACAGAGGAAAGCACAATTGTATTCTGATAACTTTCTCTTTTTTATTTGGTGTAACAGTTTGGGTGGTTCTTCATATCTCACTTAGCATAGCCTAGAAACTCCCTTCCAGACATATCCAGAAAAAAAGCACTGTTTATTCTTTCTTTTACCATGCAGAGATCCAGATAAAACGGACTAAATCATTATAAATTAATATTGATACATCACCCATCTCATTTCCTTATGTAGCAAGCTCACATTCAAGTGGAGAGACTAAGTGTGTAATCAACATGTTAGAATGGACATGGGCTATGAGAGGGTTGTGAAAATGTTCCTCATTAGGAAAAGATGGTGTGATTCATGTTAGCTTCAGCATATAGGATGGGTAGCCCTGGGGAAGGTTTGCCTATGATACTGTTCCTCCAGTTTTTTTTTGAGATGTTATTTTTCTGAGCTCCTCTTGCAAGCATCTGTTTTCTCTGTCATAATTATCAAGACTTACCTCATGTCCTCCTACCTCAAAGTCAAGCAATTGCTCTCATTTCCACCCTGGGCTTCTGAGCCATTATTTCCGTCTGTTGCTGAGAGAAACCGAGTGCCTGGTCTCTGTCTGCTGACCTCCCATAAGACCAGAGATCTATGATGTGCCGTACAGGCTGGGCAGAGGCAAGGTGGTGTCACAATGACATTTCTTGGAAAAGGCAGCATTGGAAATGGCCAAGGATGGCAGGAGAGGTGTGGAACCATCCTGTGGTAGGATGGGGAGGTGGTGGAGGACAACTGTAGTGGGTAGCCATTCCAGCTTTGTTCTGGAAGTTCCAACCCCCATTGAGACTTCGGCAACTGTCACACCTACAAGGCGGGGCCAAGGGAGGCGCCTGGGGACCCGAGATCCGGATCGGCGAACGCTCTCTTGGTTCCAGGACGCTGGATGGTGGAGGTAGACAGAGGAGAGCTCCAGAGAACACCGCTGGACTGTGATACACCTTCCCCAGACCCCGCGACCTACCTATCCCTTAATTTGTAAGTTACGCCATTAAATAAATCTCCTTTTAACTACGTGGAGTGGCCTAAATAATTCCACCAATATCTGGCGCTCACGTGGGGCAAATCCCAAAAGCCTGGGTGGCTCCTGCCCTCAGCCTCCTCCCCGGCTAGCGGGTACCTAAACCCGCCTGCAAAGTTCCATATAACCAGGGAACACCTACACGGTTCCATTCCCGAAAAAGGGAGCAGCTAGTCCGGTCTCAGCTCCCTAGCTTAGCTCTGAGACCAGCGAAAGAGGCACTCCTCCGCTTCCTGAGTGCACGCACGCCAGCTGCGGCTCGGCTCCGCCATCTTGACTCCAGCGATCTGCAGTCAGCCAAGATCACCAGCAGGCCCTGCTTTGGAGCTGTACCATCGCCACCTGCTGGCTGAAAAGTGCTACTACACCCCCCAAAACCACGAAAGGTAAGTAAAAGTACCTGATAATTTTACACCTTAAAATTGACTGACAAATTTTGAGTAATTCTGGTAATATGGCTGACAACATTACCTCACAAGAATTTGAAAACCTTTTTGCCTGTATGATGAATAACATCTTCCTGGAAATATACGACCTTCCTAAGGCATATCTGGCCTGTACCATTTTGGCATTCATCGTAATAATTCACACAGTGTTCAAACACTGGTTTAAAAACAAGAACAAAGATGAGTTATTATTGGGACTGATACAGGCTTTAAGCGAGAGCAATGACGGCTTACAGAAAAAGATTCTATCTCTGGAATCTGCTTTAATGGATAGCAATGAGACCTTAGAGAAAAAGATTCTCTCTCTGGAATCTGCTAACCAGGATTTACAGGCTTTCAAAACTAACAATGATGGCTTACAGAAAAAGATTCTATCTCTGGAATCTGCTTTAATGGATAGCAATGAGACCTTAGAGAAAAAAATTCTTTCTCTGGAATCTGCTAATCAGGATTTACAAAACAGGCTTGTACCAAAAATTGATCTTATTGATAATAAATGTGAATATTTAATGGACAGAACACTAACTCTCCAGACACTATATAAGGAAGAAAGATTATCATTAATTGATAAGATAAGGTCCATGGAATCATGTGTTTCTGAGGAACATAAAAACTTCTATGATTCCATGAGAAATCTGGAGTCCCTTGCCAGAGAGGAGGTTCACTCCCTAGAACAGACCCTAGGTGCTCGTTTGCAGGCCTTAGAAGAAACTCTCAGTAAACATGACAAGGGACCTAATAAGCAGAAGGGCAAGGCCATAGAGGTTGTAACATCTCCAAATGGCTCTCACACAATGGCTTATCCTGTTATCATCCATGAGAAGCCAGCGGATGACACACACCCCGAGCCATATAATACATATACATTACAACCAATTTCAACAAGGGACTTTAAAAATATAAAGGAAGCAGTAGTTACGTATGGGATACACTCCACATACGTAAAACAATTGTTAAATTCATGGTCTACCTCACATAGAATCATCCCAGATGACTGGCATCAGTTGATTTCAGCTGTTCTAGAATATAGTCAGCAGCTACAGTGGAAAAGCTGGTTGAGAGAAGAGGCAAAAAATTTAGAACAACAAGGTAAACTCAGAGGTTTTGTGATCTCCCAAGATCAAATACTTGGTGAGGGATGTTTTGCTGACAGGAATGTACAAGCCATTTATGATGAACATACAATATCCCTATGCCGTACAGCAGCTCTAAATGCTTGGGAAAAAATTCCAGAACCTGGAAAACCAACTGAGGTATACACAAAGATATTTCAGGGACCGCACGAACCCTTCACTGATTTTTTACAAAGACTGAACACAGCTATAACAAGAGCTGTATCAGATAAAGAATTAAGAAAAGTATTAACTGAGTCCTTGGCATTCGACAATGCTAATGCAGAATGCAGAAGAATACTTACACCATTAAAGATCAGATCAGCTCCTTTGGAAGAATGGATTCAGTATACTAATGGTGTTGAGTCTCGTAACTACAGTAATGAGGCTTGGATAGGAGAGACAAATCCCAGAGGTGAAAGAAGGCCCCGTGTTACCAAATGTTTTAAATGTGGTACACCAGGTCATATAAGTAAAAACTGTACATGGGGTACTCCTAGGAGTAATACTCCTTTTAGGAATAGCCTAAACAGGAGACCCCAACCACCTCCCGGATTATGTAGAAGGTGTGGCAAAGGCCGACATTGGACCAGTGAGTGCAGATCAAAAATAGATATACGAGGTAACCCTTTACTGGCGGGAAACGCTTCAGGGGGCCTCTTGCAGGCCCCCAAATCAAATGTAGTACGAACATTCCCAGCCACTGTGGAAGAAATTCCTCTCCAGGACAACTGAATAAACCACTGCCTAATGTAAAAACCGATACTGCAATGGATGATAAAACAGCTCTGATGGATGGATCACAGTTTACAAAGAACACTATAAAACAAATATTTTGGCAGACTTCCATAAATGGTCAAAGACCAAAGCTTAGAATTCGAATTAATGGCCTGGTTATGGAGGGACTGGTAGACACAGGTGCAGATGTGACTATAATTACACCAAAATCATGGCATCCGAATTGGCCTCTTCAAGAGGTAGATGTCCAACTTTTAGGGATTGGCACCCTATCTCAGATAAAACAGAGTTCGAGATGGGTTGAATGCATAGGGCCAGAAGGACAGAGAGGAAGACTGAAGCCATATGTAGCAAATGTAGCAGTAAATCTTTGGGGCCGAGATCTGTTACAACAGTGGAATACCCAGATTAAAATTCCTACACTTTCAGAAAAAGAATACAGACCAATGCATGTTTCTAGGAATAATATCATCGCATGCTATAAAAATCAGGCACCAACCATTCAGGCTGTTCACAAACAGAGCACAACTGCTGTTGAACTCTCAGAAGTACCAACTGCCTTACCTTTAAAATGGCTAACTAATAAACCTGTCTGGGTTGGACAATGGCCTTTGACAAAAGAGAAGCTACAAGCTTTAGAACAGCTGGTTCAAGAGCAGTTAAATGCTCAACACATTGAAGAATCTACCAGCCCTTGGAATTCTCCTGTATTTGTTATTAAAAAAAAGTCTGGTAATTGGAGAATGCTGACAGATCTGAGAGCTATTAATAAAGTAATTCAGCCAATGGGCTCCCTACAGACTGGGATGCCCTTGCCCTCTCTGCTACCTAAAGAATGGCCTATAATAGTTATTGACTTAAAAGACTGTTTCTTTACCATACCCTTACAAGAAAATGATAGAGAAAAATTTGCCTTCACAGTACCTAATTATAACAATTCTCAGCCAGTCAAGAGATATCAATGGAAGGTCCTCCCACAGGGAATGTTAAACAGCCCTACTTTGTGCCAATACTTTGTGCAGAAACCATTGGAGATAATTCGTGTAAAGTTTCCACAATCCATAATTTATCACTATATGGATGATATCCTATTAGCTGATCCAAAGTTAGATACATTAGAAAGCATGTTTGAAGAAGTAAAAAAAGTTTTGCCTCACTGGGGACTGCAACTTGCTCCTGAAAAAATACAAAGAGGAGATTCTATTAACTACTTAGGATATAAGATAGAGCTACAAAAAATTAGACCCCAAAAGGTACAGCTAAGGAGAGATCGATTGAAGACTCTTAATGATTTTCAAAAGTTATTAGGAAGCATTTCCAACTTACTGGGTATCATGGGAATACCCAAAGATGGACTACAAAATTTGGCTAATACTCTAGAAGGGGACAAAGAATTAAATAGTCCAAGAGAATTATCAGCCGAAGCTGAGAAGGAATTGGCTCTAGTAGAAAAGACAATTCGAGAAGCACATGTGGATCGTGTGGATCCAGAACTTAAATGCATTCTTGTCATATTCCCCTCCAGACATTCCCCAACAGGTATTTTGATGCAGAGGGAAGATATTATATTGGAATGGATATTCCTACCACGTAAACCAAATAAGAAATTAAAGACTTATATAGAAAAGATCTCTGATTTGATTCAAAAAGGTAAACTAAGACTTCGCCAGTTGACAGGAATGGACCCAGCAGAAATTGTAGTACCTTTAACTAATGAAGAAATTTCATCACTATGGAAAGATAATGAATACTGGCAGAGAGCCTGCAGTAACTTTTTGGGAGAGATTAACAACCACTATCCCAAAAGCAAGAGAATAGAATTTATAAAGAAAACCGAATGGGTCCTTCCTCACATTGTACGACAAAAGCCAATTTCTGGAGTCCTCACATTCTATACTGATGCAAATAAATCAGGGAAAGCAGGATATAAATCAGGAGACTTAAGTAAAGTGGTACAAAGTCCATACAGCTCTGTACAAAAGGCAGAACTGTATGCCATTCTTATGGTACTGATGGACTTCACAGAACCCCTCAATATAGTCACTGACTCTCAATATGCAGAGAGAGTTGTTTTACATATTGAAACTGCTGAATTTATTCCTGATAATATAGAATTAACTTCATTATTCATACAATTGCAGGAAATCATCAGAAAAAGGGAACATCCTATATATATAACACATATCAGATCCCATACAGGTCTGCCAGGACCTCTAGCACAAGGTAATGATGAGATTGATCAGTTACTAATAGGTAATGTGCTAGAAGCTTCAGAATTTCATAAGAAATACCACACAAATAGCAAAGGTTTGAAGAAGGATTTCTCCATCACTTGGCAACAGGCTAAGGATATTGTGAAAAAATGTCCTACTTGTTCCATCTATAACCAACTTCCATTACCTGCAGGGAGCAATCCAAAAGGTATACAAAGAAATGAAATTTGGCAGATGGATGTGTTTCATTTTGCAGAATTTGGAAGATTAAAGTATGTACATCATACCATTGACACCTATTCAGGATTTCAATGGGCAACTCCTATGAGTTCTGAAAAGGCTGATTCTGTGATTACACACCTATTAGAAGTTATGGCCATCATGGGGATACCTGTACAAATTAAGACAGACAATGCTCCAGCATATGTCTCCAATAAAATGAGACAATTCTTTGCTTATTACAATATAAAGCATGTTACAGGTATACCACACAATCCCACAGGCCAAGCAGTCATAGAAAGATCCCATCGAACTTTAAAGGATATGCTAAATAAACAGCAACAGGTAACAATGACTCCTAGAAATAGATTGCATAGTGCTTTATTAACCTTGAATTTTCTCAATGCTGATGAGAAAGGAACAACAGCTGCAGAGAGACATTGGACGACAGACAAAACTCCCGAGCTAAACCAACCGGTTTATTTCAAGGATGTGCTGACCTCAGAATGGAAACCTGGATATGTTCTACGTTGGGGAAGGGGTTTTGCCTTTGTTTCTGCAGGAGAAGAAAAGCTATGGATACCAACAAAATTAATAAAAATTCGATTTGAACAGGAAAAACCCCTTGATGAGGTGAAGTAAAAGATCATCCACCAATGTGACATCTCTACAAGTTGTAAGAAAAATTTAACAATCAAGGTTGGGATAGGGTTCTGTTTTTGTCTTTCCAGGATAATGGAAATACCCATCTTCCAAAAATCATAAGGCCTTGGATATCCGGATGTTTACAGCAGAAAGAAAGAATCTATTGGTACCAATCTACACACGGTAAAATCTCACTGTCTAACATCTATCTCTCTATTAATATAGAAAAGTTGTGGTCCCAATTCAATTATAAGCCAAGCTGGCTTTGGAGATGGAATTGGCTCACTCCTCTAAACCCAAGCACATTGCTAAAAGAAAAGTTTGAGAGATTCTTCAGTACCATATCAGAAGAGCCCTCTGGTGTGGGACAGAAGGAAACCAATAAAAAGGGACCATTGTCTTCTAGATTCTAATTCTCTCCATGCTTACTCTTGATTTCTCAGAATCCTTTCTTACATGCTATGTCCTCTTTAAATCCAAATCTTCCATTTTGATAACAAATAAGTTTTTCTAATAGCAATCTCAGAAGTCTCCAGAAGGAAGATGGGGCCCCAACAACAACTCTACCCAATCCAGAATGATGCCATGGTAATCATCATCATACTACACTTCTTACCAGAATTTCAGACAATCTTACCCATTACTCTAAGACTTGCTGCAGAACCTACAGTTAGTCTAACTGAAATTTAACTATCTGCGCTTTCTCACAGTACCCAACAGAGATAACATCACCCCCTAAACAGCAGGAAGCAATCCTAAGAAAACGACGCCCCTTCTCCCTTAGGTTTCATAATTCTCAGGGTTATGGATGATGGTTACAGGGTTGGGGGTGGAAGGAAATATTAAACTCAGTACTCCCAAAAAAAAAAAAAAAAAAAAAAAAAAAAAAAAAAAGGAAAAGAAGAAATGGAATGGATACGTATAAGACATTATGGTAGATTATTGTGTATACTAGTAAACAAATTTAGTAAAATAGCAGCCTTAAATAATTTGCACTGTAATTTACACTGTTATGGATTCTTATATGTTGATACAAATGTAAACTATTTTTATATTCCTGTTTAAGATAATTTGTATATTGATACAAATACAGAACTATACTTGGTATAATGTACATATATTTCTACTCTTATTTGAAATGTTTGTATATTGATACAAATGTAAATTTATATCTGTCATACTTTATGTATGTTCTACTTCTGTTTAGGATATTCGGTATATTGATATATATTTAAGATTATTGTCATATTGCATATCCCACTACATACTCCTACCTCTGTTATAAATATTGATATATATTTAAGATTATTGTCATATTGTATATCACACTATACACTCCTACCTCTGTTATAACATCTTGTGTATTGACACAACTTTGAAGTCATCGTTCTTTACCATACACTTGCTTATAGACTGTCTACCTTGTTTACGTGAAGCCTTAGTCCTTAGGTTATTTCAGTAGATAAGACTTGTAGATTTATAGTCACCTATGCTTGTCATCTCTATAGTTACGTTAGTCAGGTTATACAGATTTACAGATACATAGGTCAGATGGACAGGTAATCTTCAAACACTTCATAGACCTAGAGAATATGGCATTTAAATAACTTAGAATTCTGTTGATGCGAGACACAATTGCTCCTGGCTGCACCAATTTGATCCCGAGAGAATGTTGGGCTTCTAGACATTTCCATTTGGAAGTTTGTCTTCTTGGCACAAAATGGCCTACTGGGCAAAGAACTGCCCTTGCCTCGACAGCTGACAGTACAAATGCAATGCTATCCTTTCTGGACAAGCGGGACACAAGGAAAGCGACCACTGTACTCTGCCAAGACAGGGTAAGATGGTCTTTCAGAATTCCTGCTTCTGAAAATGGTCTGTCAGATACTTTAGGCCTGTAGCCAATTTGAATGCACCAACAATGCTGAGAAACATTAGGTGATTGTCCAGGCTGCCAGCTGTCTCGGTCTACTCTCGCAAGATTCCCGAAAGTTGCTTGCATCCATCTACCATTTCTCAGGTACCATTATATTCCTTCTCAGGTCTTTGATGGGATTGAAGACTAGCAGTTATAGTTACAACTTAGTAGATAGAACATATTAAGTATTAGATTCAGGTTCTTTAGGGTAGGACACCTTTTGGAATGATCTTTGTAACATGCCATTTATCTATGCTCTATACTTCTCTGGATTTTAATATGTGTTTCTTGCTTGATATTGTTTGCATTGGTTGTAGTTCCATCTTATCTAGGTCATTATCCCTCATTATTCCTGGACAATATTTGATAACCATTCCTTTGTATATAGTCTTGTATTAGGTTAGAACCTTCTTATTTAGACAAAAAGGGGGAGATGTAGTGGGTAGCCATTCCAGCTTTGTTCTGGAAGTTCCAACCCCCATTGAGACTTCGGCAACTGTCACACCTACAAGGCGGGGCCAAGGGAGGCGCCTGGGGACCCGAGATCCGGATCGGCGAACGCTCTCTTGGTTCCAGGACGCTGGATGGTGGAGGTAGACAGAGGAGAGCTCCAGAGAACACCGCTGGACTGTGATACACCTTCCCCAGACCCCGCGACCTACCTATCCCTTAATTTGTAAGTTACGCCATTAAATAAATCTCCTTTTAACTACGTGGAGTGGCCTAAATAATTCCACCAATAGACAACAGGATGTGAAGCTGAGTAGAAACGGGGGAGAGAGCAGCTCTGATAGGCTGGAAGGAAAGCAGGGCTGCAGGCTCTGTCTGTAGGCTGTGCTAAGGAAGGAGCTCAGGGAGGAGTACAGAGTAGTGTCACACACTTGTTCTGTGGAGACGCCTTAGGGAGACGTCCTTCTTACTTTCTTCTGGTCACATTCCACATGGTGGAAAGCAGGTGATGACAGGGTTAGGCAGGTCTCCCTGTCTCTACAGGAATGAAACACTCTTTGGAGGTTACAGAGTTCAGAGCTCCCTCATGGAGACCCTCCAGAACTTAGGGTATATCCTTTCGTAACTGTGTTCTGATCTCCAGTTTCAGTCTCCCAATCACTATAAACCAAATGCCCGCACCCTGCATCCATACATTGCACTTGAATTTTATGGCATCATAGTTGGAATGGAAGAAGCAGAGGGTCTCTGTAAACCCTGCTAGGACCTATGCTCTTAAACTCACCAACTGCGGGAAGATAATGGAGCCCACCAAGTGCTGTTTCATGGTACCATGTAATAAAACAACTTGGAATCAGTTCCAAGCTCCTTACTACCTGTAGATGGCCAGCTGTTGCTGATATATGCATGGGAGATATGGAACAAATGTCTTTCTTAGATCAGAGAAATCTGTCGTATTCTTTCAGTTTACATACATTTCAGTACAGGAATGGGACTATTCTCACATCCATTGTCAAATGGCACCATCCAAGAATTTTAACAGCTTGGGAACTCCAAGAGAATATAATTAACTTACATGTTTAGTATTATGAAAATAAAAAGCCAACAACTGAATAAATGTTCCTCATATATCACCACTTCAGCTGTATCTCCCTAGGTTCACAATCTCTGAACACACATGCAATAGGTAGATGTTATATATAATACATGTATAGTCATTTTAATATTTTTTAACTTAAGAATCAAAGCTCTGGATGTTGGCATCCTATGAGTCCAGGCATAGCTAGATGATGATCACTGGGAAGTGTCCTGGGTCCAACAGGGAACTGATCACCCAGTGACTAGAGATCACATGACACAACACACATGTGAGAAACATGGCAGAGGGAGGTACTATAGAGATGAAGACATGAGAAACAGACCCGAGAACAGAGTATGAGCCAACCTTGGACACAGTGGCTTAGAGCACTGTGGGAGACGCGTTACTCCTTTCATTGATTTGCTACTGGCTAGACAGCAAGTGTTGTCTAAGTTATAGTCATGGAGCCAGGCTGGATGCCCAACCTTCCCTTCAATAGTGTGCTGGATACCTATGATCAATATCAGCACAGTCAAGTGTGGGGGTGTCTCTCCTAGCAGCTTCCCATATTTAATTTGCTTATAAATAACTTGTGGCCATTGAGGCTGCAAGAGGCCTGGTGTTAGGAATTCGGGGATATGTGTGTGTATGTGTTGCTTACATGTATCATGCAGTGCCCATGGGGGGCCAGAAGAGGGCACCAAACCTCCCTGAAACTGGAGTTACAGTTGTGAGCTGCTGTGTGGGTGCTGGGAATTGAATCTTGGACCTCTGGAAGAACAGCCAGTGCTCTTAACCTCTCTCTCTCTCTCTCTCTCTCTCTCTCTCTCTCTCTCTCTCTCTCCCCCTCCGTCTGTCTGTCTGTCTCTACACACATACACACACACACACACACACACACACACACCCTTACACCCTTAATTTTTAAAATTGTCATTTAGATTTTATTGTGTATTTTAATACATTTTAACTAAAATAGAATTACATCACAGTCCTTCTTCTAACCCCTACCATGTTTCCCCTACTTTCAAATTGGTGACCACTTTTCCTTTATTATGGTATATATGTATTCTCTCTCTCTCTCTCTCTCTCTCTCTCTCTCTCTCTCTCTCTCTCTCACACACACACACACACACACACACACACACACACACACGTATGTAGCATGAATCTTAAAAGTTCTTATTAATAAAATCAAACCTGAGACCAGTTATTGGGGTGAACACTGGAAGATCAGAGAGACAGAACAAGCCACACCTTGCCAATTCCTCAGCTGATCTTGTTTCCTCAGACTGGAAGCCTCTGTGTCCTCATATCCGAATGGCTCTCAGCTGAACTGTGCTGCTCAAAACCTAAAGGCTTAACCAGCCAAATGCTTCTAGTTTCTGGTCCTCACACCTTATATACCTTTCTGGTTTCTACCATCACTCCCTGGGATTAAAGTCTCGCTTTCTGGTATTAAAGGCGTGAGTCACCATGCTTGGCTGTATCCTTGAACACATGGATTTCTGCCTAGCTCTGCTTCCCAAGTGCTGGGATTAAAGGCGTGTTCTACAATTGCCTATCCTCTATGTTTAATATTGTGGCTGTTCTGTCTCTGACCCCAGGTAAGTTTATTAGGGTGCACAATATTTTGGGAAACACAATACCACCACACACGTACATACAAATATAGACCTGCTGAGTCCATTTTTGTTATTTGTGTGTATAAATCATCTCATATTCTTACAAGTGGTAACAGACATTGATCTTGTACTGTAATGAAGGCAGAAGCAGAAGGCAAGTAGGAGAGGTTGGGCTGCTTCCCTAGTGATGAGACTCCAGGCAGGGAACACAGGACATGGGTCCCTATATCACTGAATACATGCCAAACTCTGTCCTGTGGTAACTGGTCTCTGACTTCACTCTTCTGACCCTTGCTCTGGTCTGCATGAGATCCCCTTAGTTTACTGTTCAGATGTGTGACTCCAATTGATTGTTAGTAGGAAATAAGACTTCTTCTTTGGATTTATCTGGGGTTAAAGATTCTAAGACCCATGAATTCTCTGAAATTATTGACAAAACAAGTAGTGTTGAATTGTTCTCTTGTCTCATGGGTTCCAAACCCAGGAAAGTTTGGCTGACAGTAGAGGCCTGATGACTCATCTCAAGTGGGACCTGTCTGAGTCACCAGGTCCAGAGGGGACTTCTTCATTAACCACATGCAAATAAAACAGCTATGATTTCTCTAGAGAAGAAAAAACTTACATTCATTTGAATGTTACCCACATCAGACCTTTAGAAAGACAAAGACTGAGTTGAGGGGGTTGGCTCCTGGTGGTGTCTGTAACATCTTTGATTTCCCTGCAGCATTTATTACAGTGGTTGCCCAGGTGTGGGCAAGCAATGCTGTGCTTGGATCACAGACAAAGGAGAATAATGAATGCACTGAGCAGCCCTCTTGAGATGAGTCCTTAGAACCCTTATTAACGTGATTGAAGAGACTTTTAGTTCTTTAATCAAACTTATTAATTTTTTCCAGGCTTTTGGTTAAGAAATATTGAACTTAAAGATAACTTATCCTTAAATGTTCGTATGAACTAAATGTTCTTGGCTGGTCCAGAGGTGTCAGGTGCCACTGGTAATTACAGTGGCTTCTGTTGAGGAGCTCATCTCCGTGTTTTTTCCTTTTTACCTCTTTCTTCATAGCTGGTAATTTCTGATTGGAGAGTAATTAGTAGAAAAATGTATTCTGCTTTCAATTTAAGCTCAAAATACATGACTCCAGCCAAACTGACTGGTATCTGCCCACCCCATAGTCATGTATGAGTGGAGGGGGTGAAGATTCCCACATGGATAATCCAGGCAAACTTTAGGGTGGTTCCTAAGAATGCCAACAATGCTTCCTGGATGGATGAGATCCAGTGAAGAGGCACCTAGCCCTGGGGGACTGTTGGAAGCAATTTGAGACCATCAGAAACCCTGGAGTCACTGTGTGAGGGACAAACAGGTAGGCAGGGAAGAGGCTTTGTGGATCTTGCTGCCTGTGTTGAGGGTCAGACCAGCTCTCACCCTAAGGCTTTCAGGCTTCCCTTGGACCCTCTCAATTGGGTTGATAAAATTTCATCATTGTTCAGTCAATTTGAGTAGGGTTCTCCATTATTCACAGTAGAAAATCCCATCCTGAGATGTAAGTTTCCACCCTGTTGTTTTCAGGTATAGATGTTTTGGAAGTTCATGACTCTCTTGGGGATACTACAGCCTCAGGCACCTCAAAGTTGCCCAAATCTACCAGGTGCTATATGGGAGCTTTATTCCCACAAGACTGCTGTGCAGAAGTCATATCGTGCCTAGGATTCAATGTCTTCTGACTTGGGACTTCTAGCATACTTCACACTGAACACTGTATTTGGAACAAAGAAGATAAACAAGGCGAACAGAATCAGGGGGTTGGGAGTGATAGACACCTCCCTGGAGACACATATTGCTTTTCTTATCTTCTCAGCTGACTTTACACTTCATCAAGCCATGCCCATCAGGAAAACTTGAACTACCCCTTCATTTTTTTCAGACAGATTAGCTTCCTTCTGAGTGTCTCACATGACGGTATTGAAGGTGCCCAGTATCTCCAAAGACCTGGCCTGAGTTGCATCAGCAAGCAAGAGTGTTCTCACTATCACAGATTTTGGGGAGTTGGATATGAATTTTTATCACTCTGAGCAAGTGTTCTGTCTTCCAATTATAGATCTTTATCACCGTTCCTTGGATGCTTAAGCATAACTTACATCTTCCAATGATTTGACCAGAACTCAATTCATCTTGCCTGCAGACTCAGATCCATCTCACTCCTCCTCCTCTCTAAGCTCTCCTCACTGCCTTCTATGCCTCTGAACCAGGAAGTTTTTTCCCTTTGCTATACATAAACAGACAAAGCAATGTGGTAGAGCTGGTGACATGGAAGGTCCAAGAGTAGCCAATGGGGAGAATAGACTTGTCCTTTATACGGTCAGGAGTGAGGTGCTGGGAAGTGGCCAGGCTCGTCTACTGACACACTGCTCTAAGTGGGAACTTATTCTGCCTCTCCAGGCTTCTTCAACTGGCTTATAGAAAAGATATGATAAAGTTCTTTCTTCAGGTGATTGTTGCAAAAGCAGTGAGGCACCTGTGTCCTGTGTAAGGGTCTAGAATACAGCAAGGTCTCAGAAAGTGTAACTCACATGATAACTGACCAAAGATCGGAACCCACATCCTTTAACTGCAAGTTGTATATTTTGTAGTGTAGGTTGCTGTTTGGACGTTTAGGACTGGGCTGATGAAATGAATTGGCAGATAAAGACACCAGCATGACAACCTGAATTTGATCCCTGGAACCACTATGGAAGGAAAGACCTGACTCCACCTGAACGTTGTCCTCTGACTTCCATACATGTGCTGTGGAACATGTGTTTCCATGGCCCCCTCCCCCATGAATAAATGCACATAAAAATGTTTAAGCAAATGTAGCCAGGGGAAGTTTGCAGTCAGGGGATGAGAGATCAGTCTGTGTCAGGCAGTTAGAGGGCCTGTATGCTAAGGATGGATCCGGGAAGAACCACTCTAGAGCTGAGTCCTGGAAACACTATTATCCAGATGGAGCATGGTGGGGGAAGGAGACTCGATACCACCAGAAGGGGTGCTGTTGACTACAGTTACTCCAGGATGCTTTTCTTCCCCTTTCCTGTGCTCCCACACAGGACTCAGCGGGATGCCGTCAATGGGGTGGTCTTACCTCATCCTTAAGGCCAGCTGAAAGAGGGCTTTACTGGAGTGCTGGGGAGCGCTATGGGCTCTGGAACGAAACCTTCCCTGAGTACAGCGCCCTTTGAAGTTTACTATGAATGGAAGTGCTTTTCTTTCACTTAGGCTGTCCCCTGCTTTTTCCTGCAACAGTAATGCAGACCAAATGTCAAGGGAGGGTAGGGAGGCCTCAGAGGCATGTCTGGAAGCAAGTGTGAGGGGCTCAGCATCCTGCCGAGACTTCAAGTGCTGTCTCTCACTACACTGCAGGGAGAGACAAGTCTTCACTGCCCTGCCTCTGCTCTAGAGTCACAGTTGCCCTAACTTTCAGAAATGCACAGGGCTAGAGAAACAGGTGACAACTGCCGTCACTTCTTCCTGTGTAACCGTGTCCCTTAGACACTGGTCCCTTTAACCCCTCAAACATTCTGGAGAGCCAGCCCACCCAAATGTGCCTGTGCATTGGCAGTGTTCTGGGGAAGACCACACCCTTGACTGTCCTCCTGAGGGATGCTTCTGTAGTAACCTGGTGGGGTCTTGGCAGGAGGTGCATGGATATGAGTCTGAGCACATTCTAATCACTTCAGTAAGTAGGAGAGGTTGGAGAATTGGCAGTAACCTTTATTAATGAGATCATTTCTAAATTCCAAATTGCTAAGAGGTCACCTTTTATTTATTTTTTAATCAGAGTCCAGGGTATAAATAGCCACTCTGGCTTTAGTTTTACTTACCAAGAGTAATTTAATTGTTCATTTGAGAAATTGTCATTCCTCCTGTGCACGCTTCATAGCTTCATAGCTTCACCATTTAGCATTTGCAAGGTCCCCTGCTGACCTCCTCCCTGGGCTCCAGCCTCTGATGCTGTGATGCTCTGATGCTGTGATGCTATGATGCTGTGATGTTGTGATGCTGTGATGCTATGATGTTATGATGCTGTGATGCTGTGATGTGGGAAAACTGAGTCTGACAAGCATTAAGTGGCAGCTTGGTGTTAGGCATCGCAGGTCCCCAGAGCTCTCCAGGGTCCTGATCCTGAGAGCAAGCCGCCAAAGGCGGTGTTTCCTCTTGTTTTCAAGCAAGGAGGCAGAAAGGTTCTAATCAGAAGCAGCACGCACATGTTGAGTGGCTAATTCAGATTCGTCTTGGTGATTTCATAAGAAGCCACAGGAAGCATTTTTCTGGGCCCTGCTGCTGGAATTTGTAGTGTGCTGGCCAAAGGAAGGGAACCATGGAGGCTGAGATTGGGTATTTGAGAAAAGAGGATTGTTGTAAGCAAGCCAGGGTTGGCACTTCGAGATAAATGAATACATTTTGTGGGATAAGGCCTTTGGAAGAGTATGTTCATGCTTGCATCATGGATTTGAAAGTTGTGCATTGTGGCTCAAGATTTGCTGTGTGAATTCAAGTCAGAATCTGTAAGTCCCCAGGGTAGAGTCGGCCTGACCTCTGATTCTTCAGAACCCAGCACAATTCTAAATTTGTGAGAGGTAATCAGTAATTTTTTTAAAGATTTTTTTTTGAGATAGGGTCTTACTATGTAGCCCAAACTGGCCTGAACTTTTGATCCTTTAGCCTCTGCCCCCCATGGGCTGAGAAATCACAAGAGTGCGCCAATATATCCTATAGGCAGCCAGTTGTGGAAAAAAAATGTGCCCCATCTCCCCAGACAAGCTCTGTGCTCATTAAACACCGGGTTTCTCATTTTCTCCCTGGTTCCCTGGCAATCCACTGTTCTACTTCCTGTCTTTATGGGTTTTTCTACTCTCACCCTCTCAGGACTCTTCTTGGACTGACTTCATTTAGCCGAGTAGGTTCAAAGACCACCCATGCAGTGGCATGTGTCAGAACCTTCTTCATTTTGGAGGCTGGACACTATTGCTCTGTATGCACGGACCACATTTTGCTTGCTAAGTCCTCTCTTGATTGGGCATTTTGGCTGCTTCCACTCCTTGGCTCTTGTGGATTGTGCTGCTGGCAACATGGGTGTGCATATATCTAAACCATAGCGAATATGATTTGATTGGTATTTGGAGCAGGAGTGATGCAGAGCCTAAGACTGCTTAATCTGGGGCTGGAGGTAGTGTTTCATCTGACTCTTGATACCTGTGCAGAGCTAGATGCTAAAGCTCCTTATACCTTCTTCTGTCCCACTTCCCACCTGGTCCCCATCTTGTCTGGAGCTGTACTGCCTTGCATATTTTTCTGTCTGAATTCTGCAATCCTGCCAAGCCCACACTAGCTCATGCCTTCCTAACAGTGGACGAGTCTATACAACTACATCCTCTGGGCACCTCATTGTGTTCTACTGACCTGCCATGCCAGCCCAGTGCAGGACTCTGGCATCCCGCTGACCCTGTAGGTGGGTCTGCCTGCGTGAGAATATAATTCTAATGAATGACCTTCAGCGTGGCCTTGGTTAGCAGTCTGGAGAAGGAGCCAGGCAGACAGAGCATGGAAAGCAGAGGCTCAGGGTCTAGTGCTGAGAGCAGAAGAAGGGGGAAAAAGCCAGCACTTCTGAAAGTTTGTGTAGCTGAGTGGCTAAGAGAGGTCTTGATAGAGTGGCTCAGAAACATGGCTGCTATGATTCTCTGTGTGTTTTAATGTGTAGAGGTGGCTTATGAATGACAAATCCAACTGCCAGTGGGGCTGACTGTACAAGGTATGTGTTGGGAATACAATTCATAGTTTAGTTTCCGGACCCCGTTTTGTTTTCTTCCATCAGCAGCCTCCTGCTCTTCTGCCTCTTCCAAGAAAGTCTACCCCCTCTTTAATGATACCCTTTCCTCCTTTCATTGTTTTGCCCTTAATTGCTTTATTCTATCCGGAAGTCAAGGACGTCTATTTCTAGTCCTGATATTCATGGTAGCTGGCATCCTAACAGCTGTAATCCACCTTGTATCATACTTGGGGTGAGCTAAGTCATGGCTAGAGTGTATTAATGATATGTTTCGATCACTACCTATTTCAGGCACCAAGGACAGTGTCTCATATATCTCAGAGACCTGACAGTCATCTATCTATTCATCTATCTATATCTATCTATCTATCTATCTATCTATCTATCTATCTATCTATCTAATCTATATTTCTATTAATCTATCTATTATCTGTCATCTATATATTTAACATCTATCTAATAATCTGCCAATTACTTAACTATTATCTGTCTATCACTATCATCATCATCATCATCGTCATCATCTTTACACCTTTGTGAGTTTTAAAATGTCTGTGTGATCCTTGAGTGGAATGCAACATCAGAAACAAACAAAATCCCCCATATTCTTTCAGGTTGTAACTTGTAGCTTATATTCCAAGCCTCCTCCTGATCATAAAATGCCTTAGAACCAGGAAGTCCATGGGCAATATTAGACCAAGAACAGAACTCCAGTAGTTAAGTGACCTGGACCAGCAGTTGCTCTTCCCAGGAGATCAGAAGATAAAGAGGATAAAAATATAGAGAAGATAAGAAAGTCTAGGGTCAGGAGGTCTTACACAAGCTACGTCTTATGCCAAGCAAGCTTATTAAGAAGTACAGCATCGTATATACTATATTCAGGGAGAATTTGGACAGAGTCAGCAGAATCTATCATACAATGGGACAAAGTCAGCAGGAGGCCAATCAAGAATGTTGCACAAAGGAAACAAAGGGTATCTCAAGAGCATTAAGACTGAGCACACAGTGGCTTTAGAGCTGATAACTCCAGTCTCTTCAGGGGGAATGCCAAGTTCCTAGGAACTAAAACTTGAACTGCTTAGAGGCTCTAACCCCAGCCCCAAACTGACCTTGCCAAGTCTACTTCTGGGCAAGGATACAGAGCTAACATTCTCTTTGTCTTTTTTCAGGGTCCCTGAGAAGGTGTTGGGTTGGACCAGCTCTCAACAGCCAAACACAGAAACAAAATGCTGTGTGTGACACACAGCCCAAGTACAGAAAGCAGGAATGTTTGCCGGCTCTGCACTTAAGACAGAAGACCTCGGAGATACAGAAGGTAGGGCTGTGTATCAGCAGCAGAGTCCACCAGTAAATATTTCCAATTCAACAGGACCTAATGTTTGCTCAAGCAGGAGGGTCTCTGAGAATGAAGGTGTACTAACACGCCCTGGCGATCCTCGTTGTCAGGGGCTGTCAGTCACACAAGTGCTGTTACCTAGGCAGAGCTCTCCCACCCTTCCCCTCCTCCACCATCTCTCCTTTCTGTCTTTCTCTCTCTCTCTTCCTCCCTTACCTCTGTGTACCCCCTGACCTTACAATGGAGAGAACATAGGATAATCCCTTTGTTCCAATTTCATCCCCACCTCATGTTTCAGGGAAGGATGCAGCTTCTGAGTGGCTAATGTGTGCATTTCCTTCGGAGGGGTCACACATTGTCTCATTGTGTCTTCAAACCAAAGCCTTGAGCAGCTGTGATTTCCACAGTAGGGCTGGTGAAGCTCTTCCAGGGTTAATGACTTGTCCTAGTCCATCAAGCAATAGGCAGCTGAACTGAGAGTCAACTGTACAACATACTATGTATTAGGTTTTTGGCATTTCTGATGGCTACCAGGCATGTATTCATGGCCTCTCACAGGCTATACATTGCTCTGGAAGTGACTTTATTGGCTCAGCTTTTTAGTTCCTGGGACAGACTGACAGCTCAGTGCTAAATGCCAGCTTACCTCTTTTCTGGGTTGGATGAATGAGCTGTTCTCATAGTGGGGAAGGAGGAGCTCCTGGCAACACCAGCCTTCTCCTGTGGGGGCTGGCCCCTCATCTATCCACCTCCTGACTTGTCTCCGTTTATTCCTGCCTAGGAGATCACAGTAACTGCTCATCAGGTCTTGGCTTTTCTGAGGCACCCAGATATTGACTTTACCTTAGGCTCCTTTTGCCTTAACTAGAGTTGAGCCACTCTTACACTCAATAATTGATCGTAGTTTATTTCATTTTAATTGTAATGCAGGTTTCTCTCCCCTTCCCATACCTCCCACATGAATTACCCTGGTTAATTAAGAATTGACTGTAATTCCTTCAGTATGTAATGATTTATTTTCCATGCTGTAGCTCTTTCTTCCCACAATGGATTTCTCCCTTCTAAACTTTTTCCTTCTGTTGAGTGTGAAGTTGCTTACAAGGATGTTGGATGCCGCTTGTTTGTGGTATAGACATTATGGATTGTATGCTTACAAGGATGTTGGATGCTGCTTGTTTGTGGTATAGACATTATGGATTGTTAGAGGAGACATTTATGAAGAACCTTTGAAGTTAGGTGTGTAGCTGTGGGTTCTTCCAGAAGATGTTCTAGATCAGGACCATCATGATTGTACACCTAGGTTTTTCCAAGTTTAGCATGTTTTCTCATCCTTAGAAGTTTAAGGAGGAGTTGTTGAGAGCAGCCAATTTTCATATACCAACTAAACTAACTAACTAACTAACTAACTAACTAACTAACTAACTAACTAACCAACTGAAAACCTAAAGAGAATGTACGTATCTTCCAGTGTGGGGACAGGACAGATTCTCACTGTCCAGGAGATGCAGAGGGAAGCTGCTTTTCCCTTGGCTTTCCCTGTAGGTTTCTAGGTAACGCTGTCTAAGGTGGGTCACTTTGCAGAGGTGTCAGTGGTGTGCATGCAGTTTAGTTGAATCCTGGTCTGGTTGGAGATGTCCCTTCTCTGACTGTCACTGTGAGAATATGGCTCCTTCACCATAGAACACCAGAGCATCATCTTGCAGGCACCACACTTATTCATTAATCTACTGGAATGCTTTATACTTATTCCAGTAACTGTTATTTTTCTCCTTGAATTGACTGTTACAGCCTAAATAGGTGATGTTCTTTCTGTCTCCAGCAATGGGCAGGACATAGTCTTAGAATTCTAATCTTGGCTTGATGTCTTATTTTCCTTAGTCGAGATTTTCTTGCTTGTTCACTTTGAGCTGGAGTTTGCCTTGCTTATTTCTGGGAAGTCATCTTAATTGTACTTGGTACAAGTAGCAGTATTAAGGAATACATTACGTTTTCGCTGGAATTAGAATATGGGGACTTCACTACTTTTACATGTGTGGGCAAGACTATCCAATCTGAAGCTCATAAGCCCAAGTTCCAGTAAATGCACGAGTGTTCATGTTTCTGTGGAGGGCAGAGGTCAACGTCAGGTGCTGTTTTTTAGGGGATATCCACCATGTCTTTATTGAGACAGAGTCTCTCACTGGCTCCACAGTTGCTAAGTAGGCTAAGATGGCTTGCCAGCCATTCCCAGGAATCTCCCTGTCTCTCTCTCCCCTGTGCTGGACTCATCAATGCATGCCAGCTTGCCTAGCCCTTTTATATGGTTGTTGGAGGTGCAATTTACTTCTCACACTTGTGTGCATGCCTTTACTGACTCCCCAGCCATGTGCCTAACTTTGTCCATGTTGTTTGCATATTCTTTTATTCTTTAAAGTAACCTGTTCTCCAAGTTGCATGAACTCCTGGATTCCCCTAAACCGGTAACTGACTCTAGTCTAGTGACAGGAAGACTTTCAATGATGTCAGGAAGCATGGAACATGTAGACATGGAGGAGAAATGCCTGGTGCCTGGCCAGGCAGTTCTGTCTTTCAGAGACTGTCACTGAGGCCTGCTTGACTCTCCGGCTCCATGGTCAGCTTAGTCTCCAGATGTCAGAGTCAGACAGCGAGCTAGTGAGTTTGTAGTTTCACACCTACCTTCATGTGACAGGGACAGCGATTCCACTGAGTGTTTGGTGCCTGACTATCTCACTTATTATCCCTCAAATGTGCATATATAAACACAGACTTTAGAACCCCCATTTGAAAGAATTAGTTGAATTTGAAATGAGTTGAGTATTTAATGCTATCCCATACTAGGGTCCCTTTAAGTTTTACCATTTGATGACTCTACATGGCAGTCTATGCAGACATGACCAAAATAAATTTATGCCAAACAGTCTAGCATTCTCAATGAGTGTTCATGGATTTTGCAGAGGAAGGAGGAAGCAGAAGCAGTGTTTGTAAACACATCTTTTGGTCATAGCTTGTCTGTTGTCATTTGAAGGGTGTGACTCAAGGCAAAAACTTGATATGTTTTTAAACTGTGTGTCATGAGATGGAAAAGAGTTACGGATGATGGTTATCTATGGGCCCGTCTTTCTTAAGCAATTTGTAACCTTAAAGCTTCTTTTTGTTTTGGAATTTGTTCAAATCAAAATCGAGCCTGGTATAGGAACAAGGTCTTTTTACCCCTTCTTTTCATATTGAGGTATGCATTACACTATTTTTATTAATTTTCTTGTGTTAATTTCTTTTCCTCTTCCTCAGAGCAGCAATAGCACACACAAAAGCCACTGCCAGAATACTGTCAAAAGAATGATATATGCTGAATGGTGCTAGGGGACTGTGAGAGAGGCCCCAGGAAAAACAGCAGAGGGCCTTTTACCTCGGATGTATTTTGTTCCCTGGATTGTTCTTGGACATGATTTCCTGCCTCCTGTGACAAACATTTGCATCCAACTTATAAAACATGTTTATTCTTGTTGGGTGTCAGAACATAGCTATAGAACCCAATCTGGTCAGTGTACCCTGAACCTGGATATGGCCTCTCTTTTGTGCTTCCCTAGATATTGTCTGTAGTATGTGCCAGGCAGTTGTGTTAAAACTGATCTGTCTGAAAAAGTTTTGGGAAAGGGCTCTTCTGTTAATATTTACTATGTGTTCATTGATGTCTGCTTACATGTTTTTCTTATCATTCCTTTCTGAGCTCAAACAACCTTCCTTAGATCATTGCTTTTGTTGTCTCATTCATGTATAAAAGTCCACTGAAGCTGAAGTAAGGTTGTCTACAGCGTTAGACTGTAGTCCTCCCCATTCTTTCAGGTCCTCAGATCCTAGGTCCAGCAGACAAGGTCTGCTCAGGTGGGCTGAAAAGTCAACAAGCCCACACTGTAACAATCCATCAGAGCCAGCAGACTGGGCAGGGCCTGTTAAACTAATGAGGCTGCTTCCTCCATAGTTGCATCATCAAACCTGTGGGTGGAGCCAAATCTTTTCCTGAAGCCAGAGCAGGTTCAAATGTGGTGGCCATTTCCCTTGTCACCATGACATAAAAGAAAGTGAGGTGCCCTATGATGGGTCATGTTGGCAATCTTCAAAGTACAGGAGATTTCGTGTGCTCGTACTATGAGGGAAAGTGGCCCTTACCCCCTGCTGATCCCTGGGTGGGTAATATGGCCACAGATTTTCTGATCTAGGCTGCCTGGGACAGAAATCCTCTCTGCACTTTTCACTGAAGCCATGTTTTCTAGTTGCCATGATTTATGTTCTGTTCTTGGATCTTGCTTTGCCATGGAGTAACATCATCCCCTTCTCACCTGTCGCTCTTTTCCTCATCTTTGGTCTTATGTTTGCTGTTGTTTGAGACTCTCCTAATGGGACTCACTGCCTCTAACCTGATTCCATTTGGGTTTATCATCTGCGCAGTCCTGGGTAGCTGAGCTCCCATGGGTGGCCATTAGCAGGCTGGTTTCTGTTGCAGTAATGTATCCCCCAGCAGCAGGCAGCTGAGTGAGTGGTCCTCACTATGTACAGCACACTGCTTTATGTCTTTGAACACCAGTGTTGAACTTCTTCCCTTATCCAGGGCTCCTGCCACCTAGATCTCTTCTGATAATTCTAAAGAGATGGCTTATAGGTCCTCTCTTCTTAGACTTCTTCACTTAGCTTATCAAACCACCTGCTTCATTACAGCCATATCCTATGTGTTCTCTTCATGCACCATCTACAGTTCTACTGCTGGTTTGTATTTTCATTTTCATTTTGGTAATAACTTTATTGAGATATAATTCACATACCAACAGTTTACTCACTTAAAGAGTACAATTCAACAGCTTTTAGCATATGCACAGAGTTACACAACCATCAAAACAGTCATTCTAGAGCAGTTCCATCACCCACAGTCCCAAACTGGAAACAAGCCAAATGTCCATTAGCTGAAGAATGAGTAAATCAAAGACAGTATATCCACACAGCTGACTATTATTTGGTCATAAAAAGGAAATAAATATTAATTCATGCTACAATGTAGTAAAATCTCAAAATCACTGTGCTACTTGAACAAAGGATACCAGTCCACACATTATTCTATGAATATTGATTTCTATTTCTATGTCCTCTTTGGATTATAGAAACCCAAATGCCAGGGAAAATCTAATGTCTTTTGTAGCCCAAGATAGTGTTCAATGTGTAGTCAGAACTCAATTAATATTTGTTGAAAAGACAAAACAACTAAATCCTGGAGACCTAACCATAGACAGTGGAAATAAATCCATGTACTGACATATCATGCTTCACCCCATGAATATGGATAATTATTAGATGTTAATAAAAAAATTTAGCAAATGTGAGGATGAGGGATGATTTTGTTGCTCAATTGCACTTTTCTTTTTGAAGTCACACTCATTCGCATGATCTGTCCATACCAGGTGCCTGATGTGTTTTAGTTATAGTCCCTAAGACCGTGGGAGGAAAGAATAATATAATGACCATTCTCATTAGTACCCTCCTCTCCAAGTGCAACACATGTTCACATATAGAAAGACATCCCACAGCACCGACCTGATTGAGACAATCCTTCATTGACACACTCTACCTAGGTAATTCTAGATTATGTCATGTTGACAGGTAAAGCTAGTCAACACAACTGCAGAGGAGATGGCAGAGGTGGAGCTTTTCTATTAGAGCTAGGGAGTGGGAACTTCATGCTCAAGGACCCTGCTCTAAGTCAGTGGGCCACATTTACACAATGCAAGCCCAGGAGTGAGGGGCTTCCCAAAACTGGAACTCAGGAAGCTGATACAATGCACGAGTGGTATACAGGTAGGTGTCTTGTTATGTCTGTATCTTGTTATAAGCCAGTATGATATTGTGACAGCTCTTATAGTCCCCTGTTTGGGTGAAGGAAGAAGATCGTGCTGGGTTCTAGGGGGACTTTGAAGAATCTTAGCAGAGTCTGAAAATATGCCAACAGTTCTTGCCCTAGCATGAGGGCTGCAGCCTAGGAGAAGAAAGAGAGTGAGTAGGAAGTGTACGGTGGAGGGACATGCAGAGGGCCTAGGTGTGTTCCCATTCAGCAATGCCTCCTGTCATTATAGGAAGTTGTAAAGGCTAAGATTGACATCTACGGCAATCTCTAAATCCCTAAAGCGTTCCACTGCAATGGTAAAAATCTCTGACCTTCACAGACAAAGGGGATGTGGACCAGGTTTTCCTCGCTATGTCTTAAGGTCACTGCCTGAGCAGATGCCCACTCTGCCACTGTAGGCAGCAGCTCTGCTTGCTTCTGGGACAAACAAACAACAGTAGATGCCTGTTCATATTACCATCTTGGAGTCCCAGGTATTGGGATAATATGGATGAGCAAATCAGAGGAAAAAGAAACCTGAAAAAAAAGGTTAAATAGAAAAATTCCAACAGAGTGACTCCCTCTAAGGAAGCAACATTTAAAGAGGTAGTTGAAATCTGTGTTTTACACATGGCCACTTAGCAGCATCCAGATGTCTCCAGATGCCTCACATGAAGATGACAGTGACATCTCAGTGGGAAGTGTGTGTTCTCAGTGGAGATCAGCTTCGTGTCTGGCGTCTCATCCTCTCTGTGGTAATATGTACAGGCAGTCGACCTTTCTCTTATTGGGGTCAGGCTTTTTCACTGAGAGGAAATGGCCACGTTCCAGAAGCTGGTTTCTTTTGGTTAGGTAGTGACTACCCAAACCACTCACTAGATGATGAAATATGAGGCACTAAAAGCAATTCTTAAGAGGATCCATCATAGACATGTTTATGGACAGCTATTTGTAGGCCAGGAGGAGAGGTATGCATGCATCCCAGCGCAGGGCAAACGACTTCAGCAGAGGCTCTCTGGGAATTTCATAGGAATAAAATGCATGATTAAAGTGTCCTCTACAGGAGATTGTGGAAATATAAACAATGATAATGCAAGGAACTTGAACCAAGCCAAAGGAAGCAACTGAAAGGCCTTGAAGTCTCCTGAAAATCAGTGTTTTCTACCTCATCCAATGCCTGCTGAGAAGGTTGGAAAGCATTAACAGCTTGAAGAAAGGCCGGGGAAGACATGTGACCACAGACACATTGACACTGTCTTCCCCTCATTTGTTAACTTTTGTGTGACCACAGGTGACACAAACAAATCACGTTTAGTTGTAGGCTACAATACATAACCTGCAGATCTGAAGAGTAAAAACATGGGATTTTCGGAAATGGCTAGCTGTCTTAACATTTTCCCATTAATCATTAGTACTAAGTATTTACTATATTGCCAGGAAGGATATTTGAATATTCTTAAAAATGAATAAGACCCCAGAGCGAAGTTTCAACATAATCTCTCTCTCTCTCTCTCTCTCTCTCTCTCTCTCTCTCTCTCTCTCTCTCTCTCTCTCTCTCTGTGTGTGTGTGTGTGATGTGTGTGTTTGAGTTGCATGTGTGTGTGTGCATGCACACATGCTTGTTTGTTTTTGAATATTCTTTTTCTTAGTTGCAAGTAACCATCTTGACTCAAATATTAACATAGAATTACCTTCTTTCTCAATGAACACAGCAGAGATTCCCATGATTTGCAACACTTTAGAATCAAGGGTTGTCAACATATGCAGCTTTTTAAAGTTGATGAACATTAAAAACACAACAAAGTACGTGTAGATGCAGTAAAATGTATAAGAAGGAAAGATGAGAACAAAACAGCGTGTAGGATGCTGGGAGCAGGTGCAAGCACAGGTGGGAACTATATGAGATGAAGGCTTTACCAGTGCCAGTTTTTATTTTGAGTAGTAGGTTTATAACCCACTGGCACATTATTAACAATAAAATTAGAGACACGCATAACGAAAACATACTTACATATATATATCGTCTATGTCTATGTCTATATCTATATCTGTATCTATAACCCACTGGCACATTATTAACAATAAAATTAGAGACACGCATAACGAACACACACTTACATATGTATATCTATGTCTACTATGTCTATATCTATATCTGTATCTGTACATATGTCACATGTGGGCCAAGTATAGTACTGATTAGGGTGTGATTATTCAGGGATTATGACTAACAGAATAAATACTTCAAAGTCCAAATGAAAAAATAAACCCCACAGGAAATGAACATTGTGTCAAGGTGTCTGAGGATTTGGGAACCTTTGCCTCCAGCTTACTGGACAGCCCTGCCCATGTTGGCTTCTCTAGAGACAGAAATGAAACTCCAGAGGCCCACCACTCTTCCTGTTCCTGTATTTACAATTAAGGCCTCCTCTAGAGACAATATACAAATACAGAAATAGCACAGCAAACCACCTTCATATGTATAATTAATGTATCAGTAAAAAAATTTAAATGTTAAAGGCTGTTTTCCTGGGTTGGAGAGATGGCTCAGTAGTTACGGACAAGTACTCCTCTTGCAGAGGACTGGGTTTAGTTCCCAGTACCATCTGTCATCCAAAATCCAAGAATCTGATGGTTATTATGTGGTATCTTACGCGCGCGCGCGCGCGCACACACACACACACACACACACACACACACACACACACAGACATTTAAAAAAATGTTTAAGAAATGTCCTTTCCCCTAGAGAAGGCATTTCAGAATAGATAAAGCCTGATGATGAAACCATATTGTATTTAAGACAGCCACAGAAAGAAACATTATCTGTCATAAAACAAATAATAAATAAAAGCATTTATTTAAAAAAAAAACTCAGTGTCATTCTTTCATGGAATTTAACATTTAAATTATCATTTTTTTTTTCTGATAAGTAACTTATCCACTCAGCTCTTTGGGGTAGAAGAAAAGCAGACAGGAATGGTAGAAATGCCATTTCTTCATTGTTCCAATGCTGCTTCCCACACTAAAACGTTTCCAAGGGCAGTTTTCAGCAGATCTTCACGTCCCGAAGAAGAGAACAAAAAGTGACCATTGCCTGGACTTTTGGTCTAAGCTGCCGTACCAACTTGTTTCCCTGCCATTAATTTAATAAGTGACATTGTAAGAGCTGTGGCGTGGGGCACTTCAGCTTTGATGTGCTGTTTCAGGGCCATCTTTATCTTGCCCTGCAGGTGGGAGTTTTCTCACTCCAGTTCTCCTCCCGTTAATGAGGCTGGGCTGGGTCTCAAGCCTTTCTCTCTGCACAGGAACATCTCTGTCTCCCTTCTCCCCTTCTTCACATGGTCCGCCTGCCTGTCCGTCACCAGGCTCGCCTCTCTTCCATCCTGTTTCTGGTTTCAGTTTTGCCACAAAGACCTCCAGTAAACATTCCAATTTTGGTTCACAGTGTCGTGTTTGTAACATGGGGCACCAGGGTTTTATAACACAGAATTTTAAGGATAGTGATCGTGTCGTATATGATTTGTTTCAGAAGAAAAATGTCTGCAATGCCTGCTCTTTGTGACATTACTTTCAGAGTCTTGGATCCCCAAGAGGGGCATCAAAAGTCCACCCAATGTAATCATTTATGATTTTTCTGACATTCAGTCTCTGTCCATCTGTCTGTCTGTCTATCTGTCTGTCTGTCTCTGTGGGTGTAGGTAGGGGGAGCAGTAGTTGCCTAAAGCTCACTGGTTTGTCAGACTGTCTGGCAACGAGCTCCCTGGCTTCCTCTGTCTTTGCCACTCCCAATTTTGGAGTTAAAAATGTGTGCCACTACACTTGGCTTTTTATGTGGGTGCTGGGCATCCACACTCAGGTCCTTATACTTGTGCGACACACACTTTATAGACTGAGCCATCTCTCCAGCTATGGAAGTCAAGTTTAAAAATGCCTTGATGAAGGACACGTGACAGGGCACAGCTAACTGCCATGTAGGTTTTTACGTGCTCTCAAAATCAGTGTGAGTTCATATTGCAACTTTCCTGTTGTGTCCAGGAAACACTTTCCTGTAGTTATTCACCCTTTCTGGCTTTTTCATTTTTTTCCTGTTCCTTCTTTCTCAAAGATCCGTTAAGCCTTGGGGAGAATAGTGTGATATTCAGGACCCATATAGAGCCAAGCACTTCCAGTCTCTTACTCTGCACGTTGACCAGTTGGGGGTCTCTGTGCTAATCCCCATCTACTGTTAAGAAGCTTCTCTGAGGAAGGTTGTGAGATCCATTGGTTTATGGGTAGAGTCACAAAGCTATCATGTATTGCCTTGTTTTATCTCAGGAAGTTTAGAATAGTGTGTAAGGATGTTGAAACTCTACCCCAGATGTTTTGACAACTGTTATGTGTAATTGAATTTAATGTTCACTACAGTTGATTTTGCACATATAATCCGCTCATTTGTGATGTAGTCTTTTATTTGGCCTTAACCTACGTGGATGCCACGTAGGTTTTACAGTTAGATTTACTGCAGGTGTTTGAAATTGGAAAATGATGGAGTCACACATGATGGGAGTTTATTTTTCACATAAAAGAGGTCTTCAGAGATGATGGGAGTCAGGGGTGGGAAGTTCTGGGGATAGGGAGTGAGAAGGTGGCTTTACCCAGGGTTATCAAAACTAGTCTCTCTGGTAGAAGCATTGGGACAGAACAGATCCTCTGCCCAAAGGCTTTTCCTAGAAGCCACACAGTGCCCCCTTGCTCTTGTCTCTTGGCCAGAACTTGGTTACCCTGGCCACAGATGGATGGGAAAGAGGTAGGGGATGGGGGACATTGTTGCTCTGAATCTGCACAGCTGACTAATATTTTATTTGAACTTGTGGTTTCATCTCTAAGGAAGAAAGGGAGAATTTTATTGGGGCAGGCTCTGTGCCATCTTCAAATTAAATTCTAGGAAAACTAAATATCCCTACCCTTTGGATATACAAATGTCTCTCTCTCTCCCCCTTCCCCTTCCTCCCTCCCTCCCTCCCTCTCTCCCTCTTTCCTTTCTTACAAACAAACACTGACATAAAATGGACAGGACTCCTGGAAAGCCAGATATATGATTACTATGGTATAATACATCTTTATTCTCCTGTGGAATTTGATCCTGTGGAGATAGAGGTCGAGATTTTCCTTTGAGTAGCTGGTGATTTGTTATGTCAAGACGCACAAGCCTGTTTCTTTCTTATTATACTAAGCACTGAATCCCTTACTAATTTTACTGTGAGTCATAGGTAACTTTTTATGTGCATGTTGATTTCTAAAAACTTGGAACATGTTGCAATTGGATATTTTTATTACTTTTGTCTTATTTTTCATTTTAGAAACAATTTTGGATATGCTGGGCATCTGTGACATGTCCTTCAGATAATTCATTCCCATGCTCATTTTATCCAGTTGCTTTTCTCCTGGTTTTGTGCCTAAGGCAATTTTGGGTGTTAACATCATTTAGTTAATTTTCAAAAGTATCAGTCATACCCTCTTCCAAATGTGGTTCAGATTTTGTAACAAGTTTTGTTTTTCTCCTTAATTTCCTTTGTCAGCTCTGACAGCTTGTTCAATATTATTTTAAGTCCTCATCTCTTTCAGTTTGTAGTTTGGAATAATATCCTGTTTGCAGGAATACCACAGGCTCATGCAAGGAGTTACTTCTGAACCACTTGACAGTGATGCAGCAGGGTGGGTGTGTCTCCCTTACGAGCACAGCGTTCTACTGCATAGCGCCAACGCTCCATCAATACCGAGGAGCTAACAGTGTAATGCTAGACTCTCACCTTCAGGTGCCAAACATTCAGATCTCACCAGTGACCACAATAATGACAATTATGTTCCAGAACCAAGATCCATTCCTGTCTTCCATGTCGAACTTGGTTGATCTATGTCTACACTTGCCTTCTGGCTGGAAATCTTCCTGGATCTTTTCTTGACTGCCAGGCCCTTGAATCATGTAGCGTACAGCTAATTATCTTGTAGAACACCCCCAGTCTGCATTTGTCTGACAGATTCCAGCTTTGAAGTTTGGGCAAGAACATCAGCAAAGTGACAGTGTGTCCTTGTCGCGCACCGTCCCGCAGCGGCAGACTGCAGTTTGCCCCACTGCGAAGGTTAATCTTGAGCACTTGACTGAATAGACGCTCCCTGGATCTGTACTGTAGAGTTGCTACTAATGGGGGGCGGGGTTGCCAGACTCCCAAGCTGCATTTCTGTTCAACTTTCCCCCACAAGTTCTGGCAGCACTCACTGTCTCCTGGACTCATTGTTACAATGATTTATGGATTGCTTTCCAGAGATGGAAGAAGAAACGCTGTTCTTGCTTCATTTACTCATGTCAGCAGACACTCGTGGATGAATACATTACACAATTATTGTCGTTTTCCTTCCCAAAATTTTAGGCTTGGCTGGTGGGGCCTTCAGGTTAGTTTCCGTTTTACTGTGCCATGGCCTCATCATTACTTTGGGCATTTCCTCGCTCTCTTGGACAAGAAGGTGTCTCAGCTCTTCTTATTTTGCAGTTGTTACCAACAGGAGACAGTAGGTCAGGAAACAAAAGCTGAGTGTAAGGAAAACTGAATAAAGACCCCCAATATAGTTAAACTGTTAGTACTCGTGTGTGTGTGTGTGTGTGTGTGTGTGTGTGTGTGACAGAGACTTTGAACATCTCTGTTTAAACATTTATGCTCATAAAGCTACAGATTTTATTAATTTATTTTTATTTATTCACTTTGAGGCAGTTCAGTATCTCCTGGAGGTCAAAACAATCCTGTCTTACCATCCAAGAGTTGGAATTACAGCATATTCCACCCAGGCCTTACACATCTTTATTTAATAATAGCTGCCCTGTGAGTACAGCATGGTCACCTCTATTTCTCAGACAAGATGACAGGTGCTGGAATGTGGATCAGCCAGGACCAAATCACAGTATTTCCAACTCCAAAGCTTTCCATGCTTCTACTTTGCCAAAGTGTAAATCCAAGAGAGTTTGGGGCTACACCCATGTCCTCACCCTCGAGGACAGAAAGGGGCAGAAGGGACCCAGGAGGGTCTCTGGGTTTCTCCAAAATCACTGAGGGCAGCAGAAGGCAGAGACACCTGGCCAGGGACTGACTGTCTCCTGAAGCTGTCACCAGGGGGCGCAGGTAGGCCGCTGCTGGGAGCCTGGAAGCCGCAGGGATGCCCTGAAGCTGCCCTTCCACCTGACTGCAGCATCTGATCTGATGCAGCAACAGCCTTGCGGAGGGACACACAGGACCGGAGTGATGCCAAGGCAATGGCACGCTAGGGTCCTTCTACTGTGCAGAGGGCATCCCAGCAAAGGGAGAGACTAGCAGGCTTTCTCAAGCCTGTCCGTGGGAAATGACAAGTCTTCATTGTTTGAGCTTCCCGAAGTGTCCATCCTCACAGTGACCCTAAACCCAAGGACACTCTAGAAAGGAGAGGTACAGAGGACAACGCAGAGGGCTTTCTCTCATTTGCAAGCTCACAACCACTGAAAGTATGACGGTCACATGACAAAGCTTGGAGCAGAATGTGGGCTCTTAAGGATGCTCACACCGGCTCTCATTAATGGAAGGAGATGTTTCAGAAACTTTCATTTTCACCTGAGAAGTAGAACTAGATGAAGAAACCAAAGCTCAGAACACTGGTCCTATCTGAGGGATGGAGCTGGGGTGTACAATGCTGAGTTACACTTGGGGGGAACTTAGCAGTGAGCAGCAGTCCTCTGGTGACACAGAGGGGAAACTGAGGTCTACAGAGGGAGTTTCTGTGCCTCAACATCTCTCACAGTCCAGAGTAGTGACCTTGGCCTGTGCCAGAGCAGGCTGGGGTGCTGGCCTTGGGTGTGCTCACTCTCCACTGTCCTCTGCCTTCTTTGGAGACCAGTCATGGAAGCTGCATGAGGCATCTGGCCATCAGTGCCTTCCACTAGGTTGTTTAACTGGGATTCATTGACAAAGTATGTAAAGAGATGTCTCTGAAAATGAAACTGGGGGCCGGGGCCCTTGAGGCTTTACCCTTAGCTATCGATAGCTGCCGGCTGCCGGAAAGGATAGTCATTTTTATCCTGGGATGTGGCCACTGGTAGATTGCCATGATCGAATGGCTGGACTCCAACGTGCACAAGCATGTCAGTAGCACTAATGGACTCAGTGGGTTATAAGAAAAAGACGTGAAGGTGAGAGGAAGGTTTATTGGGGAGGTTGAGGAGAGGTGGACGCAGGAATGGGAGTATGTATAGTCAAGGTACATTGTGAATGTGCATGAAATTGTCAAAGAATAAAGACAAATATTATTTAAAATGAAGCTGCCATGAAATAGAACACAAGTCAGGGTCAAGCAGATGCTGGAGACCGCAAGGAGTCATGGCTGAACCCTGCCTGAAGGAAGGCTACCCAAGTGTGGGTGCTAAGGAATACCTCTTGTACTCTGAAAATCAGACTCTTGTCATGGGGCAGGTGACAGCAGTGGTCCTGTCACTAGCAGCATTGCTGATGTGCCCATTCCTATGACAGCTGTGTGTAAGGCAGACGGCGGTGCTGGCTGAGCATAGAAGTGATTGCTGATGCAGCCCCTTTTACCGGAATCTTCCAGAAGGGTCAGTGTGCTCTCAGCCCAGATCTGTAAGGCCTCTTCAGAAGTGAAAGAAATTCTGTCCACTCCAGAGGATAAGGGGTAGCCTGAGCATCTCTGTACTACATGTCCCACAAAGAAAATGAGTAGTATAGACTTCAGGCATTGTATGGGCCCCTGGGGAGGCCTAGGGAGTGCCCAGTGAGAAGGCATGGCTGGAGCACCCACATGGCTCCTCTACCCTCACTGGCTTCCAGCTCCCTCATTGTATAATGTGACTTCTGTGGCTCCTGGGGACCGTCCTGTCATTCATAATGGCTGAACTTCCACTTGCATTAGACAGTGAGAGAAGAACAATTTAACAGTTATGAAAAGGAAGTGAACCTTTGTTATTGTTTTCACTCTATGGAATCCAGCTCCCATCTTCACTGACTCTTGGTGACCCATTTCAGATGGCTTGCCTGGTCCACTGGTTCCCCTGTTCTCCACTGCCAGGGCTACATCCTCCTTTTCTGAAGCACAGGTTGGAATACACTGTAGGGTGAATTCAGTTCCTTTGTCAGCTAATTAACTCTTAAAATAGACCCACTAGCTCTCATTTTCAGGAAAGTAATTACTTGTTGGAGTAACGCACCTATTTCTAATTCTGTGGCTTATTATTTTAGCTTATTGTGGAAAAAAAATCACATCTAGGGCAAGACAGATTCATAAGAGGGAAGCAGAAACACCATTGCAGGCTAGGGAGCCAGCACAACAGAAGCCTAAGAAGGCCATATTGAGCAGGACCCCCTGGGAGGGAGCATCATAGAAGCCTAAGAAGGCCATAGTGAGCAGCCCCTCCCCTGGGATGGGGAGGCGGCATAAGGAGGTGATAGTGAGCAGGGCCCTTGGAGAGGGAGCATTTCACTTGCCCAGAACAATTCTGGCTTCCCAAAGAAACCACATCTCTGCAGCCTAGGTCTGCGTTTAAACCAACAGCTGAGATGTACCAGCCAGTGACAATTGTAGATCACTGTCCACGCCCTTCAGTTTAAGCCTGTCTTCTTGAAATGGTGCAAAATCAAGGGTCCTTAAAGAGAGTTTTATAGCCCAAGAGCCCAAGGTCCAGGGAGGTTAAGTGGTCAAAGCTCCAAGATGGTTGCGTTTCCTGGGCAGGCTGATTGCACACGGGCCTGATTTATATGTTTGTCCTCCATGGCTTACCTCACTGTGGTCTCTGGGTTGCAGAATTCTGAGATGTGAAAGAGGTAGCAGAGCTGAACTGCAGCTTGATATAGATATATTAACACATCCCACATATTTATGATATATATATATACTCACATATACTTGATATATATATATTCCACATATATATCACTTACCCACATATGCATGATATGTACAAACTCCACATATATGTGGTTTATACACACATATATGATGTACATACATTTATATGATATATATTATGCATGTCCACATGTACATGATATATCAATACATACAATATATAAACATAAGTAATATATACAAATACATACATATATTATAAATGCATACAAATATGACAATATATGTTATATTGGCATCACCTATCAATCCTCTATCAGCTATTTCTATATCATCTACATCTGTCATTCCTCTCTTTATAACTTATCTCTATAACCTGTATACATGTCACCTATCTGTTCTTTCTTTCTTTCTTTCTTTCTTTCTTTCTGTCTGTATATCTATCTATCTATCTATCTATCTATCTATCTATCTATCTATCTATCTATCTATCTATCCATCCATCCATCTATCATCGGTCTATTATCTATGTGTCTATTTATATATTATCTACCTATCTATCCACCATCTGTCTACCTTCTATTATCTGTGTACCTATCTACTTGTTATATATCTGTATATCAACCAATTATCATCATCTTTCTGTCACTTGTAGCTTGAGCTACCAGCTATATATATATATATTCAACGTCATTCTAAGTCATTCAGATTTGAAATTCTTAGAAGCACACGTTTACATCCTGGAGAGTTTGGTGATCCATTGATGTGATTTTCTTTGAGCCACTGGCTTTCATTGTGGGAGCTCATTTTAATGCTGCTCATGACACATGAGTTTAGGAAACAATCACTGTTGTCAAAGGAACATGTATTACATATCCACTGCTGTGTAAGAGCTTACACTTGTCATTTCATTAGGTTCATGACAAAGGTGGCATTGGAACTTCTTGTAATCGCCATGCTTTGGGCAAGGAAATCAATGCACAGATGGTAAGTGGACACAGTTGATGAGAGGAATGGTTGAGTTGAGCTCAAGTCTTTAAAGTACTCTCTTAAATCAGGTATTTCATAGACCATCCTGATCTAATAACTTCACAGAAAACACTTGCAGCTGTCAGGCTAAGGTTGATGATGGGCATGGAGAGGGGCCTTTTGTGTACACTGATGGATACATACTAGTTGTGACCCCTAACAGTCACCATATGGGACACTGTGTGCAATGCAATCTAAACCATCCATTTTCCTGCAGGCCTCAGATCAAGATGTTTATAGAAAATAACTCACACACAATAAGTATAAAAAAAAAAAAAAACCAAACCAACACCAGAAAGTTACCACCCAGGAGAAAATGAAGGATAAAATGTTTTTAGAAGGAACCTTTGGAAACCTTCGCAAACAGAACAGAATGGCCCACAGGCAGTTATATTCTGAGCGGTCTTAGAATGTGCCAGAGGGGCTTTCTTTCAAATCTGTGCATGTACAGAAAGGAGGCCTCACCAGCTGGAGAACACTCAGAACTCACACCACATGAGCAAAGGAAGCTGGTGGAGAAAGGTAGCTGAATCCAGCACAGACTCCAGAGAGCATCGTGCTGGCAGGCTCTGCTGATGCCACTACCCCATTCTGGTTTGCCCCGGGGAGAACATGACTTCCTTGGAAGCCAAAAGAGAAGCCTCTTGTCACAGGGCACCTCCAGCCTGGCAGAGGGGAAGGTTCCTTTCCAGCACAATGACACTGTCTCTCGATTGCTATTTATAATTTCAGAAGTGATTTATAGCTTCATTCATCTGAGAATCAAAAGTGGAATTCAATTAAATCAAAGGCATTTGAATCTAATAAAACTCATTATTTTCCCTATGAAGCTACTGAACTGCAATCTCAGAGAATTCATTGTGCTGTGTGCCTGCATGTCCGTATCAGAGACCTGAGTCTTTTTCCTCTTACATACCAATGTACCAGGCTTTACTGTTTTCTGCATCCTACACATTCTTGTGTGTGTGTGTGTGTGTGTGTGTGTGTGTGTGTGTGTGTGTGTGTGTGACTGTGAAGTATGCATGTGTGCTTATACATGTAGAAGTCAAATGTTGGTGTCAGGTGTCTTCCTTGATGGTTTTCCTTCTTATTTTTTTTCAGGCAGGGTTTCCCACTGAACCTATGACTCATTAGTTGGCTAGACTGTTTCACTGATGATCTTCAAGAATCCGCCTGTCTGTGGTCTGTCCCACCTTTTCCCAGGGCTGGGGTTGCAGACATGTCTCCACATGCTTGGCTATCAGCTTGGTGCTGGGATCTGAACTCTGGTCTCCATGCTTGTCCAGTAAGAACCTTACAGATGAGTCACTTCTGTACGCTCCTTCTGAAACTACTACTCTGCTGAGAGTCTGTGGCTCTTCCGGCCCACCTTCTGCCCTCTGGTTCTGCATTCTTGTCCTTTCCCACCAAACCTTCACCCGCTTCAGGAGTACATCACCCCTTCACCAAGAGCGTGAGGCTGGTGAACAACGGGAAGTATAAACTTTAGATCTAGGCAGCAGATGCTCCTGACTCACCACCAATAAAACTGACCCACAGTCTAATTCTAGTTATGGTTGCTGTCTCAGAGGCTGTGGATGAGGGAGTTGCTGACGTCATTGAGAAAACAGAGAAAGGATAAGGACGGCATTCCATTGAAGTCCTTCCCATCATATGTTCAGACCACCCTGAACCCCACATGCCTCCAGCCACTGGTGCCACTGGCATTTTAGATGGGGTGTAGAATAACTACCAGGGCACTTCATGATTTATGGGAATCTTAATGCCAAAGCAGCACTCTCCCTGGGAAGACTAGAGTCTGGTTGATAGGAGCACTGCCTGGGTACTCGGCTGGACCAGGCACTCATTCATTACACCTTATTGTGTTAAGGAAGTCCATTTGGGACCATCCAGTCTTATTTTAAAGCTCTTCTTGATGTGAGGCCAAACCGTTTCATTGAACAAGCTTTTATCCTAACAAAGATATACTGGTTCTGGGTGTCTTGCCTTTCTCAAAGGAACAATGACGTCCTGCTGGGGTTCTGCTGTTTTAGCAAACCTAGCACTTCTAATGGAGATTTCCCCCAGCAGTCCCTTCTGGTAGACACCTGATTTGCATTTTAGAGCAATCTTCCCTTTGATTACCAGCTTGGGCTGGGAGGAAGAAGAGGTCTGAAGAATTAGTGAGTCACCCTTCCCAGGGGGATATGGTCACAAGCTGAGTGCCTTCCCCTCCTGCCACTTTTGATGAAAAGGTGCCTCCCCACACCTACCCCTTTCCATTGAACCCATAGCTGTAGGATTGAGATTTGTGTTTCAGGAATGAAGTGGAAAGCTTTTCCTAAGCGCTGGGCAAAATGCTGAAACCAAACACTTCCCACTGGGAAGCCTGTTGCCACTCTTGTGTAGGTGGCATCCACAGGCAAGAAACTAAATTACCACAGGGTAAATACTCTTGGTTCCTGATTCCAATTTGTAGAAAGACTGTTGAAGTATAAAACAATGCACACCAATAACCGATCCACAGGGGAACCCTGGAACTCAATGGAATACATGAAAACATCGCCATTATTTCAGGAAGGCTGTTTTTGGAGAATGAGATGCTATCTGCAGGAACAGGGAATAGTAATGCCTTGTAATTAGATGGCTTCACCAGCATATTCTAATTGGCAGGAGATGCCTGGTATCAGCCTCACATGTCACCTCACTGAGGCTCTTCTTAGTTGGTGTGTGTTGGAGTCCTGAAGCTGTTGTTTAAGTGGATCAATAGGAGTCCCACACCCTTAAGTAGTTTCAGCATCATGATTAGAGACCTGATGCTACTTGAAGGAATTATGACAGGATACTCAAAGCTGTGGCCTGCTGGAGTAACTCAAGATGGAAGCTCTTCAGCCAATATGGTGTTTTTTAGAAGGTCAAAGTCTTTTGTTACCCCTGGAACAGTGCCCCAGGTATGGCAGTCAGTGAGAGGTGCAGTGCTTGTAGGCTAAGATGTCGGTCTGGTTAGGAGGCTCCTCCCAAGTGCCTCCATATATGGTGTTGGTCTTTGGGCTGGGTGGGGCAGCCTTAGAGGGATTTGTCACCACCGTTTCTGTTCTTTTCCCCATGGCATAAGCTCTCTGGCCACAAGAGTTCCAGACACTTGCATCATGTGGAGTAGTCTTAAAAGACACACATCTCCAGAGCTTGGCAAAGCCTGAAGATGGATCACACAGCTGTGAAGGTTTAGCAGGGAAGGAAGAAGATGTGGGAGAGGGAGGGGCAGAAGTGGGAACTAAGGGTTGAGCATTGGATGTGGGATCACAGTGCTCGTTGGCACTTTTCTATCTTTTCGACCTTCTTTACCTCTTTCCTTTCCTCCTTGGGAGCATCTCCTTTTGTGTGCCGTAAGGCTTGGCCATGTGAAAAGGAGAACCACAAATAGCTTATGCTCAGAATCTGGTACTTGGCATTCTATGCCCAGAACCTGCTCTCCAATGGGCTAGGGGCTTTGTGGGCCTACCTACAGGGGATATTGAGTGAGAGAATTTGGGATAAATATTGATTCTCTCTCTTGTTTTAAACACCCCAAATGAAGCCCACAGTTCCTTCTGTCAGTTCATACTGATAACCAGTTCATATTGATATTTCAGCCTGCTTGGGAAGTGTGTTCAATTAGCAACACAAACAAATCAGTGCCTATAATTCCAGACTACAGTAGTATCACTGTTTAGTATGGATAATCCTGGAAGCCTCAGCCTCGTTTTCTCATAATGAAACCTTCTTTTACACTGAAGTCCCAGAGCCTCCTGAGACAAAACTCCATGTCCCCTGAAATTACTGGTTAATCTTGTCGAACCATAGGATATGTAGGTAACAGATGTGTGAGATTTGCTCAAATATCTGAAAAAAACATGTAAATAAAGGATTAAGAAGGAAATGGATTCATTCCATCTTTGCCATTTTGAGTTGAATTCATTTTGAGATGAATGCTGTTCAAATTTCCTTGTGGGTAGATATCCTAAGACGGAACTCCACACATGTCTTTGCCTGTCTTGTTCTCCTTGGAGCATGTCATGGTTCCACACACCAGGCAAGTGAGAATAATTGGCAAAGAGCACACATGCAGGGTCTGTGCTTCCAGAGTGAAATGGTTTGCCTGTGAGAAGGCAATCAGAACACCAAGAGCCATCTTTCCTGTTCCTACTATGCAGTCATATCCAAGAAAATAAAAGTGGTTTGCATGTGAGGGCCATTGGACCATGGAGAAATGTTCTTGTAATTTGATGAGTGAAATGGAGCTGAAGGGAACTGGTAAGCTCCCAGGAAGTCCTCTGAGCTCGGCTCTATGAAGGAAGGAGGGTGGACTATGCTTAGAAGTGGGTCCATGCTGACATGAAGACTGTTAGACAGGCAGAGCTGGCAGCCGGTGAAGAATTTTTTAAAAGATACAGAGTATGACACGGGAACCTGTGGCTGCTTATGCTTAGCTTCCTCATTCATGCTTCAAACATCAAGTTTCTCTGTTCTTATCTGAAGTTGTTGGAAGCTCAGAGTGAGTATTCACCCATCAGTCCTAGTTCCTTCTCTATCTAGCCACTCACTGAGTACAAAACACCTACCTACATGATATACTACTCCTCCCCACAGCCTCAGAAGTCCCCTGTGCCCTCAGGGCCCTGGCGGTGGGTTTTGCAATGTTAGTCTGGCTCCCCAACCTATAGGCTCACTCACACATCTGTTCCATCACTGAAGGCATCGCTTCCACTTCTACCAAAGGGTAATGGATCTGCCGCCTTCATTCTTTCTCTCCAAAGTGCATTTGCAGCCATAGTTTCCCTACAGATACCAGCCATGTCTACATGTCTCTATTTTCTCGAGACATTTTGCCTCATTTCCTGCTAGGGGTACCACATCTGCTTCCCTACTTTCTGTTACTCATTCAAAGAGTATTTTTCACATGCCTACTCTGTTCATTGGTGTCCCAGGAAACAGGAGAAAGACAAGAAGGGACACAGGTCTCTGAGAGCTTTCTTTACTGCCTTATTCCTTTGATCCATTTCTAAGGCTATGCTCTACTACAGCCGGTTATCTTCCCACACAAACTTCCCTGGATTTGATCCTGTCCTCCCCCTTCCCTCCAGAATTCCTATTAGCTCATTTCTTTTTGTGTTTTTGCTTTTTTTGAGACAGGATTTCACTGTATAGTCCTAGCTGTCCTGGAACTCACTGTGTAGACCAGGCTGGCTTCGAACTCATAGAGATCCATCTGTCTCTGCCCCTCAAAAGCTGGAATTAAAGGCATATGCCACCATGCCCAGCTTTAATTTCTTTGTAAAAGATTCTGCCACACAATATAAAACATATTCATTGAAGTTCACAGAAATGCATATATATATATGCATTATAAATTATCATAAAATGAGGAGCTTATAATTACTGTGCAAGTCAAGGCACAGGATATTGTCAATACTTAGAGGTATCCCAAGAGTTGCTTCCTGGGGCTGGAGAAAAGGCTCAGCTGTTTAAATCTCTTGCTATGAAATTATGAGGATTGAAGTTTGGATCCTAGCACTCATCTGATAAGCAAGTATGGTCCTAAGCTTGTCTATCCCAGCACTGAGTTCAGCAGAAGTGGAGGATCACTGGGCAGAGATAACATACTAGCCAGAAAAGACAAACAGCGGACAACAAAGCGTGAGTTAGGTTCAGGAAGAGACCCCGCCTCAAAGGAATAATGTGGAAAGTGATAGAAGATACCCAATATCTTCTTCTGATCACCATTCATACATAGGTATGTGTACTTACACATACATGTGCATAAATTACACACACACTCTCCCAGAGAGAATCTGTGTTGACCACTACACCATTACCAGATATAATATTGAACACTCCTTTTCTTTCATTTACAGTTTTATTCTGAATTTTATATTCTTAAACAATTTATATAGATTCATTTTAAATGTGAGGATGGCATATAGAGTTTGAATTTGTGTGATCCTAGCTCCTCCCTATAAGTGTCCTCCTGAGGAGTATCCAGTCCCCTGGCTCTGTGAACTTGAAGTTGGCCCATGGACCTCACACTTCAGCAAGTGTTGTCCCTGAGCTTGGAGGATTTTTTTAGAACATGAGTTGCTGGTTCCATTCCTAGAGTTTCTGATTTTGTAGCCCTCGGGTGATGCTTGAGAATCTGTAGTTCCAACAAGTTCTGAGGCCTTGTTGGTGCTATTGAGGGCACCACAGATTGAGAACTACAGCTGTGTGGTAAGGTATTTTATTTTGTGTACTTATGTAATTTAATGCCTCACTCACTTTACAAAAGTATTTTAGGCTCTTCCTTTTGACTGTCATGCAGAATGAAAACATGAACATTGTTGCATCTGCCTCCTGTTTCTTATTTTACCTGTAATCTTGCAGGGGGATTTCACTGGGTGACAGTTCTAGAGTGTCAGATTTAAGTGTGCCTGAACGTCTTGACAGCATCATTCCAGAGTATTTTTTGCTAATTTTCCTTGCTGATTGCTTCTCCTTTAATATTTCTCTCTTCACTTTTCAGTAACAGCATATCCACCATTTATATGTTCTTTATATATCACTTAAAATTCTTTTCTTCTTTTTCCAGACTATTGTCCTGTAAATAACATGATTCATGGTGTTTGTTCAAAGGATACAATCTAAAGGTGTACCTTACATCCTTCTCTTGTTCTTATCTCTCCCACAGCTAATAATCACCTCCCACTGTTTCTATTAATAGTAATTTCTACTACTTTGGGAACCGATTTTATCCCAGATAGTGCTGGTAATTGACTTTGTTAGGTTATTGATCTGCTTCCTAAATAACTTCTGAATCCAACTTTATTAACCTTACTGCTCAAGACCCCTTCTAACCTGTTACCACTTATTTCTCTGGGTCAATCTGTCACATTCACATATGTCCCCCATCTCCAGGAGTGTAGGCTTACCTCTTCATGATCTCACTAGTTACATCATCCCGGATTAAAACTTTCCAGTGTTTCTCTCTTTGCTACTGAAGAACAAAGCTTATTGAGACATGGTGCCATGCCCTGATCCCTCATCTCCTTTTGCTACCCATCCAAATGCCATGGGCATGGTCAGGTGAACATATCAACCAGGATACAGCCCACTTCCTAAATGCTATTCTTCCCTTTTCCTGGAATGACCTGTCTTCTGAGTTTCTACCCCCTTATAAGACTAAATTTAGCTCTAAATCTTAATCCCTGTTGTGTTATATTACTCTATGAATCAGAAAACATCCACCCCTTTCATCCACTGATTCTATTTCCATGAGTGGGGCACACTTTTCACTCCTGGAGTGTTTTACATGGTCATGTGACTTGCTTCTGCAAGTAGCATGAGAATAGAAAGGTCTCTGCATGAGTTTGCACCCAGGGCTCCAGAGGCCTGAGTGTTTCCACTCATCACTCCACAGGAGGAAGATCTACTGTGTAGCATGAGGACAGTATGTACTTGCTTTTTTCAGGAGGATGCAGACATATGGAGTGCCTATGCCTTTGGCATAAAGCAGGCTCAGCCAGACCCAGCTGAGTCCACTCACACAGAACTGTGTCATTCGATGTCATTGTGATATTTGATGTCTAATGATTTGTCTTTACCCTGCTCTTTCCCACCCCCTAACTCTCCTGTGCTCATATCTATATAACACCAATTATATGATATTGTATTTTCATTATTGTATTATTGATCTCTTTTCCTTTAAATTCCTTGGGGGTAGATAATATATCGTGTTTCTGTTTCTATGTCAGGGCATATAATTGCATTGCATGTAATAAGTACTTAAAATATGTATTGGAAGAAAAAATGGACACCTTCCTTCTCTAGCAGTGCTGACAATTAGATAACTTGAGTGACCTTCTTATGAAAAAAAAATCACTAAAATTTCCAGACTCAAAGTGGGGAAACATTCTAGCGGGGAAGTACAAACCTCAGAAACTAGAAATAAGGTGGAGACTGAGAATCAGGTGTGTTATCACGTCAGTAAGGCCAGCTTTCTCTGGGACCAATGGTCATGTGCACAGAACCAAGTCTTCTCCCTTCTTCTTTTGTAATGCTTTAAAATATTATTTGACCATTCCCTAGTGTGTGTACTGAGTTTTGTTCATGCCCCATGTCTCCTCCTCTTCCCTTTCCAACCTGAACCCTCTTCCTAGCAAAGCCTTTCCAACTTAATATCTTTTTCCCTTTTCTTGACCCTTTGAGTTGAATTATGGATGCTTTCATGAGTGTGAGCAGGGGGTTAGTTACTGGAATCTGGGCAGTCAGAACTGTTCAGGGAAGAAAGCTGTGGTGTACCTATGCCTCAGTGGCTCAATGGGCACAAGCCTTGCTGCTCACACCTGCCAATCCTACCCCTCGGCTTGCCCGGTGGGCCGGGGCAGCAGTTGAACTTCAGATGCTCTGGTCCTGAATGTCTCCTCTCTCAGCTTCTTGAGCTCATGGTTAGGTCCATCTTTACATCGTGGGAAGGAAGCCAGCCCTCCTGCTACTGCAAGACACCTCTGAGTTGGAGGCATGGGATCAGCAAGAACCTAGAGTACATTTTAGTTGCTGGGGGGGGTGTTCTTGCTTCTCTGTAAGCTCTCAGTACGTTGTTGCTTCTCAACTCTTTCTGTATTTCTTCTTGATCTTAGCCTTCAATGTTGACTTCAAGCCCTAGCTCCAGAAGAAAATGTGGTTTCCTCACATGCAGTTTTCCACAAAACCTACAGGTATGTGCTATGCCATCCCTGCCAACAGTCCACCCTTGCACATTACTCCTGTGGCTCCGTGGATCAGGATGACGTCTGCCCCTGCTGCAGCCTCTCATTGGCGAAGGGAAGGCAGCTCTGAGGACAGCCAATGTGATGCGATGTTGACGGCAAAGTGGCAGGAGATGGTGGGATTCTCTAGTCTAGTACCTCTTAGTCATCATAGCTCATATTAAATATGTACATTTTAAAAATTAGCAAGCACTCCAGTTAGATTTTGTTAGCATGTTTTTACATATTTATAGGTAAATATATTTATCATAATATGTTACATATTAAATGTATATATTTAATATGATAAATAATCATATAATGTATAACACAAACATATATATCATATTAAAATTAAGGCCAGTATATTAAAAATGTGTATTAATTTGCTTAATAATGAGCCCATTATTAATTAACATAGAATAAATTTTATAAAAGTATAAAAAATAGAAACACATTCTTATGAAGGCTTTTTTTTATTATTTAATTTTTTTCCATTTTACATACCAACAACAGTTCCTCCTCCCTCCCCTCCTCCCACTCCCACCCTACTTCCTCCCACCCCACCCCCATCCACTCCTCAGAGAGGGTAAGGCCTCCCATGGGGAGTCTGGCACATCAAGATGCGGCAGGCCCAAACCTCTGCCCCCTGCATCAAGGCTGAGCAAGGCATCCCACCATAGGGAATGGGCTCCAAAAAGCCAGTTCATGTACCAGGGATAAATCCTGGTCCTACTGCCAGAGACCCCACCCACAGACCAAACCACACAGCTGTCATCCACATTCACAGGGCCTAGTTTGGTCCCCTGCAGGTTCTCCAGCTGTCCGTCCAGAGTTCATGAGCTTCCTTCCACTAACTCGGGTCAGCTGTCTCTGTGGGTTTCCCCATCATCATCTTGAGCCTCCTCCTCCCCCAACCCCCCAACTCCGCTCTGCCCTCCCTCCTCCCCTCCGCTCATACAATCCCCCCTGCCTTTCGCTCATACAATCCCCCCTCCCTCTCTTCATCTGGATTCCTTGTGCTAGGCCCAGTGCTTGGCTGTGGATCTCTGCATCTGCTTCCATCAATCACTGGATGAAGGCTCTATGATGACAATTAGGGTAGTCATCAATCTGATTACAGGGGAAGGCCAGTTCAGGCACCCTCTCCACAATTGCTAGGAATCTTAGCTGAGGTCATCCGTGTAGATTCCTGGGAATTTCCCTAGCACCAGGCTTCTCCTTTACCCCATAATGGCTCCCTCTATCTACATATCTCTTTCATTGCTCTCCCTCTCCCTCCCTCCTTGTGTTCTCATCCCCATCCCTTCCTCTTCCCCCCTCCCCAGTTTACCCAGGAGATCTTATCTATTTCCCCCTCCCAGGGTGATTCATGTGTGTCCCTCTTAGGGTCTTCCTCATTACCTAGTTTTTCTGGGGCTTTTCCTTTGGGTGTCCGCATGGGGCTGATGTGGTGAGTCATGGGTCTTGTCAGTTTCAGAAGAAAAGGTGAGGGTGCATCTGTAGCTGTTTGTGGGGCTACCTGGCCTCTTTGGTGCATTAGGATCAAAAGGAGTGGGTTGAGAACAGGAAGCAGGATTTGGTACTGTAGCTGCCTCATCCGGGGACTGGTTTGATTTTATTTGTGCTTGCTGGTGTCTGTGGAGTAGATTGTGTCTCTCTTTCTGAGGATGAAAGTGGAACAGAGAGCAGGCAATTTAGAAGAATCATTGGCTATAAGGTCCTCCAGAAAATAGGGGCTCCAAGTAAGTGGGATGATGTTTCAAACGGGATTATCCCAGCTAGAGCCAGAGAGCTCACCACCCTGAGGACCGCTTGTTTTCTTAGCCGAGTAAAACTTCCTCCTCTGTGGGTCGTGACACACTGATACACAGTAGACGCTTCCCCTTTCCTTCCATGCACTCACACACTCCGTGTGCCCCCATTCCTCCCAAAAACTTGCAGAGCAAGTTTAGAAGATTGTTTGGTTAGACGATTTTGGTACCCCGCTGCTGACCACATTCTGAATGTCTGTAAGGCACAGCCCAGGCATGTCCAGGCCGTTTTCCTGCTCTGAAAACCCTCCCTGATTTCTTGGCACCTACCCCCAGGCTCCAGGCAGGAGGTGGGCCACCTTCCTGCTGAAAAGCATGGTGTGCTGTCCCCCTTCCGATGGTCCAGGAGCTGGATTCCTTCAGGCTGTTTCCTCCTCTTGCCTGAGAGCAGGAGGCAACCGCTCCCCAATCAAGTGGTCCTTTTAGAGCAGATCATCAGTGAGTCTGCCCGGGAAGCATTTCCCTGACAGAAAGCTGAAATCCAAGCTTCGCCAACTACCCAAAAGCAGATGTCTGGAAGCAAGTGGACACATTGTCACGGTGTCATTTCTAGTGTGTCACTATCGTTTGCTCTATCCCATCCATACTCTAAGATTTCAAATTATTTTCACTGTAAAAAAAAAAAGTGTTTGTCATATACCAAATGCTCCTGTGATCCCTAGCTTTTAGTTTCCTAGGGAAAATAGGGAGATAGGATAGAGGGGTGCAATAAAGGAGTATATGCCATCGCGAGTTAGTATAGTTGGGAATGGCTTTCAGGACTCCTGTGGACACCCCAATCCTCAGGTGCTCTATTCGCTTGCTTAAGATGGTGTCATGCTCACATCGAGCCTACCTACAAGTATCTTTCTGTATATAATGCCTAGTAGGCTGTAAATAACTGCCACACTGTATTGTTTAGGGAACAGTGACAAAGGAAAATAGTTCCCATGCTCACCTCAGCCCCACCTTCTTTCTCACCCCAAGCTAGTCTTGAACTCACTCCTAGTGGAGGATGACCCTGAGCTTCTGATTTTCCTGTTTCTCCCTCCTGAGCTCTGCAATCCTAAGTGTGTGCCACCACACCTAGTTTATGCAGTGCTGAGGATCCAGCCCAGGGCTTCGTGTATGTGGGGTAAGCACTCTTTCCATAGTCACAACCCTCGCCCGACTTTCTTCCAAATTTTAATTCTAGGATGGTTTAATCTTTGACTGTGGAAGATGTGGACATGGAGAGTTGTCTCCTTGTCTACATTTTCCTGGTCCCAGCAGCCATGCATTCCACATGGAAGCTGGCAGGAAGAGTAATCACCTCCCAAAGATTCATTTTTAGTTCATTAACATACACATTTGTTACGTTTGTTTTATTGAGCAGACGATGGAAACAATAGAGGGGTCTTTTTTTTTTTCTTCATTAATTTGTATGACTTTCCAAGCTATAGCGAGAAATCCACAGAGTCTGCTTAAAGGGCAAAGGAATGTATTTAAGGAGACAAATTCACTGTTCAGAACAGAATTGTCACAGGTTCTGGAACGCTGTTCCGGTTGCCTGTCTCAGTCCTGCCTCCAAACTATGAGGGAGCAAACAGAGGGTGCCTATGTGCATCTCAGGTCTTAAAGGTCACGCCCCAAGGGCATGTACTTCAAGGTCATAGGCAGGTAGAACAGTTACCTGCTGCATCACTGGGGGTGGCACTTTTAAATCATAGACGGAACAGCTCTCCACTCTACCAAGCTGTGTACATTTCAAAGCCAATCATCTGACCACTAATATGTGGGGTATGGAATACATGTATTCTTGTGTGTACTTACATGTTATGATGGTTGTACCATGATTCAGTTAACATCAGGAAGGAAAACTGCCTGTAAATAAAATGTTAACTCTGCTGCCTCATCCTTTAGCATTTCAAACCTTTCCAAGATTCCTGTGTGGTGAATTATGTTTCAAGAAAGGTATCAAACATCATCATCTGATTCTCAAATCTCTATCAGAGTTATTTATTTATCGAGTGACATCTCTGATTCATTATTAGAAACATCCAAGCATGAGTCTGAAGACATGTTTGAGTAGAAGATATAACATTATTTAATTTACATGATTTAGGTAATTTGTCCACTTTGGTGATGACATAAATCACAGAAGCAGCTATGCTCTTCAGAGACTGAACCTCTTTCTGTTTCTGTCAAAGCATGGTTTCAGAAAATTTTGACTATTAAGGATAATTTGGACTTTACCTCATGAAATTTTCTTAATGACACATATTAGTATTCTTCTCTTTTAGTATGAATTTATAAAAGTCTTTCATACTTTAAAAAGTTAGTTAAGATTATCAAAATTTCCTCAATTGAAATGAAAATTAAATTCAAATTAACTACTAATTCTAGTAGAATTTATTATATATTGCTAATTCTTTAAAAAAACCTTTTGTTAATTCTTTGATAATTTCATACCATGTATTTTGATCACATTTACCCTCAACTCTTCCCCTTAACTTCTCCCAGAGGTACCCTACATCTCTACTCCCCAAACTCTTTGTCTATTCATTAAATAACCCATCCAGTCCAGTTTGTGCTGGCTATACACTTCTGGCTGTCTGGCCATCCACTGGATTGTGGTCAGCATCTCAGGGTCACACCTTAAAAACTGACTCTCCCTTCCCCAGAAGCTATCAACTAACAACAGCCCCTTAGCTCTTAGTTAGGGCCAGGTGAGCTCCTCCCCTACCCATGCTATAATGTTGACTGCCTTGATCTTCTGCAAGTCTTATGCAGGCAACTGCAGCTGATGTGAGTTCATGAGTGCAGAGGGCCTGTTAAGTCAAGTAGATACTGTTTTCCTTGGGTCCTCCTGATGTTTGTCTCTTAAGATCTTTCTACTCCCTCTTCCATCATGGTCCCTCAAGCTTGCATGGGAAGGGGGACTTTTGCCCTCTCCCCTTTGTGGTGACTGAGCATTCCACTGATGCCCATTCTGGACACTTTAAGGCGTTGTGAGTTTCTACATTAAGTATCATCCACTGAACAAAGAAACTTCTCTGATAAGGTTTGAAGGATACACTAATTTATAGGTAGAGAGTTACAAATTTTAAAGGCAGTTTGATACCATGCTCATTTAGCAGAATATTAGTAGAATGCTCTCCTCTGGGGCCTGTGAGCTGTTCAACCATGGGTTCCTGGCTAGATTTCCCCTACTAAGCATGTATTTCCTCTTCTGGATCCAGGCTTAAATGCAGAAAGTGATTGGTCACCACCATAACATTCATGACATTATTGCACCCATGGACCTATCTTGTCATGTTAGTCATTTGGATTCACAGGGTTCACATCTGGGTGTGACTGTTGATGACTTTTCTTCCCTAGAAGTCTGTATAACACCTTCCAGTACTGTGACAGCTAATTGGCAGGAAGGAAGCTTCTTGGTCAGCACCAACTTGATTTCTCCACATCCTCTAACAAATGTATGGGGTGTCTTCGCAATAGGGTCTTTCCATAAAGTTATAGGAAGTAACTGAGAGCATTGTCAATAGTCTGGGTTATTTGAGAGTTCCTACGACACCATACCTTTAGCCAACAACTTGAAGAGATGTATCCCACATCTGACATTGGGCTTATTCTTTGGAAACTTATGTATAGCTTCGAGGATAAGAAGAGTTACCTATATAAGGTAACTTTAATTAAACGTGCACATAGGCACACATGTAATGTTTACAAAATAGTAGGTTTCCATACGGCTTTTTCAAATATCCTGAGTGTTTGTTACTCTTCCCCTTACCTCCTCCTCTTCCCCACCCTCCCATTTCTCTCCATACTTAAACTCTGCCCACCATTCCCCTTTCCTGTTCCTGTCCTGTGTTTTACTATCCCCCTTAAGATCTTTCTTCTCCCTCCACACCAAGGATCCCTTTCTAATTTCTTGTATTCTGAAGGAACTGCAAATAAAACACATATACATGAGTATCACTACTATCCTGGGACATAAATTTAGCCTTTCCAGGGACCTTTTTATAGTAACCATCTAGTACATGTAACTTCTTAGATATGACATAAGCAGGAATTTTACATTGCTTTCTTAATCTTCATGAGTATTGTGATGGTTAAATACAGTCCTATAAATGGATTACAGTCTGCCCATTATTTTGAATATCTACTTCTCCTAGGACTGCATGGTTATAAAAAAAATCATATGACTATAAATATATTGGTGTTAGCATATTTTTAGCATTTACAGTTTGAGAACAGCTACGCCAGAGGATTTGATGTTGCTTAAAGATGATCTACATCACTTCTAAGAGGCTACCAACAGTGTAGACTTTATGCCAGCCTTCCACTGTCCCCTCATCTCATATTGGTAGCAAATAGAATAGTGATCTAGTGTTCTGTGCTTCCTTTGCTCCTTTATTTCTGGAGAACCTGACACTACTTGGTGATTGTTTACCATTTACATGGTTGCAGAGTATACATGCCTGGCTAACCCCCTCTGCTTTCTTCACCCTCAGAGCCAGGGTCCAAGGCCAGTAGCCATGGAACATGCTGGTCCCACTGTACAAATAAGTGACAAGTGTTTTCACAAATTGTCCCCATCCATTCATTGGTGGATTGATGCTTGTGATCAATATTAATCTAATGGTTAAGAGTAAGATTGCAGCTATGTATGTGGATTTTAAGGGTGGTCAGAGGAGTGGAGGAGATCCTAAAGGAAATCCCTTTGACAGCAGGGCCATGGGCTGTTTCCACAGAAACACAAGCCTCCAGGGAGAAAGCTCAGTGCCTGAACATGAGATAGATAAGAGACATAATCTCCCTTGTGCAAACCTGTCATCTGAATCTTTGACATTTCAAAACATTGCCCATAAATAGAAAGGCTTTAAAATTTTAAGATTTTTTTTTTTTTTTTTTTTACTTATACATGCATAGAACTACACGGATAAAAGGGATTATTAACTATTTGTACACAGATCACTCATTTCTGTGGCTTCAGCCTTTAGGGAACTATGGGGAACCATCACCTCCCACCTGCTCCCCAGCCTGAATCAACACTCTCCTTAGTAGAAGTGAGACACTCCATGGAAAGTTTCACATGTCTCGGCTAGCACACTCTAGAAACAACATAGTCATTCGACCATTGCCGTAGCTTAAGGACAGAAGGATTTTCCAAAGCAGCTTAAGGGCAGAAGGATTTATGTGGCTTGCACTTCTAGTAAAAGTCTATCACGGAGGGAAGTCAAAGTGGGTATTCAAGCAGGGACCGGAAACAGAGACCATGGAGGAACACTGCTTGCTGACTTACTCATAGGCTCATGCTTAACGTAGCTTCTTATCCATCCCAGGATTAGCTGTGCAGAGAATGTTGCTCACAGTGGGCTAGCACCTCCTACACCAATTATCAAGACAACTCACAATGGACATAGCCATAGACCAAACTCATTTGTGTAATCTCTCACTTGAGACTTGCCTTCTCAGGCGACTCGAGGCTGTGTCAAGTTGACTGTTAAAGCTAACTAGGAAGGGTATCTACTCAAACAGAAATCTTGGGTTTCCTCTCACTGTGTCTTTCACTGGTCTTTCATGTAGTCTATGGAGACTCCCAAGACTCCACATGACTTTATAATTACCTAGGCTATTGTCCTACCCACATCTAACCTGTCAACACCCCTAGATCATTTGTTGAGCCTCATAAGCATCCAGTAAGCCATGGCCCATTGTGTCAGCTGGTCTCACCTTCCCTTGTGTTTTCCCACTTCTCCAAAAGAATGTATATACTTCTAAGCATGACATGAGCATTGAAAATGACTTAAATTATTTAAAATCTTTTTTGAGATTATAATTACATCATTTCCCCTGTTTCTGTGGGAATTGTTAGGAGCGTGTGTGTGTGTGTGTGTGTGTGTGTGTGTGTGTGTGTTCAGGGCTGACTATTGGATATTGGATAACCATTGCTGTTCTCTTCCCTGGGGAACACTATTTCTCCCACCCTCAGCACTCCTTAGCTACCTGTATTTCTCTGTGTAGGGCTGGATTCTTGTGAACCTTCCCTGTCTGCATCAGTGGGTCTACTGGTGTCATCCTAGTTCAGCTCATGTTTAGGCAGTCATGGTGGAAAGACTTTACACATAGAACTTCTGGCATTCCTAGAAGATGGGTCCACTGAGCCATCTTGCCAGCCTTGTAGGATATATTTTGGAAAACAAATATCTGTAGACCATTCAACTCCCTCCTTCAAAAGAGCTACTCGTTCACCAATCTTGAAGGCAGGTTTTTGTAGTAACTACTTATATGAATCTGAAGTCCAAGTTTATCCTATCTTCTCGACATGAAGCAGGCTTGGCACTTCCTTTTGATGGCCAGTGAGATACTCTAGATGTTCTAAGCAGGTCAGCATTTCTCATCCTGACAGCATCAGTTTTCTACTCCTGTCCCTGCTTCTAGGAATTGTATTATTGTTCACTTCTTAACTTCTGTGTGTAGAATGTTCGCCCCTCACAATATAAATTCATTTTATGGCTGAGGAAATTAGAGTATTAAGAAGAATTAAAGTTGGACTTGATCCTCAAAGCCTCTAAGCACATTTGTGTCATCTACATTCTCTGGAAACTCTGGCTTTCCTATGTGAGTTTACACTCCTTTTGAGGCTGACCATCTAAGACTCAGTATTAGACTAGGCCTTAGGTAATCCCTTTGGGAGAATTAATTCTCCGATAAAGCTGAAAAAAAAATACTAAAGGAGCAGTAAAATTATTTCTTTGTTTATTTTGAGTTGAAACAAGTCTCTGGGGATCAGGCAATTTTTCTGTATACCTCCTCCTTTTTTTTTTTTTTGTCATTTGCCATCTTGTATGCTTCAACTCTATGGCGTTAAATATTTATCATTTAATACAAGAAAGTAATAATAGAAATGGTCTCACTTTCCCAAACCGTGTTCCCTCTCCAGGGTAATTACTTTTGATGAGTGCTGGAGGGTACATCTTCCCAGGGAGAGCTGTGCTGGCTGGAGAGAGAATTACCAAGATGGCTCATGCTTTTCAGCTTGTGTCCCCAGAGCCCTTGTGGAAATAGTATATTGAAGGCAAAGACAAAATGAAATTTTAAATCACAAATCCTTTCATTAGGAGATAAGTCTACATAGAGGTATAAGGAGGGAAGGGAAGGCTTGTAGCCTTTATTGGCAGCACAGTAAGGTGCTTACTCCTTCAACCAGCTGAGTTTATCCACACACAACATGGGTTTTCCAGTAAGGCCAGTGCAGGACCCTAACTCTCCAGGCAAGATATCACCCAAGCTGGAATGTCCAGGAGGACAAGCATGCATGGGACTCGCGGATAGTGGGGAAACCCAGGGGTCATGGGCTATCTCCTCTTCACTTATAAAACATAAATGCTTTCTTGGGATGTAGGTCATTTGGCAAAGTACTTGCTTGGCTTGAACGAAGTCTTGGGTTTGACCTCAGCAAGACATTAACCAAAGAAGGTAGTACATGCTTGTAACCACAGTATTTGGGAGAGATGCAAGAAGATTAGAAGTTGGAGAACAACCTTCAACTATCTGAGTTCAGGGCCAGGCTGACTGCATGAGGCCTTGTTTGAAATAAATAAATAAACAAATAAATTAGTTAATTAATAAATAAGTGAAAGTAATACAAAAGGATAGATGTTGGTTTGGCTTCCATGTGTCTCCCTGACTCATGTATTGGAAACTTAAGCCCCTTATTCATTTGTTAATGGGATGTTGCCAAACTCAGACTGGTTCTGAGTCAGTGAGTCTGGGTTGGGCCTGGGAGTCAGTGTTTTTTAATGACTTTCCAGGTGACATGGATTCTGCTTGAGAGCAAGGAGCAAAGCTTTGTTACTGTTGGTGTCTGGGCTTTGGCATATGTCTTGTGCCCACATGTTTTTGATAATTGAACAATTGATACTTCATATCTTCATTTGTGGTCCTATTAGTGGGAAACATGATGTTTACCAGAACCTTTCACACCAGCACAGGTGAGATACAAAGACCACATAATACTTGTCCTGTACTTACTTCTCAGGGTTGACTCCTATAACATCTCCTCATCTCCTACTAACAACAGCACCACTAAACATCCAAATAGAGTGACTACATATTGTTTGCTGAGCTCTCCTTTAAGTATGACACATGTGTTGTGTCGTTTTGCCTGCAGAACAGTTAAAAAAGGGAGCATACTACTTAAAATATGGTTTTAACAAACTCCAAAACCTAGTATGAGTGAAGCAACCAGATGTTCATTCCTTGTACACAGGAACCTCATTAGTTCTTATTTATGAGTGGCTCTTTCCAAGAAGCAACTTAGGAACCTGGGCTCCTGCCCTTTTCAAACAGATTTGAAGTTACAATACTTATTTCTATGGTGTAAGTGGGAAGGAAGTGAGCATAAGGAATTAAGCAAGGGACATTCATCTTCCTGCTCATTTTCTGTTGGCTATTACTCAAGCACATGGACATGCTTAATAAGGAGGTTAGAAAATGTTGCTTAGCTACATTTTCAGAAAGAGGAAATTGTTAGTTTTATAATGTATGGGTGACTAGCCTAGGTATCTTGTTTTTATTTTCCCATTGCTATCAAGGACTCACTAATAATTCTTTTATGCTCCAAGGCATGGGGGAAACTCAATAACAATCATCTGTTCTGGGGAAATGCCTGGACACATGATGAATGACCTGGCTGTCAAGCTGCTTATCCTTACAAGGTGGAGGGGGATGGGGAGACAGCCCTGTAGTCTGCTGTGACCAGGTCAGAACTATGATTCAGTTCAGTCGGTAGGGGGACACACAAGAGCAAGACTTATGGCTGGATAGAATGACAAGGTTTGGGGAGATTTGTCCTTTGGGAACTACAGAGGGATTGATAGGGTCAGCTGAGGTGGCAAATAATGGTTTATTGTCTACACCACCTCTTTGCTTAAGTACACCACTCTAGTCCTCCTTGATATTGGAGAACTTTGCTTCCTAACCATGCTCATTGGGATTGGGTGAAACCCAATATTGTTAATCCCCAGTTTTTTCCATGTTCTGCCGTCTTCCCAGCACACATTATCTGCCCTGAAGCATGTGGCTTCACTCCAGTTTCCCAAATGCAACCCATGCTGTGTCACCTTGAACCTTTGATTTGAGTGCCCAGACCTGCAAAACACCTTGACATCTCTATCTTGAGAGCATTGCCCCATGTCTTGCCTAGGCACACAGTCTACCTATGACTCTGAACAGTAGATGTTATTTTACTTGATTCAGGCTTTGATGCCAGTAAAGTTTACTGCCATTGGTGGTGGTGTAGGGGCCCAGTGTCTCTCTTACCTCTTGTCCCTCTTTGAATCCACCTCTATCATAACCCATCTCATGGTGCATCACAGTTTCCTTCTTTCTTTTCATTCTTTCTTGATTCAGAGATTTCCCATTTGCACTAGATATTAGGAAAGAAGGAAAGTGGGTATAGGTGGGAAGAGACAAAAGCATTTTTGGAAAACAACCCATTGCAACCTGAAAATACATTTTTTATTACAAGAAAGTAGAGTTTTATATCTGATAAAATGCCCCTTTCTCTTATTGGCATAGCTGACCCACATGACCTCTATACAAGTATCATTTTGCGGCTGCAACTCTCTCTCTCCTGTCCACTTGGATTCAAGTCCATGTGACATATTAGAAGTTCAGAGTCTGATACCAAAGACTCCATTCCATGACAACAGCAGAGCTGTTAAGCTGTGTAACTGTAGTCAGATGCTGGTGAAGGATGCCTGGGGCTCATTGGCCAGCTAGTCCTTTCTGCTTAGAAAGGTCCAGACTAATGAGAGGCTGTGTCTCAAAGAAGGTGAGTGGAACCCAAGGAATAACAACTGAGATTGTCCTCTGACCTTCATAGGACACGCATCTATACATACAAGATGCCAATGAGGGTATAGAGATATTAGACTTTAAAGAAGAGAGGTATATCACACCTACGTTTAACCTGCTGATAGCTGTAACATTGTACACCATCATTTCGTACACATGGTCTTACAGAGATAGTGACAAACTATGGAGGCCAAGCACAGGACTCTTGAGCTAGAATGCAGGGATTTGAACCTGGACTTTGCTACTTACCCACTGTCTGACTCGTCATTTAATCTCTTGTAACTCAGTTTCTAGGTGGAGTCTAGGTGGAGATGACAGTGTGATATGATGTGTTGAGGCCTGGAGTATTATTCTCCTCAGATACCCCTTTTCCTGTGTCCACAGCTAGACCAATTTTCTAACTTCCCTTTAGTGAGGTATGGCCACATGTTGACTAGTAGTCAATAAATAGATAAATAGTCAAAAAATAGATATATAATTAAGACTAATAAATAGAAAGTATTTATTCCCTTCTCTCAATATCTCATGACAATTTGCTTCCAACTCCTATAATGCAAACAAATCCAATGATTTGGAAATCACACTTTGATAAAAGCAGAGCCACAATATGGAAAGAACCTGGGTGTCCAAGTCTCCTGAATGAGAACTACCCAACAATGGTTTAGTTTGACCCAGATTCTTCTGTGCTTGAGCCATTCTATCTTTGGAGGCTTGTTTGTTGCAGCTTTAGTTTAAGCAGTAAATGAGTCAGTGTATGTAGTGTTCAGAGAAGAGCCTAGCATATACTATTTGATCACCTAAGGAATGTTTGGAATTATAATTTAGAGATGGAAAGTTTCTTAGTCAGAAGCAATAATTGATTATAACAAATATTAAACATGGCTTCAATGGACCTATTTGTATGTTAGAGATATTACTTCAAGTTTCCCAACAGGGTTTGTAACTTCTTTTAATCAATGAATAATTACAGCAACAGAAGTTATAAATATTAACTAATAAGTTATGCCAACCTCTTCTACCCTTTGGACAATAAGATAGTCAGTGTAACCGTAGACACACACTCTGAAGGCAGGTGACCTTGCCTCCAATTGTTACACCTCCTACAAGTGGCATACGCTGTAAATCACTGTGAAGTTGCCATCTCTTTCCCCTCCTGTTGTCTCCACAGGGGATGATGATGGCAGCTGCCTCATCAGCCAGATGAGAATAAATTGGATCAGTATGGCAGCAATGATTGGTGCACAGTGAGAGCTACTGCAGTCATTGCCACATACCCCTGTGACTCCTCACCCATGTGACTCCTTGCTCACATTCATGCTGTCCTTACCTCTGCATGTGCTTCCTTATTCTCCTTAATCCCCACTTTTCATGTTAGTCTTCCTTTTCCTGCCTCTGCCAGCTTCATCTCTGGAACTTCTGTGAGTTAGATGCAACAAGGCCTCCTCTCTTCTCAGCATATCTTGCTGTGGAAATAGATTTGAGACAGTTAAGGACCTCAGTCCACTTGTTCAATCTTAAAAATCGATGCTCAAGTCTTGACATGTAGTGAAGGCTTATCATGGTTTTTCACAGCACCACAGGTGTGAAAGTTTAAACAGCACCACATGAAACATTAACCAAGATCACTGTGATTCTACAGCTGCTTGTCCCTATACACCAGCTTTGCTTCCAAGAGACTCGTAGGCACAATTCCCATTTCATTTGGTTTTCTGGAGTGCAATGTGGCTGTGACCTTGGAGACACTCCCCATTGCTGTTTTATTTCATGGTGAGGCTTTTTGAATATGAGTAGGCATGCATACTTAGAATCCTGGGAAAGAAAGATTGCTCTCATATAAAGCTTTGTCTGGTGGTGTGATTACTTTCTTGAACCAGGATATAGACAGGGTAAAGTGGCAATTGACTAACTCACACCCTATGGGCTGGGAAGTGTCTTTCAATTGTCTCAGATACCAGCTAGTTTCAAAAGTCTTTCCAACAAATATTTCCCAGACCTGGCAATGCATTGCACATTTCTCATTTATTTGCATTCCACTTTAGTGTCACCATTAAATGCATAGCAAATGAAAGGTTTATTGTATCTATGAACTGCAATGATTGGAAATGTGTGCTGATGTCTTAAAACTGAAATGCCAATGTGAAGAGATTAAGACGTTGGCTTTCAGAGGCATCTAGCTCCTGAGGACTCCACCTCATGCATGGAGCTTGGCCCTTATAGAGATAGGGTCTTTCACCTGGGTAGTGGCGGCACATGTCTTTAATTCCAGCACTCAGGAGGCAGAGGTGGGTAGATCTCTGTGAGTTCAAGGCCAGCCTGGTCTACAGAGTAAGTTCCAGGACAGCTAAGGCTACACAGAGAAACTCTGTCTTAAAAACAAAAACAAAACAAAACAAAAAAACAAAAGAAAATAAAGAAGGGAGTCTGTCAGCATTTACCCTCTTCTCCTGCCTCCTCTTCTACCCCTTGGTGACTCTGCATTCTTTCCCTCTAGAGGATGCAGGAAGGAGGCTCCATCTTAGAAGTGAGGAAGACACTGACCCTGGTGGTGCCTTGATGGTGAATTGTGGCATCCAGGACTGTGGAAGATGCAGTTCTGTCCTTGACCCAGTTCTAGTAGTTTTGAAACAGCAGCACACAAACTGAGGCATACATATTGTGCTTTCAGGAAATGGGAGGGAAGTTCTTCAGCTCCTCACGGTTGGCTCTGTAATCTTCAAGTATCCACAGCATGTCACCCACATGCCTCCACTGCCCCACACCAGTCCCCTCATTTTTGTGAGGTTGTATTGCAGGGACAAGCAGCTTTCTTCTCTGTTCCTCATGGTTCACCACGGTGCCAGGAATGGACAGGTGCATGGTACCCATCAATGATGGACGGGATAGATGTTCTTGTCTTCCAGCTGAGGCTCAGAAAACTTGGGTTCACAAAATTCTTGAGAGTGGTGGCAATGAAGTATTAGCAAAGGAGGAAATGTTTGATGACAGGAACTCACAAACTAAAATGGATAGTATGACTTTAAAAGGCAAAAGTTGTGGTCAGAAGTTATTTTTTATTCTTTTGTATTTTTTGATGTTTCTTATGTTTTTTGACCTTGTGAGAGCTAAGAAGAACAAAGGAGGACTTGAAAAATTTACAAGGTTGGTTTTATGTTATGCCAGTAAATTATCAAAGCCTAAAAATACTGAATTATTTTATTTAAATAATTGGCAACTATATCACATAAACCCATACAGCATAAGCAGAATGAATGATTTTATAATTATTCTCTGATTGAGACATTCTTTAATTATTAAGTCAAGAGAATTCATTCTGTGAGCTTAGTCATTTACTCTTTTTGATTACTGAAGTGGAAAAATAATTATTTTATTTCCCTGCTCTGATTTGTTTAGTTTTTAAAAGGTGAAAGTAGTGAGTTATGAATGAGAATAAATATTTTAAATGTCTTATTTAAGATATATTTTAAATGGCTTAAAATTGAGAAAAATCTGACTCAACTTCTGGTATCTGCATGTCCGAGTCAGAATCGCTCTTGTGTGATGAAATCAGAATCTGGACAACCCAGACCTGTCTCTGGGTAACAGTGCCTCATTTGGTGAATGTATTTCCTCATTTCACTGACACTGTGCATCCCCAGTGTTTGGGAGGCATATCACCTCAATTGCCGCATGAAACTCTATTTAGAGATATGTTTTAAATTTATTCTTTGAGGGTTTCATACATGTATAAAATGTATTTTGATCATATCAGCCCCCCCCCATTTCCCACTAATTCCTACCAGACCCTCCATATTTCCCTCTCAACTTCATGTTCTTTTTTCATTAACCCACTGAGTCTGGTTAGTGCTGCCATTATGTACATGGGTCTAGGGTCATCTATTGGAACATGAGCAACCTACTAGGAACTCCATCTCTGATGAAAACTGACCTTCCCATACCAAACAATCACCAGTTATCAAAGGCTTCTCAGCTATACTTGGCACTTCATAAGCCATACTCCCCATCCCAACACTGGAATTTTGACTAGCTAGATCTTGTGCAGACTTTGGGTACACAATCATAGTTGCTGTGGAGAACTCTGGGTATTGATGCAAAATTTGCCCAAGACTTCACTGAGACAAAGGGGCAGGAGTGGAAGTTGATACAGCCCTGTCAGATTCTAAAACTGTTTCCATAACTTTGATGGGAAGTACACAGTGAAGAGTCTGCCCTTCCAGAAGCTTCCTCCATCTGTCTGCCCTTGAGAGTGATTTCTCTTTTATTAATATCTTTCTCTGTCCTTGTCATGACTAACTATCAAACTAGACTAGCCTGTTTCCTAACTTCCCCCTAATTTAAATCATTTTCAACCCTTAAGAAATGTCTCAACATTGTGAGTCTTCTTGATGATTCTTCTGTAGGCTGGCTCAGATCCCCTGGCAACTGCTTTTCCTCCCAGGCATGCACAGAGCTACACTACTTGTCGTGGGCCCCTTCTTGGAGTTGTGTTCGATATCCAGATGTCACTTACAGAGCATGATCAAGCGTACAAACTTGGATCCTATGAGTATCACAGTATGCCCCTCTTATTCATTCCTCTTTATTGATAGGTAGAGACTCTGGGACCCACAGGAAATAACACCTGTGAGCAGGAGGGGGCATAGTTCTAAGGAACTAGGTGGTGATTGAGGTGTATGGAACAGTTGTACACTTCTGCTGGTCTTCATGTGGCAAGAAAAAGATCTGTATTATGTTACCTTTGAACTCTTCTTTCTAGTCATTTATTTTTTTAAGGCAGTGGATAATTTCATGTTTTTCCCCTATTTTTCAGATAATTTTTGTGTATATGTTAATTCACGCATATGCTTTTTCTCAATCTTTTATATAAATGGTACAGTTAATAAACATTTGCTGTTTATTCCATATGCAGCATACTTCGGCAGATGTTCTAGGGAAGGGGCTTTGGTCTGCTTTGTACAAATGGATTCCAGCTTCACTGTAGTTCATGCAAACATGTGTTGACTTAGCCAGTAATTCTTTACTGATGATGATATTTCAAGAGCCTTTGTTTTGAATTAATAACAGGTTATAAAAAGAAAAGTCTTAGCCATATGTAAAGAGACACAGTTGACCCACTATTTCTGCACTTAAATTCTTAGAAATCAAAGTTTTGCTTCAATAGATATATCTATTTAATATTGATGTATAAGTAGCCATCACACAACTTGATGGCCTGAAATGAATGCATTTATCTTTCAGAATCTACATTGAAATCTCCAGGTCAGCTACACATTTCTAAAGACTTGAAGGAAAGTTCATTGAAACCAGCTGGGCTTGGTTTTATCTTCAGCTGCTGGCTGGTCTGGCTAGTCCAAGATAGTCTCACTGATGTATCTGATGGTTGGACAACTTTGATCTGGATAACCTTAAGTAACCAGGTAGTGTCCTGTCATCTGCCAGTGTGCTAGTCTGGGCTTGTTCATGGAGAGGATTCACATCTTCACCCTGGGGTACCATTGGGCATTGTACTGGCAGAGATAGTGTGAGGGTTAATGTCACTTTGGTAGACTCTAGATTCACTCAGGGGACACATATGGACTTGTTTGTGAGGGAGTTTCTGGGTTGGATGAATTGGGATGGGAGCACTCACACTAATTGTAGGTGGCTCCATTCCATGGGATGAGGTCTTGGACTCAATGAAAAGGAGAGCAAGCTTAACAGAAGCGTCCATCTCTCTCTGCTACCCGACGACTGTGGATACAGTGCAACAGACTTCTTCATGCCCTTCTTGCCATGCCTCCCCCACCGCGACGAACTGGGCCCACGAGCTGTGACCCAGAATTAACTCTTAATCCCCTAAGTTGCTCTTGTCAGGTGTTTTTTTTTTTCATAGCAATAAGACAAGTAGCCACAATAGAAAGTCACATGACCCGTCTAGACTCAAGGGGAAGTGAGGTAGTGTCCATCTTTAATTAGCAGCCCCTATAATCATTGTGTTGTGTATATGCAGTACCCCTCTTCAGCTTACAGTCACAGGGAATTCTGGGGCATCCTGGGCCATCTTTGCAAGGCACTGTGGAGTCTAGGTCACCCTGATTTATGCCGCTTGTCAGTGTTTCCTGGGATTCCTCCTTCACGGCAGTTTCAGTGAAAGAGCACGCTAGCAATTTTTTGCTGATTTGTTAAGTGAAGAAACAAACTTGGTTTAATTTTTAATATTCATTCCTATTATTTTGAGTGGCATTGCTATTGTTTCCTTTTTCTGTGAATGATCTGTTCAAACACTTTTATCTCAGAGGGTCCAAGCAGCCTGGAGAATGGAGTGAAAGAGGACCATGAAAGGATGGGAACAGAAGGCCACTGAGCACACAGGTAGGATAGTGGGGACTTATGCCTGCCAGTGAAGAGGATTTGGATCTCAGAAAGCAAAGAAGAAACATGGAGTCTTGAAGCTGGAAGAATGGTACAATCTGAGCTGTGCTGCATTCTAAAAAATATGTGCTGGGGTAAAATGGGGTGGGCAGTGGTGATGGCCACAGTGGCCTGGGTGTGGGGTCCTTGGGTTTGTGAGGTTTGTATCAGGTGAGGGTAAGTACAGAGCAGCCATTATTTCGGAGGTTGAGTGTAGTAAGCGGCTCACTGGGGAAGAGTGAGTGGCTTTTGTGTATCCTGGTGTATTATGTGTGCTTCTGAGCCTCCGCAGGGACACGTCTAGCAGCCTGCTTAGTGTTTAAGTGTGCATCTCAGGATCAAGGTCAGGCCTGGAAATAAAACTTTGAGGGTCGTCTATATAAAGGTGATAAAGTCATCGCAAGTGTTCAGTGAATCAAGGGCCCAGGACAGAGACTCAGGAAAGATGTATTTTAAGGGATGGATATATAGCGAGGAAACAATAAAACGGCTGGGAAATAGCAGTCATGACTGCCAAGGTTCTTGGCAGCTGTAAAATCCAGCGATTCTCTAGACACATGAATCCATCAGTCTGTTCCACAGGCGGCTTTCCCATAGAATGCTCTCCTCTGAAGCAAGCCGTCTCTTGTCCCCCAATTCTCTCTCACTGGTCTAGCTGGAGTCCTTCATTCCAGCAGTCAGCTCCAGGGGCATATGTTTTGTGTCAGCCATTTATCCCACTTGTATTCAGTGTGGTGGGGAAGCAGCCCCAGGCATCAAATTGCAGCAAAGTGCAGGCCTGTGGCTGCCAGGCTGATTGTCCTCCAGCCCCGTATTGGGGCTGAATTGTCTTTCTATCTGCTATTAAGTTTGGCATCTGGGGAACTCTGACAAAATGGTCTGTAAACTGAATACAACATAAGCAACTAGTCCAAGTTCTACAACTCGGGATACATGGATAGTTAGTTTGTCTGATTTCCAGTGCCAAGTGAGCCAAGCCATTCTTGTTGCTCGCCCAGAAGATACGGTTCTCTGCTAGTAAGTTTTTTGATTAATTAATTTTTTTTTCAATCAGCAGCAATAGAGGCCAGATCAATACAGAAAGCACAAAGTGCTATCTGCCATAAAAGAATTTAGATTCACAAATACGCTTTGATTTGGGGACTGGCTCCAAGGTAAAATGTGTTGATTCACAATGGGACCTGCTTGGTTACTTTCAAAATATTTACAGATAACAACTGGATTAAATCAAACCTTCATTTATAATCCATTAAGAGCTAAATGCTGGTTAAGAAGTTGGGGAAGAGGATAAAGAGTTAAAAGCATCTTTCTTTTTCTGAAAAAAAATCTTTGTTTTAAAAAATAGATAAAATTATGCGTATTTTTCATGTATAATGATGTGGTGTTTTGAAATGTGTAATATATTGTGGAATGGTTAAATCTAGCTAATTAACATACACAGTACCTCTAAAGTTGTTCTGTAGTGAGGCTGTAGAAACTTAGCTTTCTCAGCAGTTTTCCGGAGTGTAATGTACTGCTAGCTGCAGCTATGATGGCTACCACAAACCTCTTGAATATATTCTTCCCACTCAACTGAGAATTGAAAAGGTGTGTGTGTTTGTGTATGTGTGTGTAGCAGGAATCTTAAAAGTTCTTATTAATAAAATCAAACCTGAGCCAGGTATTGAGGTGAACTGGAAGATCAGAGAACCAGAACAAGCCACAGCTAGCTCACCTCGCTGGATCCTCAGCTGGTCTTGTTTCCTCAGACTGGAGGCCTCTGAGTCCTCATCCAGAATGGGTCTCAGCTGAACTGTGCTGCTAGAAGCCTGAAAGCTTAACCAGCCAAATGCTTAACCAGGCCAAATGCTTCTAGTTTCTGGTCCTCACGCCTTATATACCTTTCTGCTTTCTACTACCACTCCCTGGGATTAAAGGCATGTGTCACCATGCCTGGCCGTTTCCAATGTGGCCTTGAACTCACAGAGATCCAGAGGGATTTCTACCTCTGGAATGCTAGGATTAAAGGTGTGAGTGCCACCATTTTCTAGCCTTTGTATCTAGTGGTTGTTCTGTCTCTGACCCCAGATAAGTTTATTAGGATGCACAATATTTTGGGGAACACAATACCACCACGTGTGTGTGTGTGTGTGTGTGTGTGTGTGTGTGTGTGTGTGTGTATGTGTGTGTGTATATGTGCACTCACATAATCATGCATGTGTAGAAGCCAGAGTTCATCCTTAGCATTGGTCCTTAGCTTCTACCTTTTGAGACAGGGTCCCTTTTTTGCTACTTGGCACTGTGTAAGTCAGGGTCCAGGAATCCTGTAAGCATCCAGGAATTCTGTTTCTGTCTCCTGTCACACAATATTCCGGAATGCTGGGACTATAGGCATGGAATACTGTACCAAGCTTTATGTAGGTTCTGGGGATTTGAACTCAGATCCTCACACCTGTATAGCAAGTACTTTATCCACGGGACCATCCCTTCAGCCCTTATTTAAAATTGTATACTCTTTAGCCAAAGTCCCCTTTGTGCTGGTTAGTTATAAATGTTAACTTGCCACAACCTTGAGTCATCTGGGAAGAGAGTCTCAGTGGAGGAACTGTCTGGATCAAGTTGGCCTGTGGGCATATCTGTGGGTGATTGTCTTGATGGTTAGTTGGCTCACTCCCCCTGTGGGCAGTACTATTCCCTAGGCTGGACCCTAAATGTATAAAAATGAAGAAAGCTAACTGAGTGAGTGAGTGAGCATACAACAAGGATGCATTCATTCATCTTTGCTCTTAACTGTGAAAATTGTGAGCTAGTGTTCAAGTTCCTGCATCAACTTCCCCTCAGTGACAGGCTGCAACCTGAAACTGTAAGTCATTATACCTTTCCTCGTCTTTCTTGACTTTTGTCAGGATATTTTATCACAGCAATGAAAATGAGACTAGAAAATACTGTGAGTATTTCCGACTTAAAAACTGAAGTGTATCTTAAATTTTCTCATATGAGCCAAGAAACTGTAAATATAAGATTGAATACGTTGGGGAGAAGCTGTGAGTTCTCACATCCAAGGGTTCTGAGTCCTCCACCTCCTCTAGGAAACGGCTGAGAGGAAATGTGAATTGAAGAGCATGTATATTGCTCAAGGCTACATCTCAGCTTCCAAAATTCTATCCAGTTGGATTCAAGTGAGGATTTTGGACAAGGTGCAGGAGGGTTGCCTTTGTACTGAGCAGCAGCATAAGCTCTCCAGCTTCAGCCCAGTTCTCACTGCATCAGAACCCTTAGTAGAGAGACCCTGTAAGCCGGATTTCAACCAGGATCAGACAGTTCTGATGCAAACAGGATTTGTACTTCACTGTTGATTGGGATCCAGCTGCCTTCTCCTCTGGCGATGGTCAGACATTGTATTCTTCAGGCTTTAGGCCTTATCACATTGTTATAGGTTACACATGTGTTCTGAGATGACATCCATATTAACTGAACAATCAATTCCAATGAAAGTATCTCTTTAAATAGTCGTTCAGGTTTTCCTTCCTAGCAGAATGATGGGTCATACCCACTGGCCTGTGACTTGCTTATGTATAAAACACATGCGAGCATTTGTTCTTACTAAGTGAGGCTGGAACGGTGTGGTCAGCCCCAAATTCTTGGCTTCTGTTGAAGTCCATTTTTGGGTTTCGGTAGAAGAGAGCATCTTGGTGTCTCACCTCCCTGAAGCCCTAACAGGTGCCCACTTATGCATTTATGATCCATATTTCAGGAGCACATCTGTTAAGTGTCTCCATAAATATATTGAGGAAAATAAATTTTGACAGTGTAACTTTTTATGCATGCTTATTATATTTCACCTGCTAATCATAGAATATATAGCTGGGGTACTTAAAAATCCTCCTGTTTAGCCTAAAAATTACCTAAGCTAGCATTATAATTCTCATGTTTTAGGGTTAGAAAATTTAATATGTAAGTCACTGTTCTTAATCCAGAAACCATAGTTCCATGGACCAACTACTTATAACGTGTCTCTAAGCTGGCCTCAGATTTGGTGATTTTGGGAATTCACTCATTAGATGTGAGTTCTCTTAGCCTGTGTTGGAGACTTGTCTCTTTGTTAAAGGGTCATCAAGATTCACTGAGTGGATCTTCTTTGGTCAGTCTCTAAAGGGATCAAGCTCTGAGACATGGATGGGTACAAGGAACACTAGTATAATTCGTAGGAAGAGCAATGAGTGAATTCCACTTGGTGGCCCAGGCTTCTCTTCCCACAGTGACCCAGAATCAACTCTGGTCTGAATACACTAAGTGGAACTCAGTGTAAATAAATGTCTCCTGTGTTTTAAGTCACTTTCATTGTAGTGTTTGGTTATGATTGGTCATAGTTATTAGTTATCTCTGCTCATCTTTTCCTAGACCCAGTTGTTCAAACTTTACAGTATGACTTTCTCAGAGATGGGAGTTGAAGACTACAAGAACTAGTTAGCAGCTAGAGAAACAAATCAATTGATTCTATGCCTTTTCCTTGAAATCTAGGGAAATGAGAACAGATCTTGCCTGGAATTGCCTACTTTTTGCTAATTAATGCCAGATTCCACATTAGACTGTAATGGCTTAGGGCCTCTAGGTACAATCTTTCTTGCTTGTCCTGGAGATGAATTTTAGAAAGCACAGGTTCTAGCTTCCCTGAGTGTGGAACATCTCCAGGTATCTATGTTGGGTTTTGCCGTGATCCAGTTTTTGTGCACACTTAACCCAGCACCCCTCAGACTGCAGGCAACAGCGCCTTCACCGGCGGGCTTACCTCTTGATTTCTACTTAGCCATTACATGTAGCCGTTTGTAAGGTCTGGATTAGATGCTGCTGTGTGCAGTGCATGCCCACAGTAGATGCAGGAAGATGTCAACCGCTGCCTGGGGAGGAAGTCAGGCCACACAGATGAGAGTAATTGCTCTCAGCCCGGTTGTTACCCTGCGGCTGGGCGGCTGAATGCACTTTCCCCAGTCCAGACAGGAGCAGAGAGAAGGCCGTTAACCTCCTGCGTGGAAAAACCTCAGGCTCTTTTAGGAAGTACAGGTTGGAACCCGTTTCAGATAATTTCATCTTAACAGATGTGAAGCATTCACTGTACGCCTAGGGCTGCTCAAAGCCCTGTGGGGAAGAGAAATAAAAATGGTTACATGTCCTGTCTTGGTATCACAGTAAGGGACTAAACAGGAAGCATGTTGTAATGCAAAGGAAAAATAAGGTCATTTTATTTAGAAACATTTTTTAAAGTGGCAAAACCTTATAGTGCTGTTAATTTCAGAATCATAGACATTAATTCAACTTTTGAATTTTCCAATTGCTATTAGTAAGAACTTGAATAATTCCTTCAACATTTCGTCTCTTTCTGGATTTTAAAAACTACCATGATTTAGGTGCATGGTCCCATGAGCTGATTCACTCATAATCCCATCATTCACAGAACTAAGACAGGAATATTCCAAGTTCAGAGAGCATGGGCTATATAGCAAAATCCTATCACATAAAACAAGAAACCAACAAAACCTACCATAAGGTGATTGTATAAGAAAAATAACATTGAATATGTAAAAATCCTGTTATAATGCTTAATTTATAGACATGGAAAGTGGGAGACATGAATTCTGGGGGAGATTGATGTGAGTCACAAAGATACTTGAGTCTTTTCTCCTCAAAAGATGAATGGGGAATGACAAAAATGTATCATGAAAGGAACCACATGACTTCATAAAGCATCTAAAGTATGGTGTGGATGTGGAGTGGATGTGGTGGGTTAGGATACCCTTGAAGAATCTTGAAGACTCTCAACGTTAAAGAGACAGAGATTTGTGGTCTCAGATAGAGTGAGGTAACGGAGAAGAGATGAAACAATGAAGTAACTAATTCATGTGGAGAAAGGGATGGGGGGCACAAGTTACAGATTCCATTCCTAGATGCTGTGGACTTCGATAGGAAGGTTCTGATAGAGGAGTCCAGATCACACTTTAAGTGCCTGCTAGTTGGTGTGGAGAAGACCATGAGGTGCTGGCCCATCAGACTTGCCACCCTGCCGGGATCAGAGATAGTTATATATCATGTCATATTCAAGATGGTGAGTGAGCCAGTTTGTCAACTGTTCATCCATGAACAGAGGAGCTGCCACAATAAGACTACCACTCCCCTAAACAGTGTGTTAATGCTGGTCGCTCTGCCTGTCTCTAATTAGCCAGGAGTCATGGTGTACTGGGGATGTCACGTTGATGATGGAAGGAAAATGGAGTGTGACCAGAGCTCATACCGTACAGTTTCCGATGTAAAATGTATGTGACTGTTTACTCCTGCCCAGAAGCACAGAGAAGACATGATGTACCTGCAATCATGGGGTGCTGGTAGGCTGGGAGCCCAAGCTCAGGTCTCCTAACTTCCTTTCCAAGCTTCTTATTACCATAGACCCTCTGGTAGAAACCCAATACTCACATGGATATTAACATGTATTGTGTATTTGGTAACTTGTATCCACTTTATATCACCCAGTTAATTGCTGCATCCTCTAGGAATACCCTACTCACTTTTTTTTTTTTTTTTTTTTTTTTTGGTTTTTCGAGACGGGGTTTCTCTGTGTAGCTTTGCGCCTTTACTGGAACTCACTTGGTAGCCCAGGCTGGCCTTGAACTCACAAAGATCCACCTGCCTCTGCCTCCCGAATGCTGGGATTAAAGGCGTGCACCACCACCACCCAGCTCCTACTCACTTTTCTATATAGGGGGAATCACTTGGTCCTATGTTCTCATAAGACTTTGGATACATCTTGATAATAAAATGCTCTCTGTGTGATTTTCTTCCCAACTGGTCTAATTTGTTATTTTCCTAGGCCAGCTTGGAATAAATGCTTATTAAGCAGATGTTCATTAAATAAATATGCATGCATGAATAAATGAACAAATGGATGAGTGACAGTCACATCATCATGAAAGTCTTAGTGTGGAATCACATTTTAATCCTATCAGTGTCCACAGAATTGTTTTTCCATGTAGCACGTGAAATGTATTAGTCCAAGATCCATAACACAGGGTTGAGTTTTACAGTTGAACAGCCTGTAATATTTATGGTGCTGAGAAAATTGTGACATTTTTATTGTTCAGAGGTAATGTTCTATGTAGATGGAAGACTTTTTGACTTTGTAATATGTAATGCTAGGAAGTAACCCTACCTGAACAGAGTTGGCTTTTTTTTTTTTTTTTTTTTGTTTTGTTTTTTTGAGACAGGGTTTCTCTGTGTAGCTTTGCGCCTTTCCTGGACAGAGTTGGCTTTGAATAGGAGCTGGGAATTAGTAAGATTTTTTTAGGAAATAACTTTTCCGCAGAATGACTTTTTATTTACTATGAAATAACATCACCCTTACCTTAAGGGCCATAAAACATGAGCCAGAGTAAGGGCTATGCAAATTTATCTTGGGACATAGAATAGTAAAGACAGTGATTTCAGGAGACCACGTGAATGTAACAGCAGAGAGGAAGCTTGCCTGAACTAATTACCAAGCTCATGCTTTTAAGATCAGGGTGTTTTTTTTCTTTTCTTTTCTCTTTCTTTCTTTCTCACACATTTTAAAGTTTCCTTGAATGAAAGGCACTTTACAAGCAAAATCAAGAGGAAAGCAGTACCCCCAGGCAGAACAGTAAATTCTGATGTCATTGCCACTGAGTATGCCTTGGGAATTTACCCGAGTGTAAAAGGGCCTGTTCCTGGGACTTCCACCTCAACTGGTAACACCACAATGACATTGAATTTTAACTTGTTAGGATTCCAGGTTGTCACTTTGAATGACTCAAAAATACATACTTTGATATAGCATTGAATGGAAGTATGGTATGCTTAGAAGAACAGCAACAAAATACAGACATTTGATGCATAACAAGCAAACACTTGGTAGAAAACTGATTCCTTTCATAGCTTATTAGGCAGTGACAAGCAGACCATATGTGGCTTCTTCTCCCCAAAAGTGTGGTATCCACAACTTTACACAGCATTTTTCATCTTGGACGTATGTGATAATGTTTGTCTGTCACTCATCAGACTATGCAATTTAAGGCATTTGAAAATGCCACCTTTTTTCAGACTAGATGATAGGATGCTACTACAGTCGGTGGAGGCTGGTGTGTCTACTGCAAGGATAATGGAGACGTATCAAGTATCTGTGTGTCAGCAATTCCTGCTGACTTTGCAGAGAAACCATGCAACATCTAAGGGTTTGGAGATGAGTGGGTGTGATTGGCTGAAAAGTGATTCCAGTGACATGCAGGTGCTCATTCCTGAGACCTGTGTATTACATGTATGGTTATATGGGGAAAGGACCTTTGTAGATGGATTGTTAAGATCTTGAAATGGGGTGCTATTTTGAAATGACCAGCCGTCCCCCAAATTGACCACATGTGTTACTCCAGAGGGAAATGTGGAGCTTCTAGAACAGAAGAAGACATGCTACAGTAGAAGCAGTTGTAGACTGAAGTTTCTCGGTCCTACCCAGTCCTGCCCAGGCAGCAGCCATTTTTATAAAATAATCACTCAGAGGCTTAATATTAGTTACAAACTGTTTGGTCTATGGCTTGGGCTTATTGCTAGCTAGCTATTACATCTTAAATTAACCCATTTCTATTAATCTGTATTTTGCCATGTGGCCATGGAGTTACCAGTCTGCTGGCATCTTGCTCCTTGGGTGGCTGGTTGGTGTCTCTCTGACTCCGCCCTTCTTTTACCTGTCTCTCTGTTTGGATTTCCCACCTGGCTCTTATCATGTCTTACCATACACCAAAGCAGCTTTACCTATTAACCAATGGGAGCAACATATATTCACAGCATACAGAAAGTCCCCCACCAAGCAGAGGTTGAGGTAAAGGGGCCAGGATCTAAGGAACGAAATCCTGCAGGTCTGGAGGTTGGTGAAGGTGAGAAACAGATCTCTGATGGAGCCTGTCAAGGGAGCAGAGTTCTGCTGACACCGTGATTGGGTTCCATGGACTCAGCTTTGAACTTTTGAGCTCTAGAACAGAAAGAGAATAAATTTGCATCACCTTAAGCCATTTGGGTCACATCATGTGTAACAGAAACAATGGGAAGTCCTCCAGTCGTGACACAGAAAGAAGCACACATGCCTCTACTCCCAGCGCTGGCATGCTGACGTGTAAACCTGATGAAACACAATGAACATCTTCCAATATGTAGTTATTATTATTATTATTATTATTATTATTATTATTATTATTTTGCTGCTGTGATAAACACCATGACCAAAAGCAGCTTGAGTAAGGAGGAAGTTTTATTTTTCTCTTATTTTCCAGAAGGGTAGCCATCTGTAATGGTGGGGATGGAATGGTACTAAGAGCAGGAAGGTGAGAGATCACATCTCGGCTGTACACAGGAAGCATTGAGAGTGAGAGCTGGAAGAGTGGGCCAAGGCTCTACACTCTCAAAGCCCACCCTCAGTGATGTACTGACTCCACAAAGGCTGCACCTCCAGAGGGTCCATAACTTCCCCAAACAGCACCACCAACTGGGGACCAAGTATTCAAATCTTGAACCTGTGGGGACATTACTCATTTAAACCACCACTCATGGGTATGAGGTGCAAGATGCTTCTTCCGGTGGTATGAGACAGTGAGTATCTTCCCAGAGTATGAAACAGTAAATGTCTTCCAGGGATATGAGGTACAATGTGCACCTTCCAGGAGTATGAGATGGTGAACGTTTCCCAGGGGTACTCTGGATCTCACTCAATGTGTCCTTTGGTTATGGAGCCAGCTGCCGGAGTTCATGGTCTCAATAGAGGCAGACAGCTAAGGAAATACTTGTGGGGGAAGCAGGCACCTAGGTTAGGTGCAGCTTGTCAGGAGTACAGCTCCATCTAGATGGGGTGTGGATGCTAGAGCTGGGTTTTGAAAGGCAAAGAGTTTTCCTTCAGAAGATTAGAGCAGTGTTGTAGAATATTATTTTAAAGTGTGTTACATTTGTTTATGCTGTGGAGCATTTGTTTAATGATGCAAAGATGTGTTGCATTATTTTATGCTGCATTTGTTTAACTCTGGGAAGCTATGTTACTTTGTCTGTCTAAAACACCTGATTGTCTAGTAAAGAGCTGAATGGCCAATAGTGAGGCAGGAGAAAGGATAGGCAGGGCTGACAGACAGAAAGAATAAATAGAAAGAGAGAGATCAATGATGGAGAAAAGAAGGGGCCAGCCACACAGCCACATAGCCACACAGCCAGCCACAGAGTGAGAGTGGAAATAAGATATACAGAAGTAAGAAAAGGAAAAAGCCCAGAGGCAAAAGGTAATAATTTAAAGTTAAGAAAACTTGGCAAGAAATAAGCCAAGCTAAGGCCAGGCATTTATAAGTAAAAATAAACCTCCACGTGTGATTTATATGAGAGCTGTTTGGAGGGCCCCCCAAAAGAACAAAAGACCAAGGAATAAAAACAATAAAACCAGAGCAGTTCTTGACAAATACTCTCTCAGCCTTGGATCCCCCTGACCTTTGCAGGACCATGTCATTCTCATCCTGCAGGTGGAAACAGACGTCTCTGTGCAGTTCCCAGCCTGCTCACCTCCTCACCACAGCATCCTCAGTTTCCCTCTGAGCCATGGGTAAGATGAGTTAGCATGTGGGCCTGGCCCTTCCACCAGGCAGTGAGCATCCTGGGAGGAAATCTACTAGAACCCAGGAGCAGTCCTGGCTGGAAATAGGTGTTTCTACCTACTTGCTGAAGTACCGGAGTTTGCAACGTTAAGGTGTGAATAATGAAAATTCAGTATTTTTATTTTTCTATTCCCTGTAACTGTACAGATAACATCAGATACTTACATGCCACATGACCACTGATGACAACAGTTCCTTAGCAGATGCACTAATGCACTCCATGACTTTCCAGAAGGTGTTGGCAGGTGAAGGTTGCAGGCCTTTCCCTTCCTCTTGAATAGTTAAGTGCTTGAGAAGTGTCCCTTCATGCCAAGGCCAGCAAAAGCCTTCAACAGTTATTTTCTGCCTCACTTGGTGAAAATTTTCTCTACAGATGTTTAAGCCGCTCTCTACCCTAATGTGAACTTCCCTTGATGTGAACTTACTTTTCCTGTTTTTGTTATGCAACTTACATGTTGGACAGGTTCTGCTGGGCTCTCACCTGCCAATGCCACACCTGTCCCTCCTTCATGGATACCCCGCCCCCTTTTATAAGAGACTATCCTTGCTCTTTGTCTTAACGAATTTTTGTGAATGTTCTCAGCTCAGCTATTATATCTCAGTCTCCCCAGCTGCAGGGCCTCGGGGGCCCCTCTCTCCCTGGAATGCTCTGTGTGTCTCAGATACTCAAAAGTGCACCTGTCCTGGCCTCACCTGCCCCGCCTGGTTAGTTCTAGTTTTCCTGTCTGCATGCACAGCCAAAGCATCTGTCAGAGATGAAAGAGGGCAAGACGCATCAAACCACCAGCATGGCAGCAGAGCCAGCTCCTCTTACTGTCTGTTCTCTGGGGCTGAGCACAGCATGGTGCTGAATAAATGGGATTTGATCATCTGGTTTCAAGTGGGGAGACTCTTCTGGAGTTTGTGGAGTAAAAGCCAGAGAGAGTGTCACCGTTCACCTTAAGGGAAAAAGTTTTATTTTCTCTCTTTTATATCCAGCCCAGGATATGGAGGGTCATTTTGTCCTTTTTCCCTAGGAGAGTAGAGTTTTAGAAAAGGCACAGATGAGTGATTACAAATAAGGCAAGGACTGACAGAATTCTATCTTAAGTAAGCATGGAAATTCTAGAGGCTCTTAGGGGATGATCAACTAGCCAGTTAACTAACCATATTCACTCTGTGCAAATCAGGTCCCCACTGGGGACATTGGAGGAAAGGCCTGGACACTGGAGTCTAAGCCTGTGACGCTTGTGAGGCTGTTGCATGACTTTATCATCTGAACTGCTTAGGCTTCTGAGTTTCCTTTGTCACGTTGCATGTCACAGACACAGACAGACACACAGACACATACACACATACTCACAGGCACACAGGCACAGACACACACACACACACACACACACACACACACACACACACACACACCAGGCAGATTTTTACTGTGATCACCTTGCTAGTGCAGGGATACATTATGGCCACCAGATGTCACTGCATGAACCATGGTGGAAATTGGAGCCTCAGTACCTGCCGGTAGCTGTCACTGTACCATTTTCAGATGACCTTTAATGAAAACAGAACTGCCAAAGTAGTCTGACAGCAAATTTTATTAGTAACAGAAAATCCATCATGAGACTCACTATAGAATTGCACCGATTAGTTTTTCTTATCTGAGACGATCACAGAAAAAGAGCCAAAAAAAGGGCTCAAAAGCTGCCCACTTTGTCGGACTCCTGTGGATTGATGGGAAAGGGTCATCTGAAACGGTCTGTCTCGAGTCTTGCTATGCAGAAACACCTTGGTAAGGGTGGCTCTTTCACTCTTTGAGATATTTCTTCTACCGAAAGTGGAAGTGGAGTCTAGCTTTGCAGGCCAAATGCTCTGCCTCAGAGCATAGGTTTCCCTGGGTCAGGGTCAGGCTCACCTAAGAAGTTTTGTGCACAGCTGGAATGATGATGTCACCTCCCACAGCTGGCATATTTAATGAGCCTTGCAGGTGCATCTTTATGCCAAGGGGAATTCAACAGGGCAAATCTGCAGCAAAATGACGTGTAGTGTGGCGTAATGTGCACCTGTGGACTCCAGGTCTAGATTTCCCATGCGTGGTGGAGCCTGGGCACTTCAGCAGCCTCCATTTCACTGAAGTGGCTTCACAATTAATGTTTGTGCCTCTCTGGTCAGATATGCTATACAAGTGTCTACTGCTTCTTAGAGTTATTAACACTTCTAGTATAAGAGTGGAGCTTCACACTGGACACTACTGAGCTAGGCTTTGGCTTACTGTAGAGAGTTATTAAAATGATCCAGGGAAGACTGGAGACAGAGGCTCTAGGGGTGAGCTGGTGTTCCAGGCAGGAGATATGGGGTCTGCAGGTACCAGAGCTCATAGAAACATCATGGTGTGGCTTGTTGCCACCGGAACCTTCAAGGCTACTGCCCTCAGCATCAACCTTGGCTAGTCCTCTGTTGTCCTGTTAATTCAGTCACTCATTCCTTTAGAATAAGAGTCCTGTGGGAGAGTGTCCCATTGCTTGAGGGAGCGCTATGCTTCTGTTGTCTAGCCAGAAGAAGCCTTGATTGGGTTTCCACACAGAGGGCCAGAAGCTTCCAGAAGGGTAAGTCACCAAAGCTGGGGGAGGTGCTTGAGGGATGGTCAACTCAAAGCCTCAGGCATCCACACAGACTGAGGTGATGAGAGGTTCATCAAGGACCACTAAGAGGCAGGTTCAGAGAGGGTGAACTTGAGGTGTATGTAGCATGCCAGTGGGTGCTGGCTAAGATGGCTGGGATGGCTGTGCATTTCCTCAGAGCTACAGTGTTAGAGATTGTTTCAGGTGTCTGGCACTGTTTCCTGTGCTTATAAACATGCTCTACAGTGCTCACAGAAACCTTGGCGTTAAATAGGCAGGAAGCTATGGGGGGGCATATCTGAGTGGAGTGGACGGCCTCCCCCAGTGTGTATATTCTTGTTGGTGTGCTCTTTCCTGCTGGGCTGTGTGCCCGGGCCAACTTCTAGCACATCTGTCCTTCTTCCAGGCTCAGATGTTTGACACCTCCCCCAGCATCTTTCACAGGATTCCTGGCATGGTCACCTTTGACAGCTCCAAGGTGCTGCCTACCAGTGAGCTCTTCCACAGCTTGAATACTCTCCCACCTAATGAATCATTCTCTGGGCCCAGCTTAAACTCCAGAACTTTTACAGAGTCCTCGAGTATTTGCTGAGCTGAGAACTCTGGTGGAGATACCTCAGTGGTGACCAGTAACATGAAGTGATCCAATGCATCTCAGAGCTCTCTTGCCATGCTGAACACAATTCCCACCCGTGATCCTAGGGCAGTATTGCTTCCTGCATGAGTGCCAGCCTCACAGGACTTACCCATCCTCAGCTCTCTGTGCAAATGTAGCCTCTCTTCTGAATCCAAACTCAGTTAGCTCAGCCTGTGTTGGTCCCTTTGGAGACTTTCTGTCATACTTAACTTAATTTTACTGCTAAATCCCATCCCTCCTCTTCACTCCACTCACCCTTCACTCTGCATGCACCAAAGGTGGATGAGACACACACATCTTTGTCCCAAGATGCCCAGAGAAGCCCTTGTCTGTCAGAAGCCTTGAGCATTTATTTATGCTTCATTTCTCAGCAATTGAACTGTAGGATTTTTGAGGCTGGAAACAGTGGTTTATAATCCATGGTGGACTTTTTTTTATACCCTAGTGCTTAGCTCAATATATACTTAATGATTTTTAAATCATTTATGGTTATAGTCTGCATTGAAGCTCAATGTACTTTTCAACAGAAGCATACCTTTCATAAGACACTTAAAGGAACATGACACTTTTTTTGTGGTTCTTGTCAATAAAGGCACAGGTGTTGAACAACAACAAAAAAATCAAATGACAGTATATAGACAGATGTGTCCAGAGGAAATACAAGGAGTGTTTTATTGCTGTCTGTAAAAATCATAGTGACAATTTTATGATTTCCTTCATGAGTTTGGAGATGTGTGTTATGTACAATGCCCATGTGATCCTCACAAAAGTTTTCCCAACTGTAGATAAAGACAAGAGATTAGCAATGCCAATCAATCATGGAGAAGAATTATTGGCAGAGTTAATTGCCAAGTTGCCCTCAACTCTTGGTATTTCCTGTGTGTATATGTGAAGTTTGAATGAATTTCTCTGGATAGAAGAGAAATAGGTGAAGTAGGTGAGAACCAAGATTCCAATGTGAGGAGCTGTGTGGAGACAAGGCTATGGAAAGACAGACATGGCAGGGGTGAAACCTCTCAAAGAATTTGCAGAAACCAGCCTCTCTTCTGCAGAGGTATCTGTTTCCGGGAAGGAGAGTGATTGCTCTAAAACAGGTCCCTGCCTTTGGCTGTTGACTGTTGGCTGTTGCCTTCCATTCCTTCTGCAAGTGAGATAGATGGGACAGGCACCTGTTCTCTGTGGATGTGTGTGAACCATTTCCAATGTCATGCTTATCCACAGGAGAGGGCAGATTGATTCTTACCCAGACTTCTGTGAGGCTGCATCTCCAGGTATCTGTGGGGAAGCTGTCTGGAAACACACATTTTCAAACTCCAGAGAGGGAAGTGAGTGATGGGCACCAAGAGCCTCGCCACTGGCTTCTCTCATCTTTTTTGTCTCTTCTCTCAGGGATGCTGTTGGAACAGAAGGGGATAATGGCTCATTTCTGTGCTCCAGTCCAGATAATAACTCCCACTTCTTAATGACTTCCTTCTGGCCACTGAAGGCTCAAATGCAATATGATTTTGTTAGCGGGTGGATGGTGTTTCAGTTAGATGTGAAATGGTTTCATCAAATCAGAGCATAGCCAGGAGGGCTTTACCTGCAACCAAACACAGAGGTGGGTGGGAAGTATTCAAAAATAGTGTGTAGCATCAGAACATATGCCTATGATGGCCATAGGCACCAGAGAACCTTATTTTCCCATTTCTGTAAGTGATTAATATGCCTTGATGCTGGCATGCAGACTTTGTCTCAGAGGCTTATGGGCAGGAATAATGTCATCTTGACCCTAAAGGCTGGTGATGGGCATGGCTTTGGCCTTAGAGGCTGGTGGTGGGCATGGCCTTGGCCTTAGAGGCTGGTAGTGGGCATGGCCTTGGCCTTAAAGGCTGGTGGTAGGCATGACATTGGCCTTAGAAGCTGGTGATATGGGCATGGCCTTGGCCTTAGAGGCTGGTGGTGGACATGGCCTTGTCCTTGTCTCTAGGAATCTGAATTCAGGTCTGGGCCTCTTGTTATCTGGCTGTATGACCTTAACCAAGTCTCTTAACTTCTCAGGAAATCAGCTGTTTCTTTGTCAAATCAGTTACACAACATCCAAGTGTTTTTCTCTCTAAATCCTAGGCTTTTTTCTTTGCCAGGGACAAATCTAATAGTTGAATAAGACAAAGCATAAGCTTGGGAAGAAAACCACAAGTCCGAAAGACAGAGCCCAGGCGGCAGAGTTCAGAGGGGCATGATCATGGCAGACAAGCTGTTCTGTGGGTGAATTTTAGCTTCAACTGTTTCCTAACTGAGCCTAGAAATGAGTCCTTGGAGGGAAAATGTTCTTCATTCTGACAGACAGCAGCAGAGTGAGAGCTAGAGTCAGCCATTGGGTCAGCCCTAAGAACGTAAAGTCTTGTCACTGTGTGGAGACTTCCGTTTGTTTCACCCTTTCTCTCTGTCTCTCTTCAGAATATCCCAAAGACAATAGAAAAAACAAACCAAGGTTGTTATCAAACTGTACATAGAGAGTTGCTTGAAATAAGGGAAAATGGGAATCAGTTAGGTTTGTCTTTGTACTTGTGATAGGTAATGAATGCATCCATCACGTCCACTCAGGTAGATATTAAACTATTCTGAAAACAGAGAGCAGTTCAACCAAGTTCACATGATAATTACCCACAGTTCTGTGCCTGGAGTTATGAGAACTCAGTTAAATGTGCTCTCGAGTCTGTCTGTATTTTTAATGATCATTTCATTTCCCTCATTAAGCTTTTGGGTTGCTCATTTGAAACCTCTGAATTGATAAAGTTCGTCTCATCTTTGTGTAGTTTTTCACATACTCATGAAAAGGTCTCACAGTCACAGGCAATGGTTCCAGAACGTTCTAGTCAGCAGGCTACCTGAGTACCCTGGGTCACCTTCCGAGTACAGGTGTGACTCCTGCCTACTTAAAGATGTGCCTGTTTGCTTGCACTGACCTCTGAGCTCCCTCCTGAGGAAATTAGAGAAGAAGAATAAAGCCACCAAGTCCCACCTTGCTGACTTGGAAGGGAGGGATGCTGTGTGATGGGGGACAGTCTTTCCAAGCTCATGTGTGAAGCTTAGGTTGTGACTGTATTGGGCCTAAGGGCCTTTAAATGAGGGCTAGGGAAATGTCTCAGCTACTAATGTGCTTGGCACACAAGCATTAGGACCTGAGACTGATCCGCTGTCACTGTCACAAAGAGCCATGCATGGTGGCATGTGTTTGTAATCCCAGGGCTGTGGACATGGAGACAGCAGATCCCTGGGGCACACTGGCTAGCCAGCCTAGCCTAGTTGGCAATCTCCAGGTCCCAATGAGACACTACTTCAAAAACTGAATTGTGTAGCCCCAGAGGGGCAGCATCTATGGTTGACCTCTGGCCTCCACATGCATACAACATGTGCACCCAAATACATACAAGGACACACACACACACACACACACACACACACACACACACACACACAGGGTTAGAGTCAAATGAGATCAACTAGGTGGAACCCCAGACAAGTCTATTTGTTGTCCTTATTAGAAGAGAAGGCCATTCATGGGAGGGAGAATAGGCCGTCTGTAACCTAAGGAGAGAGCCCAGGAGAAGGAAGCCTGGCCAGTGGTGTCCATTGACTTCACAGCCTCCCACTGTGAGAAGCAGTTCAACTTAACCTGCCCATTCTTCAGCATTTCATCATGAAATAGTGACAGTCCAACCCCAATGGCAGAATATGGCCGAGAACCAACAGAAAGAGTCCTGAAGTGTCTCTGAGAGCCATTTCTCCCTTCAGTAGAGGGTACTTTTATAGACGGATTATAGACTAGTCATTGGATAGAGAATGACTGCATCTTCCCTTCCCTGTAGATCTTACACATTTGCTTGCTAGTTAGGAGCAGGAATGTGTAAACCTCCCAGATGATCCTGTGTATCCCTGATTAGGCATCAAGTATCCAAGCCACTGGGACCTTCTGAGTAGCTTCTATGTCCCCCTGACTGTCTGGGAAGCCTGCTCCTCAGCCAAGATGAGGCTGAAGGTAAACCTTTCCAGGCTCGCACATCACTAGTAGATAACAGTCTTCAGCCTCCTTCAGTTTCTGAAAGGCTCGATTTTCTGTTGTGGAACTGTGCAGCCTGGGGTGGAGGCAGGATCAAGGGAAAGTGCTGACCAAGAAAATGTCATCTTTTTTTCTACAACCTAGACTTGAGGCTAGCTTTGTCTGGTGCATGGCAAAAGTGGCTGTATTTGTGCCTTTTGACCTTATTTATGTGGTAAAGTCACAGGCCTGGGAATGCATTTCATCTTTCATTCTGCACAGAGCCTTGTGGTCAGCTGATAATGGATGCCCAGACATCTACATCACTGGCAGAGACAGAATAAGGCCTGCCAAGGGCTTTCCCACTGAGAGAGCAATCCAAGAGTCTCTGGGGATTGAATGGGAAACGAGAAAACAGATGAGGAACATTGAGAACTGACCATCAGCAAGTAAAGACATCTTAAAAGGAGGGAACTCCGACCATCCTGGTACCCAGAGCAAGGATGATGTCTTCATCTCTTATACAGAGGCAGAGATGGGGGTGGGTGGGTGAAGGCAGTGCTGAGTGAAGCCCTGTGCTTGACATGTGTGTGGCCTTGTTCCACAGCCCTCGCTTTGAGACCTTACAAAGCAGCAATGGACGCTTCAGCCCCACAGCCACCTGGCCTCCTGATCTAACAGGACAAGCCTGGGGTGGGTGGCACAGGTGGTAGAGTCCAGGTACCTCTGAGCAAGCGCTGCACCCCAACTCTGGGCTAGTTATCAACCCTCTGTGAGTTCCTGGTCCCCATTGGAGAGGTTTGGTGCTGTTCTATCATTTCCTAGCTTTGTGGCTTTGGAGAACAGTTCCTCATGTCAATTAACACATTAAAGAAACCTTAGAGAAGGCACCAAAATGTGTTGGTGTCATATTAAGGCAAGAAAAAGAGTTACTTCGTTTTGTATTAGTTTGACCAAGAGGGAGCCAACATTTGAGTCCCCTACTTCTCTTTCTGGGTCTTCTGTAGTGTGTGGTTACTAGCCTGTCTGCTGATTGTCTGTGGTGTTCATCTGATGTGTCTGTTCTCAATGCCCGTGTATTGCCTGTATCAGCTCTGCATCTGTGCCTGAGGAATCTGTCCCTAACAGAAGACTTTTCTCCGTGTTTTACTGAGTGTCACAGAAAACATGGTATAGGAAAGAAAGGAGGGATTTTTTTTTAACAGAAATTGTTAATGGAGTTTTACAAGAGAAGTTATTTTTTGACCGCAACTGACCCAGAATAGCATGCAGAACCTCACACAGATGTTATCAATCTGTATCCACCTGTTGTCTCCCACATTTATGGGACATTTGTTGCTTAAGGTTGCTTTCAGCCTGTTGACTGCTTTCAGTAATAGTTACCACCACAGACACACAGACACACACACATTCTGGGTATGGGTTGGAGGCATAGAAGAATACATAATTTAAGATTAAAGCTGTGCATTTAGTTTGGGTTTTAAAGAAGACTGAATAGGAAATCGAAGGCATGGTAACCTTGGTTCCATTGTCCCACTAAAGGCAGGTTAAAGGCAAACAGGCTAAGCACACAGTAGGATAGCAGGCTGAGTACATAATTTTAAGCAATCTCAAGGCATGTTATTACCTTGGTGGCAAGGTCCAGCCAACCTTCAGTCTCTGGTGTTACGAAATATGTTCAGAAAAATGTATCCCCATTGATACACTTGCAGTCCAGTTGATATGCAAAGATGGGGTGGAACCCTCCACCATCCAGGTTGGTTGTGATGTTAGAAGCTGTGTCAGTAGTGACTCAGCTGGTGGCTCTTTCCCTACAGGGGATGCATGCTAGTTTTCCACATATCCGGAGCATAGTGCAGGTGCATCCTTGTCCATATCCTGTGTATTCCGGCAGCATTCTTCAGGGTCTGTACTACAGTAACGATGATGGAGGGAAGGCATTTGGAGCTTCCTGCATGCTGGCTGTTCCTGAGGGTACCAGGTGCATTCCATGTGCCACCTGGCTTTCTCTCCTGACTCTCTTTATCCTATGTTGAAGAAGCAGAGGGCAAACTTTTGAATAGCCTGACCAGTGCTGTGATGTCAGGGACTTGTGGCCGGGCATTTGGAATCATTGCCTGACTCCATAGCTCAACCTCCTGCAACCTACCGTAGTTCCCTGCTCTATAACAAGAAATGGAGATTCTAATTAATTCCTCCCCCACCCCAAAGCTGATAATTTGGATAATTGCTTCCAGGTTAATTGTTATCATGATGGCAATTTTTTTTTGTTCTAAATTCTTTCTTCCTTCCCTCCCCCTCCCCATTCTTCTTTTCTTGGGACAGGGTCTCACTATGTAGCTCTGGCTGTCCTAGAGCTTGCTATGTAGATCAGGCTGGCCTCAAACTCAACAGAGATCTACCTACCTCTGCCTCCTGAGTGCTGGGATTAAAGCTGTGACAATTATGTCCAGCCCAAAATTCGTCTCAATAAGAGTAGACTAAAGTCTTCATAACAACAGGTATGAGGTTTGAAAACTCCAACTGATATGTATTTATATGTGCACTACTTATCTACCAACCATCTATCTACATATCTATATACTGGCCATCTATCTATATACCTTCCTATTATATATATCTATTATCTCTATCATTTACTTACCTAATATCTATCTATATATTTATGTATCCCTCTAATATATCTACTTTTTATTATCTTCCTATTTTTCTTCCTACTATCACCTGCCTATCTGCCTTCTATCTATCTACCTAACAACATCTGTCTTACTTTAGGGAGAAGTGTTCTCACTTCCTTCTCTTCCCAACCCAAGGCACGCTGTCCTGCCTCAAGTATGCAGATTGATATGGAGATGGAGGGAGAGATGACATAAGTTCTAAGGTGGTCCCTCAGTGTGTGAATTGGTTTAGCCATTCTGTGGGGACAGCAGGAGATCAGCAAGGAGAGGGCAGAGCCAGTGCTCCACACCTTGTGTTCTGCTCTTCTTTGAAGCACAGCTCTGGGACTCAGGAGAGGGATCTTACTAGTACTGGCATGGCATGTTGGGACCAATCACCATGATGTTCTCTAGGTACTTACACAGTGAGGAGCAAGGACAATTATGTCCTGATAACACAACAAAGCCTAAGCAAAGAGGACACCATGATGTATGCACACAAGGCTCAGACATGACATTTTTAGACACCCAGGCTCATGACAGGGCAGCAGCCAGTCATTCCTAAAATTGGGATGAAACCCAGGAGGAAATGCTGTGCACTTGGTACCTGGCAATTCATATTGAGCAGAAGTAAATAAAGTTCTTTTCTGAACATTCCATTTACATCCCAAAAGTCCTTAAAACCAACCAAAATGCGACCAAATTATTCTACACAACCTCACATGGGCAAACACTCACATAATATTACAGAACAGAACATCACAGGCGAGTGAGAAAAGAACTGTTTTTCTTCATACTTTTAACATTTAACATAATGATAAAAATTGTTTAAATTTTTTGAATAAAAAATAAAGTGTAGGAGTAAACAAAGCTTAAACAAAAAATAAATGAAAGCAGTTTAATTCCCTGCCAGTGGCAGCTTCTTAACTAGCATTTAAATCTAATTAGCAACTATGAAGGGAAAAAAGTCTAAACATGGGAACTTGTTCAGAAGAAAACCTGTCTTTTGGAAGAAGTGGGTGGCTCATGGCCCAGTTACACTCCAGGGGCTACACATGACTGTCACCACAAAGCAGTGGCCGCACTTGGAAGTGAATTCTGATGGGTGCAGAAAACATCTAACTTACAGAGAAGTAGTGTACAGTAGTGCTGCATTTTTAATGCACTGTCCCAGAACATTCCCAGCCTAGTGGGGCACAAGTTCTTACTGTCTGCATCGCACAGAGTGGGAACCTGTGGGTTCCCACAGTGGGTTGAGATGAGTGGAGGAAGGTACCCTTACTGCTGCTATGATGACCTCCTTTGCTCTGAAATCCGTGGAGATGAATGCAAGATAAGGCTGGATGCAAGATAAGGCTGCCAGAGCTTGGAAGTTGAAACTTATTCAGCAGAACTCTGAAGGACAGGTATGTTCAACTAAATGGGTCTTTCACCAGGAACCCACTCCTCACTTTCCTCCCTCCCTCCCTCCCTCCCTCCCCTCTCTTTCTCTCCCATCACACAGGCACACACACACACACACACACACACACCACATTTGCACATCCGCCGTACTCCATTATGTTAACTCACAATTAAAATGAGCTGTGGATGGAAGCTGTTTAATAAAGCTCACTGCCATGATCCACTGGTTTATGGCAGGAAGTGATTTTGTTTCACTGATGTGTATAGACTCCATAACAATACAACTGGGACATTAACTCAGGTTTGAAAAATAATTGAATAGGAGTGCCTAGCTTGATGAAGAGGAGAGATAAGCAACTCACAGAAGTTGAAGTGCAGAAAATGAGAGGCAAAGGCTGGAAAGAGAGGTTGCCATAGCAACTCTGGAAGCCACCTTTCCCCCCTTAGTGACAGTCAAGGTCGGAATGGGCCCCAGTCTCAGTTGGCACTTGTGGAATTGAAGAAGTCGGGTGTTGTGTGCCAATTCTCTCCCAGAGTGCTGCTGGGGTCTTGCTCTCTTTAGGATGTAGTTCTGTCCTTAGTCTTCTCTTCCTCTCTGAACTCCTCTGTCTTCTCCATTCCTGTGCTGCCTGCTATTCTGCCCCATCTTTTGAGGCAGCTTTATTTTTTTGCTCTTAAATGGGATTGAGTTCTTTCACTGTATGACTTAGGAGTCTGCGAACAACACATGCATTTTAAAATGACAGCAATCAAACTGAAACCCAAAGGGCTGTAGAGCCATTCAGAAAGTTCTCTGGGGACAAGTTCAGAAGTGGGGAAGCCACAATCCCCTGTCTACTCAGAAGTATCTTCCTGCTAGAAAGCAATGAGAGTCTAATCCTTTCCCCTGGGCTCTTGAATCACAAGTGTGTGTGTGTGTGTGTGTGTGTGTGTGTGTGTGTGTGTTTGTGTGTGTGTGTTATCTCACTTCACGCCCAGATCATGAAGAGCTATTTGTCATCAGCAACAGCTTGACTTGGGGCAGCACCTTCTGTAGTTGGAATTGATGGGACTTAGGGCAGGACAGTATAATTACTCTGCTCCTAATTAGCTCTGTTGGTGGAAAGGGGCATGGATAGAAAGTGTTTATAGGAAAATAAAGAGCCTCGATTTCCTTGTCTGGCCGTGTCTTTCATTCCCCTGCCATGGTGCTGGAGACATTACAGGCAGGCAGCTGCACACTGGGCCTTGCTCATACAGGAGGATGCCGAAATCCCAACCTTTTATCACTTTTCCTGACAAACTTCAAAAGTCCTCATTTCTTGTAAGTGCCAATTCATGTGGGAAACTGACAAGCTAAGTTCCCATCTGGCCGTACACTTGAAGTCATCTTGCTTGTAAGCCTGCAGCCCACCTTGCCAGTGGGCACAAGCTCCTTGGCAGCCTAGATGAAGAAAGAAACAGGAATATTGTAACCAGGGTACAAACAGCAGCAGAGACAAACCAAGAGGGCCTAACGGCAAGTACCCAGGAAAGACAAGTGACTGTTTTCTTTTTATCATTTTTCTGTGTGGAAGAATTCATTCTTCATCTCAGGAATGAGGATTCCTGAAGGACTTCCCATGAATCATTTTAACCTGCTTTATCTCTGGTTCCCATAGCAGTATGTTCTAGAACGGCAACAAGAGACTCCTGTTTATCTTTAATCAATGTGGAGGTTCTCAAAAACCGAAGCACATTTTTGCTTGAAAATATGTATCTAACACATACGTGTTTTAAAAAATAAAAATAATTCTAAGAACTAAAGCAGGGGCTGGTGGGATGATTCAGTGGAGAAGGAGCTTGCCATGCAACCCATGGGAAGGTAGGACAATAGAACTGATGCCATAAAGTTGTCCTAACACACACACACACACACACACACACACACACACACACATACACTTAAAATAGAACTACTGACCATATGACCCAACCTTTACCACTCCTGGATATTTACCCCAAAGACTCCAAGCCAACATATCACAAATATGCACACACAGAAGTGTTTATTGCAACACTATTTGCATTTATTATATGGTCTGGAACCAACTTAGCTGTCCATAAATAGCAGAATAAAGAAAATATGGTTTGTATGCACAATGTCATTTTTTTTTACGCCACAAAGAAAAGCGGAGTCATGACACCTGTAGAAAAATGGATGCAACTGGAGACTGTAATACTAAATGGACTAGGCCAGTCTCAGAAGGACCGTTATCATGTCTTTTCTCTCATATGTAGTTCCTAAATATTTTATAGCTACAAAAAATACATAAGAATCCCTGTGTACACCTATGCAGGAAATCTATAAATTATTTTTTCCTCAAAAATGTAGATTATATTAATAATGACTTCTCCATCTTTGTTCTTCCAAATAGACAAAGCCTGATGCCTGACCCTGAGCCCATAGGTCACTGGGTCGTGAAGTCCTAACTATTCTTCAAGGGCATAGTTGGGCATGGTGAGGATTGTCAATATATCATTACATCATTTACACAGAGGATCACTTTGAGGGCTTCTCTTTTATTTTATTATTTCATTAAAGAGCATAGTTTATTGGGTGCCTCAGCATAAAGGACTGAGCAAAGCTTGTTTTTATTTCAGCATTTTCTATTTGGCTTTATTCCCTGTTTGACTTCATATGTTCTCAAGTGTTTTAAGTATGCAAATCTCATCACATTGATAATATTTATTACTCTCAAGGCTGATCTGATTTTCAAATCACATGAAAAGTCTTTTCTGGCTGGCCTCCTGTGCTCCCCGACATGAGAACTTTAAATGGCTACGTATCTTCCATCTTCCATCATGAAGGGAAGGTTCCTGAGGTACCCTCTGCCCAGGGTGACTTCTCAGCACAGCTGGCCTTTAGCACAGGAGGAGTATCCTTTTCAAGGCTCACAGAATTGTGGTTCTATAGTCATGGGGAAATTGAAGCCAAAGGGGTTTGCTAAAGATTGGGAGCTGACATTGTGCTTATAAATCTGATACAGTCCTGAGAGGTAGCAATCTAGTTCCCCATGTTCATGAGGCTGAGATGGTTCTGGACCCCTGCCACAGGTCACCATCGAGATGAGCCACAGCTTTTGTTCCAAGTTCATGACTTAATCACAGTGATACATTTAACTGATTTACTACTAAAGACAGCTCTCTGAAGGCGATTCCAGTGTGATCACATCTTCTCTCAGCTGTTGGGAATCTTCTACGTTTTCCCGGTGGGGTCAGCGCTTGAACATTATTCTAATTAGGTGCTTGCTTTTACCAAGCACTGTTATACATCACTGGTAATAATATCTCTGTTCAGGAGACAATCAAACATGCACTGTGGCATCCAAGGCAGCCAGCATCTTAATACATTCACATGAGAGGTGGGTGGGGGTGTAGCTGCAGGAAAATCAAGGAGTCAACTTGATAGGATTATAATGACCATGGAAACAAATATCTGGATGTGTCTATGAGAGACTGTATAGATTAGGCTGATTGAGGCAGGGAGATCCACTCTACACCTGGGCAGCATATTTCCAAAACTGGGTTTCTCTACTGAATGAGGAGCGATAAAGGTGAACAGCAGAATTCATAGGTCTCTTCTCACTGTTACTTTTTTCAGTTATTTTGTGGTATCTGTGGCATAAATCACTGACACATCTTCTGTCCCTGAGCTCTCTCTAACTTAGCTTCACTCAAACACATGCTTTTGGATGTATAATTGAGTTTGATTATCTTTTAAATGTTTTATGCAACAGTTATTCTGAACTTGACCCAGAAGGGATGTGTGTGACAGGTTCACATTCCCTAAAATTATTTTTGAAATTTCCATTTGATTGGCATTAGAAGGGAAGTAGGAGAGATATTGAAAGGTTTAGCATATGCACACAGTCCAGCAGCTGAAGGCGAATTCCTCTATTGTTTGCAGTGGCAAACACAGGTACCTTGTCACAGTTGTCTGTAAATTCATACACACAATGTGCCTTATTTTTTATCTGTATATAAAATCCCATGATACAGTTTTCCATCTTTTTCACATCCTTGCATTAGTTCTTGTTCTACTATTCTGTGGCCCAGACAAGCTCCAAACTTATTCTTTAATGCTGGATGGCCGTATTTTGAGGCAATCCTCCTGTCTCAGCCTCTTGAGTGCTGATTGTAGGTGTGAGCAACCATGCATGGCTTACTTTGATTTACTTTGTTTTTGTTTTGTTTCCTTTCTTTCTTTTTTTAAAACTATTTTTCTTCTTTATTTTGCTTTTATTTACTTTAATTTCATCTGTATTTGCTACTTCCCTACTTACAACTTTTCACATTCAAGTAAACATGAATTCATTAAAAATAAGCACAAACCCAAATCTAGTGCACCTGAGTTAATAGATAAGACTGGTTTCCTTTAAACTTTCATTTATCCCCACCTCTTAAAAGTCAGCCATAAAGTCACACCCCAAAATAAAATGAATTTAAAACCACAAAAGATTCACGATGACTTATGTACATAAATGCCATAAAGTAAAACATTTCTTCATTGATGACTGTGCCTTAGTTGTGTAGACAATCACAAAGATAATTTCTCGTTTTCCTGCTGTAGATTGCAGCAAGTTAGCAGTGGGGCTTGCTTGAATTAACTGAAATCCATACACGGCATTAGCTGGGATAACACTGCAGCAGTAATAGTCATTACAATTAAGCATTTACTCTTCTGTGTGAGACAACAGTATAGGTATAGGTATGTTTGTTTATTTTTCTTCCTTTTTTTTTCTTGACACAGGGTTTCTCTGTGTAGTCCTGGCTGTCCTGGAACTCGCTCTGTAGACCAGGCTGGCCTCAAACTCAGAGATCTACCTGCTTTTGCCTCCTAAGTGCTGGGATTAAAGGCATGTGCCACTATGCCCAGACTAGGTATGCTTATTAATTTAGCCCTTTAAAAAGAACCTGGAAGAACAGTCACTAAGACATTACGCAAATGCTACTAGCTGATGAGTCTGACAAGGCTGCAGGGCGTTGTTATGGAGATGGCCACAGGTAGAGTATGACCAGCCCTCAGGTGTACCCTCCCATAGTCTTTGGCTTGCCTCCTCTGAGTAAGCAGTCTAGAAACAGGACATCCTTGTGAACTGACAGGTAGGTGGTTGCAGGAGATGGTGTGTGTGTGTGTGTGTGTGTGTGTGTCTTGGGGGGGTGGCCAATATGTAGGAAACAAGTAACAGATTAGGAAAGCCTTGCTCCAAAGAAAAGCTACAATAGACAAGTGTCCCAGTGAGCAGTTGGACCTGGGCAGTGGTTCACAGAAGAAGCAGTGCTCAGGGCACATCTGTGTGGTTTTAATACTGGATTCAATAATTGTGCATCTCGCCCTTGCTTTGGTGGGATTGTGTTCTGTCCTGTCTCTGCCTGTCATTGAAGAAATATGTGGCATTGGACTAGCCTTGGTCAATGAAGTTGAACTTGCTTTAAGAGAAAGAGAATGTATGTAAACACCCCCCTCTCCATCATTATCTTTTGATTTAGAACCTGATGAAGTTTCAAAGGGCATTTTCTCCTTCAGCCTGTGTCTAAGAATGAGGACGAGGTGTGGGAAACACCCCTAGCACAAGTTCTTGCCTGTGATGAATGAGGAGTAGGAGCCAAGAAAACTTTTTTTATATATACTCACAGGGTTGGGAATTATTTTCTTCTAATCACAGTTTATCACATCCTGACTGACACACAGCCCACTGTCCTCTGAAAGGGAAACATCAGACCTGGGGTACAAGCAAGGGCCACTGGAGGTTTTTATGTCTGATATTGAAGCCCATGTTTCTATGTTGAGGCAGAGCTGAAATCAAAGGTTCTTGATCCTGATGTAGCCCATTCAGATTCCATCAGTGGTTCAGCTCTCTGGAACCCACAGAAACCAAGAGTAAGAATGATGTTTTACATAAAGTTACCCGACAAGTAATTGGGACCTGTCTTGTGAGGTGGCTCAAGAACATTTTGCTTAGCAGGGTTTTGTCTACATTCTCAATCTTTGGGGTGAGAGATTTGCTGGATTTTCCTATCCCTGAAGGAAGATAGATGTTGCCTTATGATGCACTGAAGAGTGGGCTGAACCCTGTTCATCAGGCTGAGTCCTGTGCCACCCATAGGGCCACTGGGGGCTCTGTCAGTCTCCTGTGGGGTAATGTGTGGGATCCACTTGAAAAGTCCTGGCAGGCCAGGTCTTCAGACAACCTAACTATAAATGTGTTTTAGGGTTTCTGATGCTTAGGTCTGGCTCCTACTGTCACTCCAGGTTAATCTCCAATGCTCCTGTTGGCTACAGTGTAGGGTCTGCCTGAGGCTCTTCAAGATGGACACAAACTATTTATTCGGAGGAACATTAAATTTTTTGTGTCACCTCCCAACCAGGTTACAGTTACCTGGAGTTATGTGTGAGTGGCGGCCAGTAGGTACCTGAGACAATTTACACTCAAGACTCTCTGCTCACCACCTTGTCCCATTTTACAGTCATTAATCTGACGTGGAGGCCATGGAGAAAGACAGGAAGCAGGAATCCAGGGATGTTTGAAAGATGGCGAAAACAGAGGTGTCTTGCCTGGAAGGTACACGGCTTTTGCCTGTTGGTGGCCATAAGAGGAAAGGAGAAGGGCCAGTATCTTGACCTGTCAGTGGTAGGTCTCTTGTTTGTGTGACCAACAGGGTGGACAGGTCACCGATAGAGGCAGATGGGTTACAGGGGAGAAACTTTGCACGCCAGCTCTGGAGACCAAAGCAGCTCATTGCGTTCATTCTAACAATGAGCTTCTTCCTTCCCGACCAGCAAAGGTTGACCCTCGATGTCGGTTAAGTGTTTTTCTGTACATGCATGAGGGGATGCTTGAACAAGTGATGTTGTGTGGTTCTGTGCTGCTGACTCAGAAAGAGGAATCTTAGCTTTAGTTGGAGGTCCTGGTTGGAAAGAACGTTGGGGTTCACAGGGAGGCAAATGGCGGGAGCTGATGAGAGTGTATCGGCTGGCAGCGGGGTGTGCACAGACGTTCATTCAGGCTCTGCGAAGGGGAAGCCAGCCAGCCTTTGCAGTCGAGTGCGCCGGCTGCTCTTTGCTACGGCTGATGGAAGTACTCGATCGTTTGATTTTAAAACATCACTTAGTTTTTGATTCGTTGCCTGATCACCCTCTGAGGCAGAAACTTGAAATTGTAAATACAGATTCAACCCTTGATTTTTACCTAGTTTTCAGGCAAGAAGAATAATGAGCACTTAAGGGGTGTAACTATGATTGCCTGAAATTGAAGTGGCTGTTTATTTTCCAGACTCCCATCATTTCATCAGGCAGTTTTTACTTCCTTCTAATGCCTTTTTTTCTCCTGTAGAGAGTCTGAGGGAATAATACATCTCACTGGGGTACAATGCTGCTACGTTTCTCTCCCATTGAAAGCTTTTGCTGTGCATATTTGAAAATCAGCTCAGACGGACACTGTAATTTGCTAGGATCAATATAATTAGAGAAAAAAATTGATGTACCAAGAAGACAATGTAAAGACTACTGGGCATGACCAAAATGTCAGTGGGTGAGGCATCCTCCATCAGGTGGGTCAGGCATCCATTGTCAGAGACTGGGATGGAGCCAGAGTGAGGCCTAGACTTTGGCAAGGGAAATTACACTGTACAGGTCATCTCATTAAAGTGAGATAGTGGCTACCAAAGGCTATAGGAATTGGTGTGTGTGTGTGTGTGTGTGTGTGTGTGTGTGTGTGTGTGTTATATGCAGTCAGTAAAGAAGGATAAGTTCTGGTGGGCCATATGCATGGTAGTGATTAGAGATAATGATATCATACCTTGTCACATAAAAAGAGGCTAAAAGAAAGGATTTTATTTTTCCCATGAAGACATGGTAAATATTTGAGAGGTGGGTGTGTCTTTCTTGATTTAAACCATGTACAGAGCAAAGAGGAATAGAAATACCCAACAATTTTACACAACACTCCACCAGCAACTCTGCTCTTCCTACATTTCCCTACAAAGTGATGCTTCAGGAACTCTGGGTCAGGAGCTATGTCCCCTCTGCTACATGGTCTACACTGAGCACAAGGACACACAGTTTCTTCCCATGATTAATGTCCACCTCAGTGGTTAATGCCAAATGTAAAGCTCTTCAGCCTGTAGCGGACCTGTCTGTCCTCTCAGCGGCTGGATTTTTCTAGATCTTTGAGTCTTCTTTGTAGTATTGGCTGCTTCCTGTCTTAGGCTGGAGCTTGGACTGCAGCCCTGAGTGTGTGGTTTGTTGGAAACCCCGGTTTCCTCACCTGGAAATAAATTGTGCATTCAAGGTTAGAGTGTTATTTACCATATGGTATCTAGCTGTAGACACCTGTGCCTGGCTGGAAGTCAGGATTTAGGCTTTAGGTGTCAACAGAAGCCTCTTGTTCATGGCGCCCACCATCAACAGCAAGGGGCAGAAATGTACAAGCAACAGACTCCACAGCCGTGCAGAAGTGACGTTAGTTATGGCTCTGCAGGACTCCACAGACTAAAGAGTTCACACATGGTTGAGCCAGAACATCCAAAGCAAAAGCCCTCTCAAGGAGAAACAACAGCTACAGAGATGGAGAGAGTCTGGAGACAGTGGGGTTTTGCTTTTCACATTTATTTTATCTTATTGGTCTGTGTGCATTGTATGTATTGTTAGGTTAAACGTAGACAAGTTCAAGTATGTGGTGGACTTTGTATCCACTCTCCTCCTTCCTCTCTTTAGTCCCCCTTTCCTTTCACTCCTGGAAGTCTCCCTTCTTCTCCTCATCTCCCTCTGCTTCCATGTTTTCTAGATACACATCAATGGTTTTGTGTATCTATAGAAAACTGCAGATCTCCTGAATGAGAGAAAACCTGAAGTATTTATCTTTTTGTACCTGACTTACTTCACTTTAACCTTAAGGATAAGGAAAGAAATATCTATTCAGAAAAATAAAGAGAAGATATAGATATGATATAGATAAAAAGATAGATTATTGAATCTACTTTTAAAAGACAATTAGTAATTTTAAATACTTTACATTGGATTGGATTTTTTTATATTGTATACAAATTATATATATTGAGATTGATATTGTTAGAAAATGCTATACGTATATTTCTAATCTTGTTCAAGATATTGTACTTATACCATTCATTTAACAATGTAATGCAATTTGCTGATCCTTGAATGTTATTATTACCAACTATTAGGATAAAAAGAAATGAAAGTTAGTAGTTAGACACTACAATAGAACTTGTAGTCATATTAGGTATGTTTTCAAGATTGAGCAGATATATTTTAGATATACAGGTCATCTTCAAACCCTTCAGAGATCTACAGAATATGGCATTTAAAATGTTTTAATAACTTAAAAATTTTTCTTTTTTTGTTATGACTATGAGACATGTCGGCTCCTGGCAATACCAATCTACTTCAGAGAAAATATGGGCATTGAAGAAACTGCATATGGAGTTAACTTTCATTGTGGCAAAAGTTAGCCACTGGACAGCAAAGTATCCTCGAATCAACTGCTGACAAACAGGACAAAATGGACAGACAGGACATGAAACAAAGGACTACCGATTCTTGCCAAGACAAGTGTGGTTGTGGCTTTATCAAAAGACATCTCCTGAGGCCAGGACAATATGGCACCATCCCTGAAGTGGCCTTTGCAATCTGGAAAAGGTGCTGTGCCCTTTTCTTCAAAGGCAGCTGAACAGGCAGTGGGCCGATGGCTTCTGATGTGCAGTGGAACAGCAGCTGAAACAGTTATTCTTGAAGAGTAACTAAGCTCACACCTCTCAATGGTAGACTGGCATTTAATAGAGGGATGTGGAGAAGAATGAGATGCTGAGATGAAGCCACATACATACAGCCAAGAAGAATGGACAGCTGAATTAAAAAAACATCAACAATTTCCAGAATTTAAAATCCTGAATCATGACATGACTCTAGTGGAATTCATGTGTTTCTGGTACATGGACTGCTCTCACCAAATGTGAGGTCGAACTGTTGACCTTGTGTACATCCTACTTCACAAATTAGTCTGTCAGATACGCTAAGCCTATAGGCTGAAGATGATGCCCCAACACTGCGAAGAAACCTCAGGTGACTGTCCAGGCAACTGGCTGTTTCTGTCAACTCACATTTTTTTTGGAAGCTGCTTGTGTGCACTTCGTGTTTTTATTTTTGTTAGGTAATATTGCCTTCTTGGGTCTCTGAGGGAGTTGAAGATTAAATTGTTATAGTTATAGTTTTCCTTGTTAAGAATTTCAGAAAATAAATTCACTAAAGAAGTGTAAGTGTAAAAATTTGAAAGACGTTATAAGATAATTCTGTTAGTAATGTAAGTTAGGATAGAAAGTGAATCAGGTACATTTTGTGCTTACCAAAATAGGATAGATAATGGAATTATTTTTTCTGAATTTGTCAAATGCAAATGGACTAGACATTGTTTAGGTATTTATTGCTTATATATAATATATATTATTGTATTTTTGTATATAGTTTTTCTTATATTAGTTATAACTTTTTTCCTTTTTTCTTTTTATTAAAATAGAAAAGGGGAAATATGGTGATATTTTATTTGTACTGAAATGTGATTTTATTTGTATATTAGTAAATAAAGTTGCCTGGGTGTCAGAACTAATAGCAAGCCATAGCAAAAGCTGGGTGGTGGTGGCGCACACCTTTAATCCTGATCACATGACAGGCAGATCTCTGTGTGTTCAGGGATACAGCCAGCATGGAGACACATACCTTTAATCTCAATACCAACCATAGAAGACCTGGAGGTCTGTATAGACAGGCACTGACAAGGAGGTCATGTGGTTGGGTTTACAAGCAATGAGAAGGCAGAACAGAAAGTCAATAAAAAGACAGATCCACAGGAAGTAGCTCTCTTTCAGAGGTGAAGGACAGCAGTGGCAGTGAAGGGTAAGAAAGGGTTTTTTAGCATCTAGCTCTTAGCTACTGCTCTGACCTCTTGGGCTTTTAACTCTGTATTTGGCTCTGTTTTTCTTATTTAATAAGACTGTTACATCTACAACTCAGTATAATGATCTCTGGTTACATCCATTTTCCAGCAAATGGCATAATTTCAGTCTTCTTTAGGGCTGAAAATTTCCTTTACATAGTGGCTCACCTGTTGACGGACAGCAAGGCTGATCCTGTAAGTTGGCAGCTGTGAATACTGCTGCAGTACACATGGGCATGTGGGTAGCTGTGGTGTGCTGCTTCAGAGCACCTCAGGCATATGCTCAGATGTGGTACACATGAGAGAGGAAATGCCATTTCCTTTAGTTTGGAGATTCTCAGCTTTAGCACTTGTGGCTGTTTGGTCCAGATCAGTCTGTGATAAGGGCAGTCCTGTATGGAAGGTTCATTGCAGCATCCCTAGCCTCTAATTTTTGGGTACTAATGTGTACTGGCTAGTGTTATGTCAACTTGACACAAGCTAAAGTCATCTGAGAGGAGGGGAACTCAATTAAGAAAATGCCTTCATAAGATCTGGATGTAGGAAAGCCTATAGGGCATGTTTTAAATTAAATAATTGACAAGAGAGGCCCTATATCCCATTGTGGGTGTTGCTATCTCTGGGCTGGTGGTCAAGGGTTCTATAAGAAGTCAGACTGAGCAAACTATGAGGAACAAGCCAGCAAGCAGCACTCCTCTATGGCTTCTGCCCTGTTTGAGTTCCTGTCCTGACTTCCTTCAATGATGAACAGTAATGTGGAAGTGTAAGCCAAATAAACTCTTTCCTCCCCAACTAGCTTTTGGTCATGGTGTTTCATCACAGCAATAGTAATCCTAACTAAGACATCCACCTTGTGGTGTGTGATAGTCAAGACTGTACTGAGACTTGGCACATGTCCTCCAGGGAGCAGCCTTGCATCTGTGAGAACCACTGGGTGGACGGAGCTATGTGCAAGGCTGGCAGTTTGGAGGATTGTGGGTGAACTAGTATGGTTGGTCTTCCACCCAGCTCTCCTGGCTCTCTTGGCAATGAATGGTTGTGTTCGTGCAGCCAACAATCTCCACAACCACCCTGCAGGATCCCCGTGTTCCTGTGCTCTGGCTGAATCTTCCACTGGCTTTTTCTCAGATGTCTCCAAATCCTTAAGACAGGCATGTCCTTTGTCTGGTTTGTTTAATTTTGTTTGTAAGCAAACAGATGCCCTGTCTTCTTATCCTTGCACTTACATGGAACACCAGAGACTTCAAAGTTTCTTAATGCCTATGTGAGAAGGAACAGCTGCCCTCCCCGCTTTGAAGCATCAAGTGTGTGAAAGCGGCTTTCCAAGCATCTCACCTGTCCACCCTTGTAGTCTCTTCTTACAAGGGCCTCCTTCTTCCCTCTGAACTTTGGGTTTGGATAAATTACATCTCAGATATCACCAAATGCATTGGCTTTCTCACAGGCGTCTGGCACCGTTTCCTTTATCAGGACCATTTAATCCTTGACAAGTGATAAAGCTGAGACATAGCACAACCATTCTCACCACTGGAAGAGAATCAAATTAGAGCACGCAAGGCAAGAAACACATAAAAGGGTGTTTGCTAATTAATAGAAAATCATATTTGTTTTTGCATGGTGTGTCTCTAATGATCAGGGCTTGTAGTCCGTAAACTCTCAAAAAAGTATCATTAATGATACAAAGTCAAAATAAAACAATTTTGTAAGCCATGGTGATTTTTCTGATTGGTGTGTGTTACTGACCAGGTTGGATGAAGCTTGTCTCCTTGCCAGATTTGTAGGCAGGCTTCCAGGTGGAAATTCTGAGATTCTATGAGTGTCCACTATCTTCCTTTTCATTACGTGGACTGAAAACACTGTGCCTACAATTTCTGGTTGGTTTTGAAGTTCTTGTCAATCATGACCTAAGGGTTACAGAGAATTTTCCCAGTCGAGCAAAATTCGTGACATAGAGGACTATGGATGTGAACAGGCCGTGTTCAGAAACCTGGTGAGCACCTCCATTCTGGAAGCTGCAAGCTGGGTCCTACCGCATGCCAGGCATACTTTCTTTGTGGGTTCAGTTGTAGCACGGGATGTTGGGGAAGATACCCTGTGCTGAGCCATGACGTCTGCTCCAGCGAAAGAACAAAGCAGAAAAACAAACTCTCTGTCATTCCCAGCCAGAACAGGTTCCTTTCTGTACCCATCTGACCCATCTTACATCCAGAGTCCTTCCTTGCTCTCTCTATGGCAGGGTGTGTTTCTTATTCTTAAGTCTCTCCTCTGGGGTCACCTTCTCCATGGAAGCCATTGTGAACCACTTCTCGGGGCTTCAGCCATTCTCTGGGCCTCTTGACTTTCTCTCTAAGACTCTTGCAGTCTGGGAGTGGCCTTGCTTGTTTGTGTGACTATAGTGTTCCCACTAGAAAGTGAAACCCACAGGCTAGGGGTGGGCTGTAGGTACCTGGAACACAGTAGGTCTTCAATGTCATCCTAAATGATTTGCTCCCACACCCTAGAAAATATCTTATTAGTCTATAAGTATATTTAGATTTTGGTCTCTTCTCAGCCTTCTTTAGGTGAGAAACTAATTTTGGATGAAGAATATTAATTTTTACTTCTCTCTGGAAAAAATATCAGGCAGTTTTTTAGATAGTGCACTATACTGTCTTTCAAAATTTTGTAAGATGGCTGTATTATATTCTTTAAAACATTTTTCACACCTTTTAACATATGGTCTGAGGATAAATGGACAATCCATTTGTTAAAAGTTCAGTTTTCACATAATTGATACATTGTTTATAATAAATTACACGTTGGGTGAAATGATCTCAACCCATGCTATTTCAGATTCCATATTCCCATGGAAGTTCTGTTTACAGTGTCCCCCAAATCCACATGCTGAAACCTTTTAAAAACATTTATTAAATTGAATGTGCATGTGTGTATGCCGGAGAATATCTGTGCTCCACAAGCATGCAGGAGCGAGTTCAGAAGAAGGGTCAGATTGCCTGGAACTGGAGCTACAGAGGATTGTAAGCTGCCTTGTGGATGCGAGGAATTGATTCCCTATCTGCGACAGCAGTAAGTGCTGTTAAGTACTCAGTCATCTCTCCAGCCCCTTGTCTGTTGACAGCTTTAGTCCTGATGTGACTCAACGTCACACATTTAAGGGCTGCTTGTGCCTTGATGTGTGCCTAGGGTACAAGTTGTAAGCACACTCCCTAATGTAACAGTGTTTCGAGGCAGGACCCTTAAGTCAAGAGTGTACATTCACAAACTAGGATACATTCACATATCCCTCTGCTGTTGTCCTGGAGTGACGTATTATCTTGAGAGTGGGTTTGTTGTGAAAGTCTGTCTGTCTGTCTGTCTCTATCTCCACCTCTTTTCTCTTTTTCTCCCTTCCCCTCCCGTCTCTCTTTTTCTTCTCTTCTCCCCATCTCCTATAAGCCCTTTTCTTCTCTGCTGCTCTTGCCCTGGATTATATATAAGAAGGCCTTTGTCCAATGTGATCCTGTCTTCCTTAGATTTTTCTACCTCCAGAACTGCAGCAGATAAATCTGTTTCTGTTAAGTTACCCAGCTTGTGGATTCTGTGATGCAGCCACCATATGCCAGCCAAGGAAAAAGGCCTCACAGGATCCAATCTTGATGATACCTTGATCTTGGACTATCAGCATCCAGAATTATAAGAGGATAAGTGTCAGTCACCTAAGCAGCCCAACTGTGGTATATCTTGTTAGTGCCACCGAAGCAGATCAACACAGCAGTGCAAATGTCTTTTGAACTTCAGGGTTCAGCTCACTATTTTCTTGATCTTTCTTTGCTTGATTTCAGTGAAAGAACTTTGAGTCGTCCATCTACCTTAATCTGGAGACAATGCATAAAAAGATTAAGCATCAAACATAAACCATAACAGCTAATTAGACAAGATGCATTGTACGTTGTCAACAAGAATTAAGTTGATTCAGACAGCAAATGCATAACCTTCAGGAATGCAACAATTACGAAGTTGACAGGGGACTTTTGTGAAAACTGTAATTAATGCAGTACCCAGAGCTCCTGACATGTGTACAAGAAATTATTTCATTGCTTTCCCCAGTGAAATAGAATTCAGTTTAATTGACAGCATCTGAAGGGGTCAACACTGCCAGAGTATCCTTGACGTTAGTGTGTTTTGAAGGTACAGCCTCCTGTGGTGGAGTGTCCCCTGGGACGTTTCATCTACACATGGATAGAAAAATTTCCAGCTTCATTGTTGTAAGACATGAGGGTAAAAAGAATTTTCTGAGTGGCTTCTGCTGCCCAAGGTACTACAGTCATCACCCTCTGCAGCAAGAGCCTTCTCTGGCCTGGCTATGCTGGGCTTAGGGTTGGTAAGGGCCAGCAGGATATGAGAGAGGAGCTTGGCCAGTGCTTTCCACGAGAGCAACATGGCTGGTCACCCACAAGTGAGATACATAAGGAACCACACTTGTGAGACTCACCCCCATCTTCTTCTGACCTGACATGGAAGAGAAGTTCACATTTGCTTGTGTTAAATGGTTACATTATTTTTATTTTATTTTCAGGATATGCTGTGGTAGCAACAGGAAATTAATTAGAGAAGAGACATAGGGAAAATGAGACCAGGGAATTCACAACCCTCCTAGTCTCCTGCCTTGGGTAGCTCCTACAGCTGGTATCTCCTATATCTTGTCTCTTCGGTTTCTAGTAACATCTTCCTCTTCCCTACTGGGATCAAGTTGGGGAAGAAGGCGTTCAATGCTTGTCCAACCCATAGACAACTAAAGCTTTTCTCTGATAAAGGATATAGAATTTGCCATTTGTCTGCTGTTGACCTGAAGCCTAATTTTAAGATGAAGAGCCCAAAAATGGGGCAGGTGTCTGGTAAGGTGGCTTGTGGTGATGTCATCTGCTCTGGCCATCATCTGCTTGCATTACAGAATTCCCTTTGGACCCTGATGGGAACCAACCACACCCATTGTAGGTGACCTCAGGCTCCATGGGACTTCCTCTGGCTGTTTCAGACTATCAGTGTCCTTTTCAGGGTGGGTGGGGAATCTATCTTCGGCTTCAGTTGTTTGTTAGGTAGGTGTCATGGCTAATCTTGGTTGTCAGCTTGACACAGCTGGGCAGAGGGATCCTCAGTTGAGGAACTGAGTCTACCACACTGGTTGGTAGCTATGTCTGGGTTACGTATTGATATAAGAGGGTCCAGCCCACTGGAGGTGGTTCTATCCCTTAGGCAGATGTGCCTGGGCTGTATAAGGGAAGTAGTTGAAGGTGAGTCTGGGATCAAGCCAGCAAGCAGTGTTCCTCCACAGCGCCTGCTTCGGTTCCTACCTCCAGGTTCCTGCCTCTTTGCCAACTTCCCTCAAATATGGACCATGACCTGAAAGTGTAAGAGGAGATAAACCCTTTTCTCCCTCAAGTTGCTGTTGGTCAGGAGGTTTCTCACAGTAAAACAAAAGCAAACTAAGATAGTGGGAAGATGTCAGAAGCAGAAACCACTGAGCATGACCTTGAGGCACTGCTGATGGGAATGGGTATTACTTGGCGTCTTAGGAGGCTTAAGAAAATAACGTTTTCTTGCATCTTTTAAAAACAATTCTTAGAGCAGGGCTAAGAACCCTTGAAGTATTATTTTTTGTAGACATTTGGAACTAACACTCTCAGCCTCTGGAGAACAGGAAAACCTTCCTACTACCGTTGCCTGGGACACAGTAGAGGAGAGAGGGCCTTTTCCTCATCCATTGGCATTTTGTGGCTGTGAACTACTCTGACGCTGAGTGGAAAAGAAGTCCTCAGCTGCGATTTAATGGTGATTTAAAGTTTCACGCTAAATTTTCTGGTAGTCTTCAAAAAATATATTACTGACCTTTAGAGCATTTTAAGTGGAAGAACCATATCATTTTATTTTCTTTTTTATTTTTTAGCCTTGAGGAAGAAGTTTCTACACTCTGTATTTGAAACCGAACTATCTCTGTTGTTTTTCTAAATATGGAGAATAAAGGAGGCCGCCCTGGAGGACTCGGGGCAGGATGCATGTAATTACGCATCTGAAGTAGCTACCCTGTCTGTCTGTGGGGCAGAAATCTGAAGCAGGTGTCTGCCATTCTGTCGTGGATCCTGGTCTATTGATGCACATGCATATGTGGGGGGACAGTGGCAAACTCTGGTGGAGGCCAGAGAGGACAGCTCCAGCTGTTGTTTCCCACCTACCTGATATTTTAAGACAAGGTCTTTTTTCAGTCTGGAGCTCACCAAATAGGTAGACCCGCTGGTCAGTGAGCCCCAGAGATCTTTCTGTCTGTCTCCCCAGTATGAGAAGTATAAGCATGTGGTGCCATGCCTGGCTTTTTTAGGTAAGATCTAGAGAAGGGACCTCAGATCCTTTTGTTGGCAAGGGCAGCATTTTATCGACTGATCCATTGCTCCAGCCTCTGGTTCACCATGTTAAGTTACACCAAAGGGTGAGAGGAGGCGGACGGAAAGCCAATTCCCACCTAGGCTCCGATATGCTGCCCTGCAGCTTTCCAGCATCCTTTCTGTCATTTAGCCCAGGAGAACTGTCCATGCTGCTGTTTACTTTTGAAGATGCTATCTTGTTAGTATTTTATGACTTTGTGTTGTTAAAATATACTTTCAAGGGATGGTGAGAAGAGCAGCGTGCATCGTGCTTATGAACCAGGGCTGTTTTGTCCCTCCTCTTGTCTCCAGCTGAACACACAGCAGCCCAGAATTCTGCACTGGAATTGGAAGAGCCCATGAGCAGCACACAGAAATCTGCCAACCTGTGCAGTAAGGTAGGAAGGAGTAGAGTGAGCGGAATGAACATGACTCTGGATGACTGCCTGCCTCCACCTGACTTGGGAGGGAAAACGGAACTGGGTTCTCTCTGCACGTTGACTGCTCTAGGTAGGCCTGTGACCTCCAGGGATGGCAGCAGGCCTGTGTCATTTGCACTCCCCAGGCCCTTGTCACCACGGTATCTGTGACCGCCGCAGGTGAGCATGAGGCAGGCCAGGTTCCCGACAGAAGGGGACATCTTCAAAGGGTTGGCTGCTGTGTCATCTTGGCAAGGGGTGTGCACAGGATGTGACTTCCTAATTACTTCTCCAAGAGGAGATTTATCTGTAAAATAGCACATCTTCATCTCTCTTTGCCTCTGTCTCATCCTCTCTGTATAGCACTCAGCATCGTTACTTATCCCTGTCTCTTGAAATTGGCGTTGTCATTTTTACTGCTCTGTTCCCCCTATACATTGTATTTGTACATTTTGGAAATTTTGTTTTGTTATCTTAATAAACACAGCCATCCCCTTGAAAGATGGAGGTAATGTTTACATTGGTGTTTTTATAGTATTCAGCAAAGTATGTGGCTAGCTCTTAGTTTATTTTGGAATGTCCAAGACTCTGACCATCTTAGATAAATAGCAGTTATCTGGCCCCTCAGTAAGTGGGCTCTTTCCTCCTGCTCCTTGCTGGCCGAGTCTCTTGATCTTATGTATGACTCCTCGACTTTCTTCATCATTTTGCTTTGTGATATTGCTTTCAAAATACTGGTGCAGGCCCCTCAAGTTCTCCTGATGGAATTTGTGCAGAGGCCTTGCATCACTGGCAAGACCTGGACTGGGTCTCTGTGGACAGTTTCTTACTCTTGACCCCGTGCTGAGGACTTCAAAACCATTTCTGGAAACTCCCATTCTACTGAAAATGTCTTTCTCTTGTGATGCTTCCAGGCACAGAGGGGAGGGGCCATTCGAAGTATCTTTCCCCTCCCCACAGAAAATCCCAACAGTCACAAAAAAGAAACGTGGACTGCTATAAAAATTTTGTTTACTTATCTGTTTATTTTTAAGTTTCAGACAAGTATGTATTGTACCTTGGGCGTTTTTCTCTCCGTACATCTCTGCCATCCCCTTTCTTCTCGTCCATTTAGTCCTTTGTCCCTGGACAATTTCACTTCTCCTTGTACGTCACACATGCACTTTTGATTATATATAGTTATATATCATCATATCCCATGTAGGAACCACATATGAAAGGAAACACGTGCTGTTAGTCTGTCTGAGACTGGCTTACCCCACTTAACATGGAGGTCTCCGACAGGTTCCTTTTACCAGCAAACCACATATTGGGTTTGTCTTCTTTGAGACAATTTTTTTAGTAGATATAAAAAGCATATGCAAACAAAAATAAAGATTCCAGCAAGAAAGGCAGAAATCCAAGGAGCAATCATAAAGCAAGGTTATGTTCCCCTAAGATTAATATGTTGCTGACCTCAGCATCTCATGGAGCCACTGGACAGAGAATACAATTTCATCTTTTTAGCTCACACGTGGACACTTGGGAAGGGATTAGTCTTGAAGCTTGGGCAGCAGCATAAAATTGCTGTCATTTTAAGCAGTGCCATTGATTTCCCATCTGAGACCCCATTCAGGTAACGAAAATATTGCCATGTTCACCTGCTGATGATTGCAGAAGTATTTTTCATATGTAGACCCCTGAAAAATGCAATTACAGGAGAAACCAACAGGTGTGACTTTTTTTTTCCTTTGTAAACTCTGACTTAAACATAAGAGCACAGTCTCCAAAGCAGGGGACAGTGACCACAGTATGCCATTCGTTTGCACTGTCATGGATCTTTAATGGTGCCAGGATTTGTACTATGTAAGAACTATGGCATGCAAATTCTATGGTGTCCACAGTACAACATATAGGCATGCATGACAGCAAAAGAGCAGAGCATGCCCTTTTGGATGGCACAGTGTACACATACACATACACACAAATACACCACACACACACACCACACACACACATACCACACACACATATATACACACCACATACGCATACACACCATACACATACACACCACACACACACACATGCAGACACATCATACACACACACCATACACATACCATACATATACACCATACACACACAAACACACCACACACACATATGCACATACCACACATGCACACACACCATACACACATACACATATACACACACATACACCATACACATAATCACAACACACACACCATACATGCAAACACACACACCATACACACACATCATACACACACACACACACACACCATACACATACACACCACACACACACACCATACACACACACACATCATACACACACACACACCATACACACACACACCACACACACGCACACACATCATACACACACATACACACACACTGTACATACATATATACACACACCATACATGCACATACATACACACACACATACCACGCACCCCCCTCCACACACACACACTTGTGAACTGTGAATGAAGGGTCTCAACAAGCAATGAATGAAGGGTCTGGTCAAGGAAAACAGAGTCTTCCATGTTCTCTTTGCAGTAATTGTAGATTTACCACTGGACTCATGATAGAAGGCTTTTCTTTCTAACACCTAATTTGTGTAATTACTGATCTGTAGACATCTTCCCCCAGATACCAGAGCTGGATCTCTTCAACTTCTAAGTGCTGCACCCCTTGGGAGAAGCACCTCTTGGAGGTAGTGGTGTCAGGGGTCTTGAGATAGGGGATGGATCATTCTGGATTATCCAAGTGAGCTCTCAGTGGCATCAGGAATGACTTGAGGGAGAAGCAGCAAGAGAAGTCCCAGCCACGCAGGAGTATGGTGGTGTGGGATGGGCTGCAGAGATGAGGGAACTGCTAACCTGGAGGCTGGAGAGACTGGCCACAACCTAGAGATTTTGGTGGTCACTAGAACTGGGAAGTGGTGAGCGATAGCTTTTGCCTTGAGCATACAGGCTGAGCATAGCACTTCGTGACCTTGACTTTCTTCCTCCCTTTGGTAACCTTGACCTTAGCTCAGTGATGCTGACTTTGAATCTCCATCCCTCAGTAATACTCACATAAGAGAGTGCACCTCTGCCAGTTTGAGTCACTACATTCCTGGTAATTTGTTACAGTAACTACAGAGAAGGTAACACAAGTATCCATGACACTGTCTGATTCTGCCTTTGAGGTCTTAAACATGCCTGAGATGGGAGATTTGAGGCCCTAGGTTCTACTTTGTTGCTAATGCTTATCTTTTATATCCCTCCAATGATCTATTTCACATAAGAGAACTGAGATCCAGACAACTTAAAGATCTTGCCACAATTCCTTTTATATGCAGATTCTTTTCTTCCCTTACTGCCTTCTTCCCTCCCTCTCTCCTTTTCCCTCCTCTCTTAGGAAAAAAAGAGAGTATTTGTTCTTAATTGTTCTCTAGGTATCGCCTTATGGGTATTATTGGTGAAAATGCCGTATTCTTACTTTTAAAAAACAACATTGTGGTGGTGCACTAGTTCTACCCTCCAACTTTAGTTCTGGCCATCTGCAAGGGATGCACGGTCTACAGAGACCTGGGAAAATAACCACTGGAGTTAAATTACCATGTGGCATTGCCTTGATCTTTCTTTACAAAGACCCAGAATAAAAGTGCAGTTGGTGTTGTTGGAGCACCCTGCAGAGGGAAACACGCTGGCTTGGGCGGAAGGCACTGGCCAAGTTCACAGTTTAGAGCAGCTTTGTTTCCAAAGGGAAAATCTTGCTTTCTTAGAAGAAGAGGAGGCCCGGGTTATAGCTCAGTGGTGGTATGCTTGCCTAGTATGGCAGACCCCTGGAACTACAGAAATAAAACTAGAATGTGCAGTGCACAGAGGTTAAATACAGTTAAGAACCCCGCATCTTTACTAAAAATAGAGGACAGCAGTGTTGTGGCATCGAGCCCTTTAAGTCTTATGCTTTCTTATTGATCCCTCAGCATTGTCTTGTGTGGTCGTTCAGGAGAGGCTATAAAGACATTTCCTGTCCTGACAACTGGAACCATTTTGTTTTTATGGCACCATAGATAACAATAAAAGAGAAGTGATAACAATTTTGAAAACAGTAGGTAGATTTGGAGAACTCTAGGTGGAAAGGTGCCATTCCTAGATATTGGCAATTGACAACAAGGAAAATACTTGTGATGGGCTGGTGTGCTGCATGAGAATTCAGCTTGGAGTTGGTTCTATGTAAACTTCCTTTCGACTCAGGCACTCCAAAGGACAAGAGTGAAGCTCCCATGGGTTATTTGGATTTGGTCCATTTGGCCTGCTTGCTGGGGTCCTTTTATGGTTGGGACATATATTTTAGTTACTATGGAAATGACTTTACTTTTTAATAATGACTTCATATTAGCTCAAGGATAATTTTAAATCTCCTATTAAGAACATTTGAAAGAAAATCATCAAAAGAAAGATAACATATTCTTTTATTAAATGATAAGGAGTGCTACCATAGTGGAAGGCCCATTGGTGGACAGGTCTACTTTTGAGAATCTGTGCCTAAAAGTGAATTAGTATATACTGTCTGGGGAAATATGATTTCCCATCACACTCCACTGCTACACTAACATACTTACATTGAGTCATTACAGATTGAATGAGAAATATCTTTTCCTGGGGCTCAGGTATTGAAGTCATCTCTAGCTCATGGGGCTGTTTGAAAGTGGAAGACACTTGAGGTGGTGTCTTGTTGGAGTCACCAGGGTTGGGATATACCAAGTCCTCAACCTCTTCCTTCTCTCTGCTTCCAGTCTACCTTGAACTGCAGATTTGCCTATGTGCCACTGTCCCAGTGCTCTGCTGTTCTGACCAAATGCAGGCAGCCAAGAAGCAAAATGACTGAGCTCTGGAGTCAAAAGAGATCTTCCCTCCCATCAAACAGATTAACACGTTAATGAAATACGTTTAGTCTCCTTTCTGGTAGGGTCTTATGATGTTAGCTTTGGTTTCCATTTCATCATTATGAATTTGTTTTGAAATGGTCAAGTTTTTAAGGATTCAAATCTTACACTTCCATTTTTGAATACTTTAAAATGGACAGCCACTCCACCTTTCTGAATGTTTATAAGTTTGAGTCCTTCATTTAATTAGTGCTTAATTAATAACTGCCTGGTTTTATCACATGGTCCATCCATTGAACTTTGACCACTATCTTGAATTCTGGGTTGTTTTATAGTCCACTCCTTCTTAAGTTTTCTTCACAATATATTATCTTCATCAAAGTCCTTATATATGCAAAACACACAGCAAGTCATTTATATAACAATGGAAAGCACTAAAAACTGATGAAATCTCTCAGTGTTACCATTCAGATTTCTGTTTGAGTTACTTTGTGAAGATTTTCTAACAGATGATGCATCTCCAAAGCTCTTGGTCATGAAGTCATACATATATGCATGAGCTCCTCATCAGATGATCTCCAGGCTCAGATGTTAGGCCAGTGTTTAGATTTCCATTTCGTATGTTGATGGATGCCATATGCTCTTGCAGCAATATTACCCCATCTATCAAGAAGGACTGCGCTGCTGATAGAGAATCATTTGCTAGTTAATCAAACTGTACTATTGGATAAAGTTTTCTCCAACAATGTTTCTCTCTTAATACTTGTATCAGCAATGTTTGGCAAAGCAAACATTTCAATGAAAATGGCATGGGATGGTAGTTCAAAGTAAACATGAAAGTTAAAAATTAAATTCCTTGAAAAAATAATCAAGATGAAACTGTCCTTCTGGGAATTGCAAGGAAATCACCTCATATCTTTAGAATAAATTACTCTTTTCAGAGGCAGAGAAATGATATGTTCTTAGAAAAGAAAGAACAGGGATATGGCCAAAATATATAGATTTTAGAAGCCTGTTTAAAGATGAAACTAAATGAGAGTTTGGTGCCATCATCAAATAAATATATAACCAGCCACTTCTCAGGTCTTCTGAGTTGCCTTAGTTTTTATGAGACAACAGCAATGGATGATTTCCAAGTTAACAGAAAGGAATTAACTGAGGGTATAATATATCTCAGGGTTTCATTGTTAGCTGGCTTTGGATAGAGATTGTAGTGTATTAAATTAGTTTCACTGCCTTACTGATTCTGATGGATATGTGGCTACAGAGTCCCATTAATGTGTGTGGCTAACAGATGTGACTCAAGCTGTCTGTGGTTTAGGCACAGATGGGCTTGATATGTGGTCTGACAATGAGACAATAGATGAATTTTTGTCTTGAAGACTCTATTCTCATTGACTGGAGAAGTATGATCAGCCAACATTTGCCTGGAAATATCTAACAGAGAAGGCTGAAGGTCAAGTGGGATGATGAACTTGCTTAAGGAATATTCCCAAACACCTGTGAAGGGACTGATACTGTGTGGGGCATTAAGGAGCCCTGAAGGAGTTATAGGACTATATGTGAATGTGTGAGTGACTACAGAGCAACTCAGAATAAACGCCCCCCTACCCCACAAAGATAAGGAGGAGGAGGTCCAATTAGTAGAGCAGGTTTTAGAGGGAAATGATCTGAGTGGGTCTGTGTGGGGATGCATGCAAGAACATCTAGGGGTTCTACTCTAGATGCTAGTGGATGGAGAATTCTAGGCGAGGCAGGTATGTTTTGATCAACTATGTGCATCCATGAATCTCCATAGCTTGGATTATGAGCCTGTACCATCATGCCCAGCTTTTTAGAAATTTAAGGAGGGTTTTGGGGATTGAACTCAGGTCCTTGTACTCTCAAGGCATCTCTTCAGCCTCTCAGAAACATTTTTATAACCAAGTATCTTGATGCTAAGTTCTCAGCCAATTACTTGTCCAGGGGCAAGTGTAACCATCTCCTCTTTATAGTTGATTTCTACAGTCAGATATTTTATTACAATCATTTTCATTGACATTGGAATTGAAAGATCCTACCAAGTCATCATCTGAAGGATTATGAGAATTGAAATAATGGCATAAAACAAAGAAAAGTAAATAATTGAGGAATTTTGTGTGTTCCTTTCTCATAAACATCTTGTAGCAGGTTTATGATTTGAACTTAAAATCAAAGATGGATAGTACTGTAGGGTGTTTATTGAATTTTTGAGGGAGAAAATACGATTCCCAAAGGCATCATGCAATGACACCTAATTTCCCACCCACCAGCCTGTGTTGATTGAATAGTCACGAATGTTCAGCTGCAAACTCTTGAGAGTAAAGCAGGAGAAGAGATGTAAATACTCAAGGCTCATTGTTGGGAGGTAACTCGGAGAAAAAAACAAGCCTGTTTTTCGGGTAACATTTAACTTAGAGAAGTTCTGATGAAATCCTGAAAATTCCAGAAGCACGAACCCAGTAGGTAAGATTAGAATCTAGAGTGCTATGTCCCATGCAGAACCCAGAGTAGGGACTGTGAAGGAATGCAGATAGGACCAACACAGACACACACACAGAAAAGCTGAGCCAGGCAGACTTGTGTATGAACTATGCAACAACCCAGAGATTCGGTGTATTTAATATATACAGCACAGGGGGGAGGGGCTAGCTAATCTGGGTAGGACATCTCTGTAGGTGACCAGTCTCAGTCTAAAAACTTAGGAGGAAGAAGTAGCAGCTGCTAGTTCTTTGCACACACTGTTCCCAGAGGAAGGTTTTCAAAATCCCTCTAAGCCTCACCCCAGGGAGGCTTTGCCACACCCATGGTGTTAAAGCATTGAGGCCCTTGACATGGCTGTGACCATGCCAACAATCCACGTTTACACGGGACCTCACTCACTCAGGGTGTCACTTGTACCCTATCTTAGAGGAGCCGTATTTCAGAAATGTTTGTCTGAGTCAGTGTGACACAGTGAGAGTCATCTGAGAACGGAGTCTCAGTTGAGGGACTGCCCAGATCACGTCTATGGGGGGTTGTCTTGATTGTTAATTGATGTAGAAGAGCAAACCCCATTGTGGGTAGCACCATCCCTGGTGGACAGTTCTGAGCCTTACATGAAAACTAGTTAAACATGAGCCCAAGAATGAGCCAGCAAGCAGCATTCCTTCATGGTTTCTGCTGCAAGTTCCCGTCCCAATTTCGCTCAGTGATGGACTGCGACTTAGAGGTATAAGCCAGATGAATCTTTCTTCTCCTAAGTTGCTTTTGATGGCTGTGTTTGTCACAGCAATAGGATGGAAAGTAGAAGACCGGCCAAGAAACAAAATGACAGTACTTTCTTTTAATAATGACATAGTGACTTGAGAACCCTCTGCTGGGCTCTTCTCCAAGCCTGAGTGGCAGTAGAATTTCTTGTCTCATGTCATCACAGGTTGTCTGGAAAGGTTGTTTACAGATGTGTCTTGGGTTTATTCTTCCTTACACTTGCTTTGCTGCCAACTTCCATTCTTTCGGATGACTCTTCAGGATAAAATGTCTACACTAACGTGCATGATGCTGCATCCCCTCTCTTGAGCCCCTAAAGGCATCCAATCCAGAATCATTTCTTAATGTCTCTGGAATCAGTGTCCACCCCCACTCTGTCTGTCTAGCTTGATTTTCCCCACACATCATGAGTACGGTCCCTCGTCTCCTTGAAAACCTTATGCCTGGGCCACCTTCTGTCCTTCCTGCCCTGAGGGCTCTGCCATCTTCATCTGTCACTGTGTTATGCTCCTTGCTCATAAGTTAGCTTAGTTGTCATTAACAAATTAAAGTCAGCTCAAAGATTTCTCTTGCTCGAAGCAGTATCTTTGAAGACCCTGCCTTACTGGCAAGTGCAGAGACCCACAGTCCCTGTCATCTTATCGGGATTCTGAGTTTCTGGTTGATAATCAATGTTCATGTCTATCAAAGGTCTTGGGCTAGCAGGACAGGGTAGCTGGTGTCTTATCTTCAGGAAGGTTTTGGGATGAAATGTAATCAGTTATTGGAAGTAACAGTTGGACCCAGAAGTTTACAAAGTTAAAATAAAAAAAAGGAAAGGTGATGTGGTGTGGTGGTTAGTTTCTTTCATCAACTGGACATACTCTTGAATCACCTGAGAATGGAGTCTCAGCGAGGGATAATTTAGATGGGGATGTCCTGTGGACATGTCTGTGGGGGATTATTTTGATTGTAGGGCAGACCTGTCCACTGTGGATGGCAGTGTTCCCTAGGAAGTACATCCTGGATTGTATAATAGCAGTGGAAGTAAGCTGGGCATTAGCATTCACTCACTCACTCACTCATTCATTCATTCATTCATTTATTCATTGTTCTCTGCTCTTGACTGGGGATGTACTGTGACCAACTACTTTAAGTCCCTGCCACCGTGACTTCCTCACAGTGTTGGACTATGACCTGGAACTATAAACCCGATAAACACTTTCTTAAATTGCTTTTCCAAATGTTTTATCATAGCAACAGGAAATGAGACAGACACTTGGTATTCAGCCCTCTGAATCTTTGGTAAGAGATAATGGAAACAATCAGGGGAAATGTCTGGAAGGCCTCTGTTCAGACTCCTCTGAAGACTTGTCAAGGTCCCGGAACATGAACTTTTTTTAAGTGTTTTTCTTTTATTGAAAATAGATTTTGTTCATACAATATATTCTGAGTACAGTTTCCCCTCCCTCATCTCCTCTAAGGTTCTTCCCATCTTCCCTCCCATCTGAACCCACACCCTGTTTCTTTTAGGACAACTAACAGGCATAATAAAGAATAATAATCAAATAAAATTAAAACAAACAAACCAGAATAGGAGAAAATACACAAATGAAAGAAAAAATGCCAAAGAAAAATCATGAGAAATTACATGTAGAGGCAGAGACACACATATCTACATACAGAGAAGCTTCCTAGAAACACAAAATGAGAAGCCATGATGTATACACAAAAAACTTGTAAGGTTAAACAAAAATGCCCTGACAAAATGTTTGCTTTGGATGCCTGTAGCTGGAGAGAACTCCTCTGCCTCTTTGAGGCCCCACAAGGCATGAACCACTAGAGAGACAGCAAGAGGCAGCAGGTACTCAGGTGAAGGAGAAGGACTCTGGGAGTGTGGTAGCAGTGGTACCCACAGCTACCTAGAAATACAGTAAACCAAAGGAAACAGTAGCATTCAAGGATCCATGAAGCCTCCAGTTACACTGAACAGAAAGGAGACTGGTGTGTGTTTGTGTGTGTGTGTGTGTGTGTGTGTGTGTGTGTGTGTGTGTGTGTGTGTGTATGTGTATGGGGCAGGAAGGGCACAGAGGGAGGGAGAGGGGATGGAGAGCCAGCAGCCAAAGGCTGAGACATCAGGCCCTGCTCTGGAGTAATGAAGACAGCAGTTTTATCTTCCAGAAAGAAAAACAAAGGCTGACAACCCCCTTTGCTTCTTGCCTCATCTACAACTTTATATAATCAGTTTGTGCTCCAGAGGCCACTGGTACATCTTCCATCTCACATTTATTAAGAGATCTCAGATTAGCCAGGCCCTCAGCATCTCCATGGGCTTCCTCATCTCTCTCTTGGGCCATTATGCTTTTCTTCCTGGGTGAGGATTTTCCTTGTGGGCATTTCCCAAACTCTAAATGCGTCTCTGCTCTCTAGCAACAAAATAAAAAGTGTGCATTGGTGTCTGCGAGTAATGGAAGTTTGGAGTTGCCTCTGGGCACTTTAAATATCAAAGATGATACATTTCTGTCTTTGCTCTGCCGTCTTGAGAAGCACCCTATTAGCTGTGCAGGCAGATTCCAGATAGGTCTAAGTGTGGGTGGAGAAATGGAAACACAGTGAGGATAGATGTTCATGAAGGGCCACTGTGAAACCAAATAACTTTGGCTTTAGTGTCAGATGTGGTCCACGTGGCTATGAGGTCTCCTGGCTGTATACCACCATTTCAGCCATAAACCGTAGCACATGGTAGATAGATGGCCAGCTGCACACAGGTTCCTCTGAGCCTTTATGAGAGTCAAAAAAGAATGGAGTCATTGGATGCAGGATTAATTATAAAGCAACTTATAAATACAGAATGTTGGTCAGATCATATGGCCCTTAAGATAATTGTGGAATGTCTAGATGTCTAGGCAACCGTAATACTTTTCCTCATGGTGTAGAGTGAAAGGGCTTCATCTGGGATGCAGAATTTTAAAAGTACAGTGAGTCTCATGCTTTTTAAAAATTAAAATATTGGGGATGGAGAGATGGATCAGCATCTAAGAACACTTGTTGCTCTTATACAGGACATAGGTTTGGTTCTCAGCACCTACATGACAGTTCACAGCTGTCTGTAACTCCAGTTCTAGGGGATCCCACCCTCTCTCCTGACCTCTGTGGGCACCAAACACACATAGACATACAGACAGACAGGCATATAATATGAATAGAAAAGTTTTAAAGTTAAGATACTTTCAATAAGAATGTTCTCCAAAGGAAGAGAACTGATAGAATGCCTGCTCATGGGTGTGAGTGTGCATGTTGTGCACACACACACACACACACATACACACACACACACACACACACACACACACACACACACACACTTTTTTCTTCCTGGGTGAGGGGAATTTATGAGAGTGGCTTATGGGTTGCAGTCTAGGTCCATCACTGACTGCCTCACACTGGAGAGGCCAGGAATCCAGTTGCTCCAGCTCAGTCCACACGGCTGATGTCTCCACAGATCCAATCGGGTGCTGCAGGCCTGGAGGACTTCCAGCGAGCTGCTGGTCTTCAGTCTCTGTTAGAATCCTTAAGAAGCCGGTGAAGGAATACTGTAGCAACAGCCTAGATGAGCTCACACGTGAGAATGAGGGCAAGCAGGCCACGAGCAGAGTGTCCTTCTTCCCTGTCCTCCCATCTAGGCTGCCACCAGACTGTGCTGCCCACAGCTGGAGTGGCTCTTCCTGTTTCAGAATCTCTGATGGTGAAAACCCCTCACAGAGGTGCTCAGTAGCTTGCATTTTTTGTTGATTCCTCATACATTCACATTGACAACCAAGATTAGCTATCACAGAAAGTCTTACTACTTCTCCAGAATGTTAGCTATACTATCTTCAGTAATCTAAAGGTAGAAAGAAAAAGAATAACCAAAAAAATGGAAAAAGCCAGTTATGTCATGGAGGAGACACATGGACTTCTCCAGTATATGACAGGACAGTGGGATGATTGCCCACCTCTTGCCGTATCATGTGTTATAACTCTTCAGAGGAAAATATCAAAATGGAAAGGTCCCTAATGGCTAGCAAGCACTCTGCTCCCCACTTTTCACGGATTAGCTCCTTTCTTGTGATACAGCATGTTCTTGTCTGTGTCCCCATGTCTCTAAAGCTTCACTTGTGTTCCACCATGGTAGAGATGCTGTGCCTTTCCCAAGTATGTAAAACATCAGGGCCCTGGAGCATGGGATGCTGCTGCTGGACTTTGTGAGTACTTTCTATGTGACAGGAAAGGGCTCTGTTATTGCCACACTGGTGGTCACAGGCAGCTTCCTATGTGATCATTCATATTAAGGTGACATACTTGTTAAGAAGAGTCTCATGTAGCCCAGGCTGTCCTCAGATTTATTAAGTATTGTGTGTGACCATGAACTCCTGAGAGGAGGGCTGGAATTATAGCAGTATATGGCTATGCCCTGTTTATGCAGTACTGGGAATAGAACTTAGGGTTCTGTGTGTGCTGGGCAAGCACCCCACCATCTGAGCTGCAGCCCCAGACCCTCTGACTCAACTGCTCCAACTCCAGCTCCTTCCGTGGCATAAGCACAAACCGGTATCATGGCCAGGCATCTAGGCTATGCTCTGATGGTTCGTTTCATTCAGGAGACCGCTAAATGAGTGGGTGTTTGGGGGTTAGTGGTTTATCTTCTGTGGGACTCCCATCTTCTCCCTAAGAGTCAGCCCCTTAGAGGGTGGGCCCAGGCTCTTTTCAAAGTTTTGAAAGCCATAACTCCGCCCACATACTTCTTCTAGCCATTTCTCTTTCTTCGTTTGCATTTTCCTTCTTGAACTCTAGAAACTTTTTATTCCTTTCTAAAATGATCCTTATCAGTGAGTCAGTTTGCATAAACTGGTGTGACAGATGTGCCTTGTGCAGCTGCCCTCGTAGTCTGGAGTGTCCTTCTCATGGTGATTTCTATCAGCCTGGATCCTGTCCAAGTCAGAAGCAGCAGAAAAATGGGCAAAAATAGATCTGGCTGGTGGAAGACCGTACTAGCTCATGGAGTGACTGTTTCTCTTGCCTCTTTGGGGGTTGGAGCAAGGTGAGGGCACAGGTCACTGAGAAATCTGAACACTCAGAGCTGAGACCAGTGCTGATGAGAACCTTAACCCATTGCACTCCAGGCACTGTGAATCCAAAGTGGGCCACACACTTTGTGTGGAAGAATCATTTTAAAAACAAATCCTATGGAAAAATACAAGCCATTTCACTGTGCCTCTTGCGTGCTTAGGAGAGGCACAGCATTGCATGTACGCTGTAGGCATCGGGGCCATGGTGCTGTCAGGTCCTGCGAACAGGGCGAGGTACAGCCCTGCAGGCTCCCCCTATAGTGGGTGGTGGTTACTTCCTGACAACTGCACCTCTGGGGACTTTCTAAATTGAGAGCCTTTCATTATTATCTGTTTTTCACGTGTACAGCCAAGTTAGGAGGCTTTATGAAGCTAGGTGACTTTTGCCCTGTCTCTGCAAAGTATGCTCTCTACTGAGAGGGTTGGATGGCTTCCTAGCAAGAGGCCAACCAGAGAGGCCACCTCAGGTTCCTTATTGTATCTCCCAGTGAAAATGCCCACTGAGTTCCAGGCCATTAAGCCCTTTCAGTTAGCTTTGGATCCTGTTTATGGCATACTGTCAAATGCCCATCTGATGATTTTAATCATAGCTAGCATTCAGTTTCCACTGGGATTAGCCAAATCTTAGAGTAATTGAAAGGTAGCACCTGTCCAGAGCAGAGCCCCTGGATCCCACCCTCAATTCTGTGTGTCCATTTTATTCAATCTCTGTTTCCAACAGTGTTCAGCCACTTTCCTCCTATTTCTTCCTTTTCTTTGGGATATCTGAATGGAAAGGATTCACAGGATAAATAATAACTTCTTCAGTATACTTGGAACTAGGAAAGTATAGCAAATTCAAAGTTATGTAAATATTTTCCCATGATGTTTCACATTTTTAATTTAATGATGAGGCTTATAGGGATATATTTCATTTTATCTTCATTTTGATAAATATTTTCTCTATTACTGTAATTTTAAAAGTGTTTTAAATTGTGTGTGTGTGTGTGTCTCTGTCTGTCTGTCTGTCTGTCTTTGGTATGTATGTAAGGTTGTGCATGTGAATGCAGTACTGGGAGATGCCAAAAGAGGGTGCTAGATTCTCTGGAGAAGACTTACCCTGGGTACACAAACTGGCTTTTTAGACCCCATTCCCTAAGGTGCAATGCCTTACTCAATTTTGATGCAGGAGGCAGGGGCTAGGTCTGGCCCCAACGTGGTATAACAGCCTGTGTTGATTACTCAAGGGAGGGAGGCCTTACTCTCTATGAGGAGGGGATGGGGGTAGGTGGAGGGAGCAGGAGAAGAGGAGGGAGGGGAACAAGGGTTGGTATGTAAAAGGAAAGAAAATATTTTTTTAATAAAAAATTATATAAAAAACAACAACAAAAAGTAAGTTATAGATTCCTGCTTCCTAGATTCATTAAGGAGTGGAATGTGAGCCGAGGGCAAATGAAACCATGGTGCCTTGCCTTCAGATGCATTTACAGACTCAACTGTGCGTATCCAGGACCTTAAATCAGCTCAGTGCCAAGTGTGTCCTGATTTTCTTCTCTGGGTTAAAATAGAAGACTAAACAATTTCTTGGTTACGAAAATATAAGGTATGTGAATTGTGGAGAAGCAGAGATTCTAATCCTAGGGATGGATGGATCTTCATGTATTGTGAGGATGGTTGACTACAGGTAGGGGTGGGAGGAAATAGTGCATACAGATGATGAAGGGGCTATTTAAGTGCCGACAGCTCCTGCAGAAACACAACGAATGGAGGGAAGGATAAAACAGAGTGAACATTGGCACTGGAGAGGTGGCTCAGCACTTAAGAGAATGTGCTACTCTTGTAGAAGACCTGAATTTGTTTCCCAGCACTCATGCTGGGTGGCTCACGACCCATTGTAAGTCCAGCTCCAGATCTGATGCCCTCTTCTGAACTCAGTAGATACCTGTGTTCATGCACACACCTGCACACCTGCACACATGTGCACACACACACACACACACACACACACACACACACACACACACACCGGGGGGAGGGGTTGTGACAAAACAATAAATCTTAAAGAAAACCAGAGTAAATATTTGCTCAGCACATCGTGAATGACCTGGTTTCCTGCCTTGATTGCAGCTCTTCTGTATGTTTTTTCTCTCTGTGGATCCTGCCTTTAGGATTTTGTTAGATCCCTTGGTAAGCAATCTCATACATGTGCTCCCCAGCTCTGATTTGAGGCAGCAGCACTGCACTGTGGAGCCCAGAGCCCCTGAGGATGGGAAGACTCCCAAACCACAACACTCCACAGAGCAGCCATGCTTGACCCGTGGCAGCAGCTATGGCTCTCTGCTTAGGAAGGCTGTTGCCACAGGAGGACTGATGGTTCGGAGAGCTACATCGTTACGGAACACACACGGATGTTTCCCTTGTGAAAATTTCCCTAGGTGATGTAATATAGCAGCTTCTGACACAGCTTTCACATTGCACTTGGTGTAAATAATCTAGAGATGACTAAAGCCTGTGAGAGGATACACTTATCTATGTAAATACTATTAATCTTTAAATGAGGGACTTGGGCACCAAGCACTGGTATGTCTAAGGAACACTGCCTTCCAGTTGCTTACACATTAATGAGGCAACACAAATACCCAGTTTTGACAATTTGACAAATTTCATTAAACATAAGCTTGAATGCAAGAGTTTAGTACATGCTGGTGGTTCAATGTTAAGTGTTCAGGTTTGAGTAAAACCAAGGTGGTTCCTGATCTGGTGGAATTCATGACTTAGTGAGTAGATTAATTCAGGCGTTCGCCAGCACACACCAACGCCCATCCTGCAGTAAATATGAAAGGAAAGAACACAGGGTCAACCACAAGTGTTTGGATTAGACCCATCAGGCATTTACCTGAGCCACCAATACTGCATCTGTGTCACATTAAGGAAAGAAAGAAAAACACTTCCCATTGGAGTCATTTAACCAAGAGCAAGTCCAGGTTTGAATTCTCTACTTCATGTTCCCTGTGTCTTCCACCTTCTGCTTGTGTGTTTCATGAGTCTAATATGTGCCTGCGTCTGTATCTGTGTCCATGTGTGACCATGTGTATGTCTGTGTGTGCTTTGTGTGTCTCCCTAACAACTGGCTTCATTCTGTATTTATTGAATGGCATAAAAAACATTGCATGGGGAAGGAATGGTTACTTTATAGAAATTTTTAACAGAGTCACTGGCTTCAACTGATTCCAATGGACCCAGATAACAAACATCATTGATTTTTCTCCAATATCCACAAATTGTTGCTTTCAGCTTTTATGGTAGATTTTAGGAAACTGCCTTCAACTTCTGTATTTGTTGCTTTCAACAAATGATACACATGCATTATCTGGGCTAGGGGCATGAAATAATATGTAACTTAAAGTTATAGCTATGTATTAGCTGAGGTTGTAAAAGTTGATTATATAGGAAATCCAAGGCAAATAAAGTTGGCTGTTAAACTGTTCTCTTCAACCAGTTTAAACAGTTTGAGTACATAGTAGGCTAGCACTCTTAAGTCTTAAGTGATTTCAAGGTATATGATCTACTCAGGCTGTAGGGTCCAGCAAGTTAAACTCTCTTCGAATGTCAGAATTTTTTTTCCAGATTATTGCATTGACACAAACAAGGTCATGGGTTCAGAGAGAAACTCTTAGGGAAGGTTCCACATGGACTGAGCTTGGGCTAAAGCAAAGACTTGGATGAAGTGAATAAGCACAGAGGAGTTGAGTGACTGAAAATCACGCACAAGAACAGCAGGTTCAATGGGAGAGGATTCAAAGAATCTGGACCCCAAGGGAGGCTGGGTAAGTGGTGAGGGTGGCGTGGCTAGAGGAAGTGGGGACAACAGAGCAGAGAGACTGATGTGCATGTTAGAGCTACTCAGGATCTTAGGAGATGGCAGGAGATGAAACATGGATCCTTCAGAATGACCCGAGGGAGAAGCGTGCTTGTACAACAGTACAAGACAAGAGAGTAAATATAAGAGTCTAGTTAGTTAGGGCTTTAGAGACGAAACCTGTTCATGGCACAGAAGCTGCCATATCAAAGAATAATGACTTTCTTCCTAAAGTCAGAGAATGGAAAACAACTCTTTTCTTTCTTTTTTTTAAACTGAAATTTGGTGAAGCAGAAATGTTTGCAGAGATTGCAGAGAGATACAAAGAAAGCTGAGCCTGTCCTGATGCCTCCAACAACGACACAGTCTATTCTCTGCTGCCATTTCTATTTTGGGATGTAATTAATTATAAACATAGGTGCTAGATTGAACTTATGTAGGCAGCTTAAGAAATAAAATCTGACAGGCAGAATAGGACATTACAATTATGATCTTCCCTCAAAGCACTCAGCGAACAAGAGTCAAGGCACGCAGAGATTTTTTTGTTCCAGGAGCTTTGAAAAATCCAACTTCAAGCAAGCCATTCAGAGATCTCCATCTTAACTAATCATAAGATAGAGAAATAATCAGAATATTTATTCCCATGATTAAAAATATGTAGAACAGTCATATAAGGATATAGGTTTGTACAGAATGTGTACAGAATTTGGAAAATAACACACAACAGCATGCATAAATACCAAATTGAGATCAGCAGTTGCCTCTGAGCAGAGAGCATGTCATAGCTTCTGTCTTCGGTTTACTAATTCATAACACAAACCATAGGTGAGACTTGTGGATTCAAACATCAGCAACTGGTAAATCCAAGATTTCAAGAACATAAGACAGCGCCCATTTTTACTGTTTTCAATATCTCTTTACCTTTGTGTATCTTACGTTTAAATGTTTACAACTATAAAGACAGGATTTTCCCCATTCATGATACAATGTCTCATGCCTTGGAAAAGCCAGAAATCCTTTCAGACCTTGTTATTTAACATATGGTTTTTCACGATAGTGTTTTAGTCTTTGTCTTGATCTTCCCATTCACCAATGATGTAATGGAAGCTAAAGAATTCGAATTCTTTGAAATTCATGCTGTTTTCACTCGAATGGAAAGCTTGCAGAGAAGGTAATTAGTGATAAGATCAAGCCACAGAACTTGGTATCCAGAGGTTTTCTCTGGTATAGTCAGGTGGACAGCAGTGGAGTATTGTACGGAAGGAAAATAGCTAGAGTTTAAAGCCCAAAGCCTAGTGACAGTTTTCTCTCTAATACTAAATAGTTACATTAATATAGCAAATCAAATCACTTACATTGGGCTTATTTTCTCTTAGTCATTAAAAAGACTAAAAGCACATGTACTCTATGTTATGTCCTGCCTTTTTCTTTCCAGGACCACAGTATATATGTTAGCTTCTAGCACATATTGGTTAGTTGCTAACTGTGTTTTCTTAAAATTTCCATTACATCACAACACAACACAACAGTTTTTGTTGTTGTTTTGACAATTTTATACTTGAATAAAAGTGAGCACTTTCTTCCCCGTCCTCTGCTATCTCCTGCCCATTCCTATTAACTCCTTCCCACCCCCAGCTCATCCCTCCCATCCTTCGACCAGATACATGACTTTTGGTTTTGTTCTGTGACCTACTTAATTTAACCAGTGCCTTCTGGCTCTTGCATCCTTTCTGAATGTTCTTCTTCTGCGATATTCTTCAAGCTGCACAGAGGTGGTATAAATGTCTTATCAGAGCTGAGCCCTATCTGCTGCTCATTCTCAGCATCTAGTGCAGCCGTGAGTCTACATTCACCACTGTCCCCTGGAAAGAGGGGCTTCTCGTTTTGAGACTAAGACAAGTATCTGCACATCACAGCTTTTTACTCTACAGTGTGAAACCAAATCTCAGAGAGGTGGGGTGAGAACCCTCCAGTGATGCACGACGAAGCAGCGAAAGATGTCATCAAGCTCAGGATATTGCAAAGGCTGGTAACCACTTTAGAAAGTCACTCCTAAAGGGAAGTGATGGCAGACCAGTGGAACACACAGGCTCCCTCTAGTCCAAGCCATACCCTTTCCTCTGCAGACTCACCACACTGTGTGTGGTCAGAGGAGCTCATGAGTCTGGTCAGTCAGTTCCGATACTGATTTGCTTTCTGTAAATCAGTACCTTTACACACAACCTTGAGGCATATTCTTTGTCTTTTCCTGGGAACAGTCTTTAGCAGACAGGAGAAGGTTTAATTGGCAGCTTTTCGAAGTTTAGAGGTCAAGCTAACACTGAATATAAGATTCAAGGCAATTTCCTTAAGGAAAAAGAGAAAGAAAGGCTCAAAGGAAGCTTTATTGACACAGTTTCCTTTTCACATAGAAATATTTCAGTGAACTCCTTGGGTCTTTCCCATTCTGTTTTCTTGTATAGAAAAGCAGTTACAGTCACAACTATCCTGAGTGAGATGAAATCATTTTATTCTTAATTTTGGTTTTTTATGAGCTTGCTATATCAAATTAGGTAAAGGACTTGACAGCTAATGGTATGCATACATGATCTGACTCAGTTTTCTTTACACTTCTTGGGGGGTCTTGTGTTTTTTTTGGTTTTTTTTGTTTTTGGTTTTGGTTTTTTTTGGTTTTTAGAGACAGGGTTTCTCTGTGTAGTTTTGGTGCCTGTCCTGGATCTTGCTCTGTAGACCAGGCTGGCCTCGAACTCATAAAGATTTGCCTGGCTCTGCCTTCCGAGTCCTGGGATTAAAGGCAAGAAACACCATTAAGTCTGAATCTAAGCATAAAATACTCTGGTGGTCTTGATTGTGATTTGTCCAAAGTGCTCTTATTCTTTTAGCTCTGTGAACATGTGGTTGGATCTCTAACAACCTAGGAGCTACTTCGATAGCTGTTTACTGCATCTCTGGTGAGAACAGAGTGGTCTGCATCCTTACTGTTACGGTTTGAATGAAAAAAGCGCCCCTTCGCATAGGCTCATGCATTTGAACACTTGGTCTTCAGTAGGTGGAAGTGTTTGGGGAGGCTATGGAACCTCCGGGAAGTAGAATCTTGTCTTGTCAGAGAAGGAGGAAGTATGTCACTGGGAGTTGGAGAGTTTATAGCCTTGCCCATGTCCTGTTTGCTCTTCTGCTTCTTGAGTGTGAATGCAATGTGATCACCTAGCTCCCTGCTCCTGGTATCATGTCATGCCTTCTTGGCAGGAGGACCATATCTCTTTGCAATAGTGACCTAAATAAAACCTTTCTTCCTTAAGAGACTTCTGACTGTGTTCTACCACAGCAGAAAAGAAACCAATACATTGGCCAAACACCAGTGTAGAGCAATCTGACGGTTTTATGGTTGTGGAAAGGTTCTCTTTTATGTAGTGAGACCCACTTGATTTCTGTTTAACAGACAACATGGTTTCTATTTTGCCCACTGTGTTTATGTCATGGGTAGTGTTGGAGATGCTTTAGAATTTTTCTCTTCTTCCTGAGCTATCACTCAGAAGTCCCTGCTGAGATTTTGTGAGGGTTGAGACATCCGTGTTGAGTTGTCTGAGGATGAAGGCCCAGGGCAATTCCAGTGTTGGGAGATGTGGCATCCCAGCTTCTTGAGGCAATGGGGATTGTGGGAGGCTGTGGGAGAGTCTGTAGTCAACACTTTTTTGAACTTTACCTTTGTACTCTAAGTACCTGCCAAGTGCATGGTAATTAGTAGGTGCTCAATAGAAACTTATTGAACAAGTGTGTGAAGGTTCATGGAAAGATAATTGCATCGTTATATTGAAGAATTTAATATACAGCTGTTATTTTGTGCAGTTGAAAAGCAGGGATTTGTTAGACATAATTTGTGTCTTGGGTTGTTTGTTGCTTTTGCAAGCAATTACTTCCCAGAAATCCCAAGGTGTACTTTATGAGATCCAAGAGACAGAATTCTTTCAATTCTAGATGCCCTGTGAATGCGTGTTTTGCTTCGCATATATTAAAATTCCTTTTAGCTCTCCAATATAATAAAAATTTACATAATGAAAGTTCTGTGGGAATGAAAATTTATTTTGATAATTTTAAATGTGAATTGCTATTAAGACTATTTCATGGCTTTTAAAGATGCCAATTTTTTTTTATTCAGTTTGCATATTGAATTCATTGAAAAGCCAGTGTTGTTAAAAATCTTAGAGTGGAAGCTGGAAAGCACTTAGGAAGTCCCTCCTCCATCCTCATGTGGTTAACAGAGGTTGATTATTTTTGCTTTTCATTAATTAGATCTTTAGGTACTATTCCTACTACTCTAAAAATATTCATTCATCTGCTTACTATTTTCCTTGTTTGGTGCAAATTTAAGTCTCTTTTGCATCCTCCAAGTGCAAGCCTTCCCAAGCCAGGACTGCACCACATTCTATAAAATGATAACCAGCATTTCAGCAATGTTCATTTGAGCAAAGTAAACCAGCTCTGACCTGTTTTTGTTTATCTGTCAGTAAAGAGTTGCTTCCACATGATACAGTCCATTGTCTTTTCTTCTCTCCTTCTAGCTCTGCTGGAAGACGCAGTATACAGCATCTCTTCCAAGAGCATGCATTTAGCTCTAGAGCATCCCACACATCCTCCACCTCCCATGTGTCAAATGTAAGCATCTGGTTAGATGGTATGGGGTTTACCTCCCACTTCTAAGGTTCAAAGTTGGGCACCAGATCAGTTTCTAGTTCTGAGCTTCCCCCTTGAACTAACTACTCTTGACTCCTAGTTCCTCAGATCTCTTCAGAAATACATCTCGGGGACTGGATCTAGTGTGTTCCGCTGAGAAGACACCAGAAGACCCTCTTCTATGCTTTCTTTGCTCCCATCATCTGTGGTATTAGACATGGCTACTTTAAAATCATTCTCTGAAACTGATCCAGTGGGAGCAGGATTTCTCTCTGGGACAAGGGAAGCAGCAGTGCATACCTCATTAGCTGAAGATGGAAGAAGACAGTTAAGCACAGTGCCTGGAACTGAGCAGACACTCAATAAACGTCTATAATTCGGGGTCTCAATCCCGCAGGCTAAAAGGGGGAAGGAGAAGAGAGGCACTTGCTCTCTCCTCCCACATGTTCTGCCCTCTGCTTGCAGTTCCCCAGAGCACTTGTTGGCTCTTCTAGTCAGAAGAGTGTGAGTGGATGGTCAGCGGTTTCACGACTTGTCAGAAGGAGAATTCACTGAGCAATTCACTCCTGGCGGTAACGCCATTCTTGACTGAGTTAAGGAACCCCAGCCTGCAAGCAATTCAGAGGGCTGAGGACTTTCAGAAATTCCTTTCCTTTTTGTTTACAGTCTGTGAACATATGGCCAGAGGCAATTTGTTCAGTTGGCTAAATCACCATGCTAATGAGGCAGAGAGCCCTGGATGAGTTATTTAGCTTGTAGCAGGAAAAGCACTGTTTTCCTTCCATAAATGACACTCCTGAAGGTGGAAAGCAGCACCCATATGTAGTTGGATGGAGGCTGCTAGCTTCTGTCAGCTCAAGGCCAAAAAGAGGGACCCTTAGCTAATGAGGACAAGAAGGTAGTGAGTGCCTCCTCAGAGGAGCACCCAGAACTGATGCCTGGATCCCCTCCAAGACTGTTCCCAAGTACAGGACTGCAGCAGTGTGACATTGAACTGGCTGTGTGTCACAGTGTGCATGTACAGGCCTTGCCATCCCTTGACTTTGCGGGCAGTATAGACTCTTTGGAGAGACTAGCTCCAGTAAAAGCTGTCAGTTAACATACCAAAGATAACCCTAGAGATTCCAAAATATCTTGGTGTTGCATTAAGTAATGAAAATGAAACATGTTCTCTTGTATTACTTTGAGCAAGAGTGGGCCCAAATTTGAGTTCTCCACCTTTCTCCCTGGGCCTTCCATCTGTCCATAGTTTGTGATTTCTGACCTGTCTGCAGTCTGTCCTCTGTATCTGTCGGATGCCTGACTGTGACTCTGGGCCTGTCCTGTGTCTGCCTCTAACAAAGGGCTTTCCTTTGTATTTATCAAACAGAAAGCATTGTGTTATAAGGGACAGCAGAGTCTTCACAGAGAAACCTTTAAGGCAGTTTTAGAAGAAAGATACCATTTCACCTACTTCAGATGACCCAGAAGCACTCAGTACTGCAAACATATGTTGTCAAGCTATATCCACAGGTTGATTCCAATGTTTATGGTGGATATTTGTCATATAAAATTTCTTCTAACCTGTTGGCTGCTTTCAGCAAATGATAAACACCACATACACATCCATGTATACGTTATTCTGGGTCAGGGGCATGGAAGAGTATGTAATTTGAGATTAAACCTTAACTATTAGGCTATGTTGTAAAAAGCTGATTGCAGGGGAATCCCAGACAAGTGTGGTTGGTTACATTGTTTTCTTAAAGGCAGATTAAACTTAAACAGGCTGAGCACACAGTGGGACAGCAGGTTCAGTACAAGGTCTTAAGTGATCTGGGTGTTACTAACTTTGCAGTGAGGTCTGGACAAAGTTCAGTCTCTTTGAGATCAAGAGGTAGTTTCATAACAATGTGTCACTACAAATGCTGTCTGCTGCATTCTGTCTTTTGTGATGGATTAATGTCATGCCCCCTCACTTTACTGCAATTTGCAAATCTTTTTGAACATAATGGTTTTGGATATAGTCACTTTTTAAAAAAATTGTAACTCAGACTAAAACTAAAACCAACCACCCAACCAACAACAAAAAAATTCCCCAAAACTTTACAAAGTTCACTGATGACTTTACATTAATCATCTATGCATCTATATTAGAACAAATATAATTTATGCTAGTCTCTGGTGAGAGCTGCCTTATAGAGCATCACACTTTCTGTGCCTCTATTGCTAGGAAAGGGACATGGAAGCTCTCTAGGTCTCTTGTAAATGGAACTAATGTATTTATATGATTTGACCTTCATAAGCTAGTCATTGTCTAGATACTATCATATTGAGAGTTTGGTTGCAATGTGTCTTTTTATTTATATACTTGCTGTAGGGGGACTGAACCTAGGGCCTTGAGCATTCAAGGCTGTAGCTAGATTTCCTGTGTCCCAGCCAGCCAGTGGTCAGAAAAATCTCTCTCACCCACCAGTCCCACAGCTGCTCAGACCCAAGTAAACACACAGAGGCTTATATTCTTTAGGAACTATATGGCCATTAGCTCAAGCTTATTACTGACTAGCTCTTACACTTAAATTAACCCATAATTCTTATTTATGTTTAGCCACATGGTACCTTTTCTCAGTTCTGCCTTCACGTCTTGCTTCCTCTGTGTCTGGCTGGCGACTCCTAACTCAGCCTTCCTGTTCCCAGAATTCTCCTCTCTGCTTATCCCACCTATACTATACTTCCTGCCTGGCTACTGGCCAATCAGTGTTTTATTTATCAACCAAATCAGAGCAACACATATTCACAGCATACAGAAAGACATCCCCAGCACTAGGCAAGGCTCTTTCACTGATCTCTCTCTCTTCTCTTCTCTTCTCTTTCCTGTTTTCTTTCTATTTTCTTATTTAAGACAAGGTCTCACTTTGTAGCCCAGTTTGTCTTGGAACAAACTATACCATCTATCCTGGCCTTGAATTCTTTTCAGTCATCCCTCAGTTTCTCAAGGGCTCTGAGTGCAGGCATGTGGCATATAATACTTCACCTTTTTAATTTTCAAATTTTGAATCAGACTTTTCTTTCACCATGATAAAAGTACATGACCAAGAGTTTATTTCTGCTTCTGATTCCAGAGGGATAAGAGTTTCTCGTCATCTCAGTGAGGAACCATGGCTGCAGCAGGCATGGTAACCAAAGCAGCTGAGAGCTCACATCTCCAATTTCAAACAAGAATGGAGAGCAAATTGGTCATGATTTGTGGCTTTTGAAACTTCAAAAGCCTGCCCCCAGTGACAAACATTCTCCAGCAAAGTCATACCTCCTTAAACCTCACCCCAAACAGCACCACGTATTCAAATGCCTGAGATTATGATTGATGTCCATCTCATTCAAACTACCACATAAATTGTCCAGGTTGGTCTTGAACTTGTGGTTTTCCTGCTTCAGGCTCTTGAGTAGCTGGAATTATAAGCCCGTGTACCAGCCAACACACATATTTTAAGAGTGTTAAATAAATAACTAAAGCTCCAGATGTTAGTCTGCAAAGGAAGCTGATAAATTCCTTCCAATGAGGTTTATTTATTTCCCTCTCAGAATGAGAGGGACCCAAGGGCATTTGGGGACCTTGCAGTGGGAAGAACATCAGACAGAAGCAATAAGGCATATGGAGATGTAGGCACTGGAGATGGAGGCTCAGAGGTTAAGAGCACCAGCTGCTCCTCAAGAGGACCTAGGTTCAGTTCCCAATACCCACATGGTGGTTCACAACTGTCTATAACTCTAATTCCAGAGAATTAGAAGATATCTTCTAGTCTCTGTGGGCACCAAGCATGTATATGAGGCACAGACATACATACAGGCAAAACGTTCTTACACATAAAATAAAAACAAAACATTTAATATAAGGAGATTTAAACATGATGGGGCCTTAAAGAGAAGGAGAAACTTCTTCTCTTTAACTCCTGGAAAGGTGCTTTACTACAAGCAAGAATGAGAGAGGAAATATAACCTCCATGAGAGTGGTGGCCGGAGGTGGAGGTGAGGCCAGAGGAGCCCTTCAGAGAGCAATATTCATTTCTGAACCAAATCCCTTCACAGTCTCCCTGAGTAGTCTTGGACCAGTTTCCAAAACAAAGGGAAAGTCTAGCTTTTATATCCTTATAGGGATGGCAGGAAGTTTCACATCACATGGTTTACTTCATTATAACGTAACAGACAAGGAGCACGAAAAAGCCAGGTACTGTGATGATGTGGATTATGCTTATTGTTAATAATAAAGCTGATTGATCAATAGCTGGGCAGGAAGAGATTGAGGGCCAGAGCACGACTAGGAGAATTCTGGGAAGAGGAAGGGTGGAGTCAGAGAGTCACCAGCAAATGTGGAGAAGCAAGATGAGAATGTCATACTGAGAAAAGGTACCAAGCCACATGGCTAAACATAGTAAAGAATTATGGGTTAATTTAAGTGTAAGAGTTAGCTAGTAACAAGCCTGAGCTATTGGTTGAGCATTTATAAGTAATATTAGCCTCTGAGTCAGTTATGTGGGGCTGGGTGGTTGGGACAAAGAACGTCCGATTACATTGTGAAGTAGTTGAGAGCTGTCAACCCCACCACAGGCTGCTCCTTAACTCTGTCCCAGAGAGAGCTGCAGGAAGACAGCTGCAGGAAGACAGCTGCAGGAAGACAGTTGCAGGAAGATAGCTGCAGGAAGATAGCTGCAGGAAGACAGCTGCAGGAAGACAGCTGCAGGAAGACAGCTGCAGGAAGACAGCTGCAGGAAGACAGCTGCAGGAAGATAGCTGCAGGAAGACAGCTGCAGGAAGACAGCTGCAGGAAGATAGCTGCAGGAAGACAGCTACAGGAAGACAGCTGCAGGAAGATAGCTGCAGGAAGACAGCTGCAGGAAGATAGCTGCAGGAAGATAGCTGCAGGAAGATAGCTGCAGGAAGATAGCTGCAGGAAGATAGCTGCAGGAAGATAGCTGCAGGAAGACAGCTGCAGGAAGACAGCTGCAGGAAGATAGCTGCAGGCTATAGGGTCAGACCTAAAGGTACAGCTTGTGTTCTAACAGAGGGAATACAAAATTCAGTTTGCAGCACAGTCCTAAACTCTGTACCCTACAGATCTTACACATATAATGTCTGCAACTGTTATTTCATCCAGTGTAACAACACAGCCATCATTAAGTTTTCCCTGATGCAATTAATAAATTGACTAAAGGATTTACCTTTTATCAAGGTGAAGTATACATGTTTCTTAGCTATTTATAAGTCAGGATTTCTTTCCTTAAGGAAAAAAACTGTTAAAATTACTTTTCTACATAATATAAAACATCTTAGGAACAGAAAATAAAATGTGAATTCTGTAATTCAAAAATTCTATAACAGAATAATTTAAGATGCTTAGTTGAAAAGAAAATAATTCTTTCAGATTTATAAGTGTGCTAGTCACCAGGCAAAGAGATACAGCTCTGTAAAATTTTAGAGAATGCCATCAAGTTCCATTCCATAAAAACACACAAGGAAGTACACTTCTTCACAGGAAACAGACTTGGGCATGGTCAGCAGAGAGGAGGATGGCTCTCTTCTTTAAGAGTCTTCCATAACTCTCTGTCCATCTAGACTCCAGAAGCTATATATTCTTCTTCCTCTTGCACATACTGAAGCAAATGACCGGTTTATATTTGCAGCTGTGAGAGCAGGTTACTGTGGGTTCATATAGCATGGTGTCTTGGGTCCCTCAGATCACCTATAAGTCAAACCCATCATTTTGCTTCAACCCCACCAAGGCTTTCTATTGACTTCACAGGATCTGCTCAAGGATACGAGTAAGGTTTTCTTCATGTTAATCAATTCTCATCTGTGTTTTTAACAGTAGAATTCTGACACTAAGTGCCTAGGGTTAGCACAGCCCCTATAGGTGGTGGATCCAGTGCCTCAGGACTACCACTACTCTCAGACACAAAGCACGAGTCTCTCGTGTTCTGATCATTGATTATCTATAAATAGGAGGATAAAGAATGGTCTTCATGTTTGAAAATATGCTTGGCAGCTCCCAGAACTCAGTAGCACTCACTTCCATGTATCAGTTTATCCTGAAGGGCACAGCTCAGGAATAAGCAGACAGATGAGCTTCGGTGCCCACTACAAAGGTGCAGCCAGCACCTTGGTGTGCTTAGCAGTCTGGAATCTTCCAAACCTGATTGTTTAGAGCTTTGATGGAAGTTTCCCTCCTGGAGTTGGCTGACTCAACCCCTAGTCCTTCCCTACTCACAAGAGGTTAAGATAAGGGCTAAAGGTCTCAAGCTTATAGGCAAGGCTTCCCCTCTCTGGCAAACTCTCCTCATACTCATGCTAATGAGGAGCCACCAAGGGTGTCTCATGCACAGATATTCCAGGCACCCTCATCATCCAGAGGGTCTGTAGGTTTGGGGGGCCCTGCGACAGCAACTAAGGATAAAGACTAGCTACCTTCTATGTGGTCACAGACTATGTGCTTTCAATGAGCAAATGGGGTGCTCTGGGGTCAGCCGTGACCCACAGACAACAAAATGAAGGGCGTAATTTCTTTTTGTTCCATTTTCTCTGATATGTGGTGGTGCAACAAGGCAACATTAGACACAAGCCTGTCTGAAAGTGTCCAAGAACTGGAGAAATCCTGTGTGTCAGCCATTTCCTACTTGGGGGTACCTGTCCCCAACGTCTGCCTTCCTCTAACATGCTGTGTTCCCTTTCTTCCTGTACTGCATTCTCCAATTAACTTCTAACATGCCATCTCTGGGTTGTTTCTCAGGCTCTGTTTTCTGGTGAACTTGGGCTTAGGCACCAGAAGTGACAATGTCAGTGACTTTCCAATTTTATTAAATAATGCTTTTCCCATAGGGAATAATAAACTATTTACCCGGACAAGGCTAACTTGCTTTCTTCTTTGAGATGAGAGCCTGAAAATAAGGAGTATGGAGCTAGGGCCATTGTCTTTCCTGCTTTAAACTTTGTATCTTACATCAATAAAACTTCAATTTCAATTTTTTTTTGTGTGTATGTATGTGTGTTCCATTCCAGTAATATATCAAATACATATTCATTTGAAAGACATGGTGAACAGAAATAAACTATCCTATATCAACTATCATACTTGAAGGGTGAATAATTGGCCAGAGGGCATCTGTATGTGGTGACATATACACTCATTTCATGTGTGAGCATGTCTCTTTTGTAGGTGAGCAACTGAGCCTCAGCCAATCACAGCAGCAGCCCAGCTCTCAGTCAATGGAGAGCTGAAAACTGCCAGATTATGTCTATAATAACTAATGGAAGTGGACTAATGTATGCTGCAAAATAAGAGATTTTTGACTGGGTTAAAAAATTGAGAAAAATGTTATTTATAAAAAATACACATTGTTTAGCTGTATAGAGACTTTGATGTGAATAAATGAAAAGTAGATATTTTAGGAGATGTTGTAGCTGACATGTTGAGCAAAGCAAGGGTAAAGCCAACTTTTAGGGCCTTATCTAAAGGTATAGGAAATATTCTACCAGGAAGGAACCTGTTTCCTGTGTGTAAACACCATAAGCTGTGAATACAGAACTAGCTATTCTGTTGCTCATGTGCTGGCATTGAATGTAAAGCCTCTCTCAGGCCTAGTTAAGCTCTGCCACTGAACTGCATAACCAGTCTGCAGTTTTTTAAAAACCATTCTATTATTCTGAGAAAGGATTCACTAAGTTTTCCAGGCTGATCTTGAAGTTATGATCCCCCTGCCTCAGATCCCTCAGTAGCTGGGATTATAGGCATATGCCATCAGGCCTGGCCAAGGCGGTGAGTTTCATAGTTTTTTATCCATAGAAAATGCTGCCTGGGTTCCCTGACAGAGCCTTGGCAGGATCACCACCTCTGAGTCTCTGCAGTGTTGGCCTGCTTTGCTGCTGCCTTCCATGAGGTGGGCAGTCAGGACACCTGGAGGAGACCTGGTTGTCCCTGGAAGAGTTCCTAGGAGCAGAGCAAGGAGAATGCAGAGGAAATGTCATATTATGTTTCTCCTTAGGCTGATTCTGATTTCTCATTCATGGAGCTCAACCTCACTGTCCCATGGTTACCAGCCACCACAAACTTGCAAGCTTAAAAATATAAAAGAAATGTGTTCCTTTCTATTCACGGCAGTCAGCAAGCAGTTTCCAGGGTCAGAGATGGAGTGTCCCCAGGGCTGGTGGCAGCTTTGGGGGGCTGCTGGTGTTTCTTGGCCCAGCTACATCCTCCAGTCTGCGTTCACAGCCACATTTCCTCTGTTTGATTATCTTCATGATACTGAGTTCTGTACCCAGCTGTGCAGACACCAGGACCCCTGGGGAGCTCACAGTTGTTACTCTGTTCTGTTTCCTTAGGGCTGCCTCTGCAAAGACCTTTGTTTTGTCTTGTTTTTTTTTCACTCAATTTTGTCTTGAATGATTAACTCCAAAGATTAACACACAAACATATTCTGTAGCTACTACTGGTTCTGACGCACAGGGCAGTATCAATTAAAACAAATTTGCTCGTTGACACATGCTTCTTGGACCTCCCTCAGTGGTCCCACTTACTTCATTCATTCCCCAGGATTCTTGTGAGATTGCAGGCCAGAGGGATGACTTGATCTACCTCTCCGTCCTGGGGTTTGCTTTGAAGGAGAAACAAGATTCCCCAAAATGATATCACAGGAAATGATTTGAATACCTTTCTCGGGATTGGTAAATCAACAAGAAAAACATTTAATAAAGATAATGGATACTTACATGATTCAAGAAACTGGATTTTATTTGTTTGTGTATTATAGCGGTGAACTCTTCCACCTCTAATGCATGGTGGATGGCAGCTATACCGAGCACAGAGAGGTGAGGAAACCCATTCAAGATCACACAGCTAATAAGAAAGGCAGAGCTTTCATCTCCATCATTTTATATATTAATTGTTAAAACACAGATTCTTGCACCTAGGGATTATGGTGTAACCAGCAATTTCTCTGGTCAAAGACTGTTTTTCCTACTAAGCCTAAATGATTATATTATATGTTATATATATATACATGTATTTATAATATTAAAAATGTGTCCTTGAACTCAGTGATAGAATCACATCACAAACAGAAATCCCCAGAGCTCCGAGGGTTTGATCACATACATTAGCAGAGGTATCTTGCTTTTCATTCACACACACCACACATATAATTAGGTAATAATAACTGAATGATAACGAGAGCTATGCATCGCAACTAGAAATGTAAACTTTTAAGTAGTTTAATAAAAAGGAGCACCAAGGCAGCAAGGGGGTGGAATTCTGTTTCCCAGAGGGAAGAATTAGAGACAAAGATGGCATCAGAGGAGGTGGATGGGCATTAATACTCACGTGAAAATCTGCCACCTGGAAGGATATACCCATTAAGGGAAGAGGGGAGAGCTGCCTTCATCTTTCAAGTCCCCCATTGGTCAATTTGGGGCTTCAGTAAAAGGGAAAATGAGGTATGTGACATCTCCAGGAGGAGGACATCAGAGCTGGGCACCATCTCCAATCTGCACTGAAATAGTGGAGAAGGTTCACAGGAAGCAGGTGTTTTTTCCTAAGACTGCAGGATCCATGCACAGAGCTCTGGAGCTATCACACAGGGCTAGGGTGAGCTTCTGTGGAAGAGGCTGGTGTTTAGGGAGCCAAACAACTCTTGGACTTGCCAGCTACCTCCTAATTGTCCTGAGACAGCTGGGTGTGACTGGCACCTGCAGAAGAAATCAGACTGAGCCGTGAACGCCATAGCAGGCTGCCTTCCCTCCTACATTTCTAACAGGGAAAAGAACAGGACATTCATATTGATTTTTATATAATATGGCTACAGTTAATGGCTTATAGATTTTTGTGGCATTAGGTGCAGTTAGAGGTGTTGTCTTTGAGTCATAATTTCAAAAGGCTTCGGAAGAATGCTTAGTTACTTACTTGAATCAGACTAAAAAACTCTCTGTAGGTTATTTCAGTTTATGTGAAGTTTTAAGACACAGTGCTAGTTAACCATCATAGGCTTTGAGCTTTATTCAGCCTGACAATGGCTTCTTGGGTTATTTGTGGAAGGGATGTTAGGAACCATTTCATTCTTGCTTTGGGAATGTGACCCAATATCTGTTTAAAATAGCATGTTTGCGTTATAGAGGCTTGTTAGTATTTGATGGTTATAGTTTCTCTATTCCCCATCAGCTTGCGACTTTCTCCATTTATTGTTTGGGATACTCTCTCTGGTCCTACGAGCCCAGACTCCAGTGATCCAGCATCTCTGCATGTAAGCTTCAGAGGAAAGTGAGACTCAAGATTTTGTCATCTGAGGCAGGCATGGGGATAGCAGACTGCTGACTTTTACTCAGGGAAACTCTAATGAACGCTTAAGAAGAGAGATGCAATTTTAATCCAGATTATACAGGATGAAAATACAGGATGAGGAATGGTGTCTTAGCCTGTGAAGCAAAATGGTATAGAGAATATTGGTCTGGATTTGGAAGAAAATAAAAAATATTTATATATATTGGCTAGGATAAGGGTTGTTTGTCACTTAAGACTGGATAGTGTTCAGGTCAGAGCCTTGCTGAGGATCAGAGCATGAACTGAAGACTTTGAAATACGCGAATGAAAGGGACTCTGATTCTTCCTTTTACATTGCAATGGAGTTTCAGTGTAAAATGTGTATGAATATTAAGCTTATAGCTCTGAATTATACACACATGCACACATGTAGGTACAGACACGGCCATGGCCATAACAGGCTCATCATTCATTGCTCAGATTGTGAGAGGGACTTCTCTGTCTTCCTGGAAGCTTCCTCTATGTTTCCTTCCACTCATTACCCAGGCTTCTCACAATGTTAGTCACTGTGAAGCACTGTGAAGTGTGGAATAGCATTCAGTATTGCAGCCTGGTTAGTGTTATTGCACAGAATGTGGGCTTCTGTGCCTGGACAGAGATATTGTAAGCATCCTTGTTTTTATCTATGTATCTACAAGGGGGGGTTCTAAGTCCTGAGTTGGACCAACCTCCTTGAACTCTGCAGACTAGTTCTGTACTCCAACCAGTAATGCCCCAAATGTCTGTATCAAGACCATCAGTTCAGTAGATGCCATGGTTTCCAGACCCTTGAAGACGTGGCACTACAAGGGAGAAACATCCACAGAGTTAGAACCCCAGATGCACACTTGAGAAACATAGAGTTGAGCTGAACAAGGTGAGGTTATACAGAAGTCAATAAAATTCCATGACTGACTAGGTTGGGGAATACAGTGTTGACTGAGTGGTTGTGGAAGTCTTTGATGTCTTTAAAGGGTATAGGTCAAATTCCAGAGGGGCTGTAGTCATGTGTAGAGGAGAGACTTCTCTGTGTGCTCCAATGGGTGAAGTCTGGGTCAAGAAGATGCTTGCTTCTCTCCCAGTTTGGCACAGAAGGGACAATATGGCTTGCCCTGTTGAATTGTATCATAAGTGGGGTTGACACACACACTGCTTTCCTTAGTAGCCTTTACTGTAGCCTCTGCACTGCATAGGGACCTGTAAGGAAGCCTCTACTCTGGGCTCGGAGTCCCTAGAAGGGTCAATCTGCCTTAATTAAGAAGAATGGTTGTTGTTTGTGACTCCCGAGGTAGTCTCTGTGTGTACATATGCATGAATACGCAATAAGTCTTGTAAAATGTGTCCGTTGTTTTGAACCACAATTCATAGAGACTAACATGCATAAACATTAGAGATATTCCCATGATTTCAACACCTCCATATACCTTTATGTAATCATGTCCAGTTTTACAGATTTCTTGGCTTTTTTTTCTTCAGTAAACATTATGCTTTAAGCTTAGACCTTTCTTTATTTACAACCACTTGTTACCCTGTTACCCAGCATGCCCCATTCTTGTATCTCTACATTTTGTAAATTCTGGTAAAGCCATGGTCAACATGTGAAAGCCAGATGAAACTCTGGTTTTAATTCCAATATAAGTCACATTTTATAGAATCAATCCATTTCCAGAATATATTGCTATGTTTTAAAATCTTTTAAAATGTAATTTTAGTCAAATTCACAAATATTAATTGTATCCTGTGTGAGTACAACCTGACGATCTCTGGCTGTGATACAGTGATTTCTGTCATCACCACTCTCTTAATTTCAGTACACAGGCTTTGCTTAAGAACAAACCTGGTGCTCTCTAGTAATCATTCTCCATATTGGCCTCACACAGCCCCAGTCTATGCTCTATAAGGCTGAGTGGTTATTACATATGTTCATTTTTCTATCTTGGGCATTTACATAAATGAACTCATGCAATGTAAAGCCTTTCCATCCACATTATTTCATGCAGTCATACTGTTTTAAAGGTTCATCATGTTATACCATTTATTATTTACAGCTGAATAGTATTTCATTGTATGGATAGCCATTTTATCTCAGTGGGTTATTTCTATATATTTCTATGTTTTTTGCTACTGTGAAAAGTTTTCCTGTGGACATTTGTGCTTGAGGTTATTTGTGGACATATAACTTTGGTTCTTTGTTTTTTGTATCTAGGAATGGAATTGCTAGATAATATGGCAATTTTTCTAGGCATAATTGTCAAATTGATTACCAAAAAACTTTAAGCCTCCACTCTTCAGATAGTGTGGGAGACTTCTGCCTTGTCTACATTTCATCATTTTGGTTAAGTGCGCCTCCTCTTTCAAAAACTCATTGGAGTGGAAATGAGATGAAAGGTCACTGCACTCTCTATTTACATTTTTGAATGACTAGTTATGTTGGACATATTTTCATGCTTGTCTCACTGTATTTCTTACTGGAAGAATAGTCTATTTAGAATCATTTGTTTGGGATTGAGCTGTAAAAATTTGAAATATATATTTAAACAAACACCTATAGGTCATATATGTATAACAATAAATACATCATATATGTATAATGTATATGATGTGTATGTAAGTATGTATGTATATATCTACACACACACACACACACACACACACACACACACACACACAAATAACAGTTCCTTGGTAAATCACACATAGAAGTGCTTTTTTAGAGATTTCCCAACATTTTCTCCAAAATTTCTTATTCTATTTTTACCTCCTTGATTATAGGCTCTTAAGAGCTTTTAAATTTGATGTTCAATTATCTATGTTTTTCTTTTGTTATTTGTGCTTTTAGTGTCTTATTTAAGAAGCCATTATCCTGTTCAAGGTTATCAGATATATGTGCTTTCATTTTATTCTATTTTATAGACTTTTGTTCTTATATTTAATTTTTTGTTCCATTACAAGTAAATTTTCATCTATGATGAGTGGCAAGAGCCTGATTTCATTCACTTATCTGGGAGGATATCCACTCATCTGGGTGCCATTTGAAGAAATGGTAATATCTCCCGCTGAAATATCTTATTGCTCCTTTTGAAAATCAGCCATGAATTTAAGGCTTTTTTGGTTATTTAGTCATTCATTACATATCTCTTTTCTTTTTGATGAATTGACTGATGTATCTTGATGACATGACACACATATCCTTTATTCATTATTAACGCTATCAGATGTTAGTGCAGCCATGGCAATTGACTTATGGTTATTGATTTTATGTAATTTTGCATGTGTGTGTGTGTCACGTTTGTGTATAGAGTGTGTACATATATGTATGCCTGCACATGTGTGTGCATGACAGAGGTCGGTGCCATGTGTTTTCCCTTATCCCTCTCCATCTGTTTTTGAGACGGAGCCTCTCACTAAACCCAGCGCTCACCGACTGACTCAACTGCCTGGCCGGTGAACTCGGGATACTGTCGTCTCTTCCTCCCAGCACTTTGGAGCCACCCACCATGCCTGGCTCTTACGTGGGTGCTGAGGATCTGAACTCACGTCCTCATGCTTGCATCGGAGGCCCTGTACCGACCGAGATGTCTTCCTGGCCCCCATGCATGTCATTCTTAGCTTTTTACTTTCTAAACAACCTCTGCCTTTAAATCTAAACGGGACCTCTTAGGCAAAGCATCTAGTTGGGTTACATATCTATATATCAGTTTCACAATTTCTGTCTTTTGTTTAATCCATTTAAAGTTATGTGATTAACCATACAGCGTGACTGACATCTGGTTTCGTGTGTGTGTGTGTGTGTGTGTGTGTGTGTGTGTGTGTGTGTGTGTGTGTGTTTGTGTGTGTGTGTGGCCTGTGTCACTTAAATCTGTTTAAATCTATATTTTGTTCTCCACTCTGGTGTTCCTTTGCACTACATACATATTTAATGTGCTGTTTCAATTTTCTTGTCCTTTCTAGGTTATATTCCTTCTTGAGTAAGATTCTTGATAGTTTCTCTTGGGTTTGCGGTTATCCAGTTAGTTTATAACAATCTCCATCAAATTAATTCCAGCTTCCCTTAAATATGATAGGAAAACTTTTCTGTAGACAGCTTCATCTTCTTCGTTCCATTTGTGTTATTGTCATACATGTCACATCCTAATTCATCAAATACTCACAAACCCCGCATAGTGAGGATTATTTTGCGTAGCTATGTTTTTAAATCAGAGGACACAAATGTTAGACAGGAAACCATATTAATACTTTCCTTTACTCTTACATATTTAACTCTTCAGGGGGTTTATTTCACCTCTAATCACTTCTGATGGTACACACTCACTGTGGAGATGAGGAGCTTCCTTTGGCATTTGGAGACTCCTGGGGGCTTTTATTCTCTCTATGAGGTTCCTTTGTCTCTCTCAGAGAACCCTGTCTATGTTTAGCTAGGCATTGATTTTTAGATATTAGACATGAAGACAAATGTGCCTGGAGTCTCCTTCTCTCACCTTCGTTGACTAGACACTCACTGCATGCTCATTGAAGAGGTACATGGTTAGTAGATATTTCGGTGGAAACCTTTTACCAGGTCTGGCTCCATGAATCCGCCTGCATGGTGTTTGCATTCTTTGAAAAGTCTCTAAATGTCTGCACATACTCCATGTCTTCACAGAAGCTGGCACCACCATAGTGGAACAGTCAGTATGTGAGCTTGCAGTGTGTGCTACCCTTGACATGTGGAATCAGATTGCATCCACAGTATTTGTGTTCGGTGTGGTGATATTGTGTTCCCCAATATATTGTGAACACTAATAAACTTATCTGGGTTCAGAGAACAGAACAGCCACTAGATATAGAGGCCAGAAAATGGTGGCACACATGCCTTTAATCCTAGCATTCTGGAGGCAGAGATCCATCCAGTGCTCTGTGAGTTCAAAGCCATACTGGTAACAGCCAGGTATGGTAACACACACCTTTAATCCCAATAAGTGATGGCAGGAAGCAGAAAGGTGTATAAGGTGTGAGGACTGGGAACTAAGCCTGGTTAAGCTTTTAGGCTTCTAGCAGCAGTTCAGCTGAGATCCATTTGGATGAGGACTCAGAGGCTTCTAGTCTGAGGAAACAGGATCAGCTGAGGAATTGGCAAGGTGAAGTTAGCTGTGGCTGGTTCTGTTTCTCTGACCCCAGATAAGTTTATTAGTGTTCACAATATATTGGGGAACACAATATTACCACATTTCCCCATTTTTTGTCTAAAATTTAAGAAAGCTTATAACTAATACAAGAAAAACTATATCCAATAAGTATATACAATATGTGCAGTCAAGAATTACATTAACAATATCTAGTCCATTAACATTTGACAGATTCTGATTCATTAGTGACCAGCTGTGCAGTGTTTATATCTGCGACCATGTGTATAGCTAATGCATTAGCAGTTTGCTATGTTTTTAGAGGCAACATTGTTTTATATACATGTTAATAGTTAGAAATGGGACTTGTAAACAGGGCATGTGGTAGAGGTAGATTTTTGTCATAACAATGTAATCATGTTTCAAGTATGTAATGGGAGAATTAAAATAATTTTTAAAATTACATTTATTGGCATGTGTGTTGTATGCATGTGTGCACACACTTGCTTGTACGCATATGCCATGCATGTGGAGATCAGAGGAAAACTTGCAGGGGTTGATTCTCTCCTTCTATGTAAGTTCAGGGAATCAATGCTGTTACATCTTTCCAGTCCCAGTTAAAGAATTTTTAGCAGCCCAGAAAAAAAAATACATTTTGCAGCAATTAAAAAATTTTAAAGTTAATTTATTGTAGACATTTGCCTGCATGTATGTCTGTGCAGTATATGCACGCCTGGTGCCCACAAAGGCCAGAAGAGGGTGTCAGATACCAAGGGACTTAAGTTTCAGATGGTTGGAAGATACAGTATGGATACTGGGAATCAAAGCAGGTCCTCTGGAAAAGCCCAAATGCTTAACCACTGAGCCATTATTATATGGTTTGCAGGCATCTAGGTAATATTTGGTGAAGCATTTCTTTTGTTCCCTCACATCTTGCATTTCTCTGGAGGGGCAGTCAAGAATTGGTTGGTCTGCCAGGTAGTTCCTGCTCCACCGTTCTCGGAGACTTTATACACTTTTGCCTTGCATCCTTTGGTTCTGGTCTGAAGACTGGCCAATCTCAGTTATCTTATCTCCATGGTCCTTGATTCTTCTCCCTGCCCAAACCTGACTTTGAATCCTCTGAAGAATTTTTCATTCCAGTTTTGGGATTTTCCTTATTTCTTGATTTCCTTTTCAGAACACACCAATCAGCACGTCTTGGGACACTGATTGTGGTGATATTGTGTTCCCCAAAATATTGTGCACCCTAATAAACTTATTTGGGGTCAGAGAACAGAACAGCCACTAGATATAGAGGCCAGAAAATGGTGGCACACACACCTTTAATCCTATCCCTTGGGAGGCAGAGATGCATCCGGATCTCTGAGTTTAAAGCCACACTGGAAATAGCCAGGCCTCGTGACTCACGCCTTTAATCCCAGGAAGTGATGGCAGAAAGCAGAAAGATATATAAGGTGTGAGGACCAGGAACTAGAGCTTGGGCTTTTAGGCTTTTGAGCAGCACAGTTCAGCTGAGAGGCATCCAGTGTGAGGAAACAGGATCAGCTGAGGAACTGGCGAGGTGAGGTAGCTGTGGCCTGTTCTGCTTCTCTGATCTTCCAGCATTCACTCCAATAACTGGCATCAGGTTTGATTTTATTAATAAGAACCTTTAAAATTCATGCTACAACTGATGGTCTAGGTATTTGTGATGTTGCCTTTAAAATTTAAAAAAAAATTAGTTTTTTTTTAGTATGTGTCAGTCTCCCTGTGCCCCTTGTGTGTGTATGTGTGTGTGTGTGTGTGTGTGTATGTGTGAGCACACAAGCACAAGCACATGTATGTAGAAGCCAGAGGTCAACATTAAGTGTCTTTCTCAATTGCTGTCATCTTATTGTTTGAGACAATAGGATCTCTCATTGGACCTGAAGCTCACTGATTAGGCTAGATTGTCTCCATCCCTCTCCACAGAGCTGGGGTTGTAAGTGTACTATCATGCCTGTCTTTTTTCATGTGAGTGCTGGGATTTGAACTCAAGTCTTATGCCCACATGGCAAGAACTTTACTAACTGGGCTGTCTCCACAACCTTACAATATTAGGTTAAAGGGCTTTTGTCCATTACAGAAGAATCCTGAGTCTGAATTGATGGTTTTGCAATTGAGACCCACTACAGTTAAAGTCACTTCAGGGTCCACAGATTATCAGATTCAAACTATTGTTCCACGTTATAAGTAGATGTATTCATTGTTCCCCCCATAACTACTGAGCTGAGGCAGCAATACTTCAAATGTATTCCAGTTATAAGCTACTGATTAAGTCTTCCTTAAGTACATCACGGAGTCCTGGCAGCGTAGATGCCGTTGTTCTTGTTTAGAAAGCGTGTTGTCTTCCTGTTGAGTTGTTTTGTATAAATATTGATTTTTCCGAGCTCTTTCATTTTTTTCCCTCTCACACCATTTGGGCCAGCTGCATTGTCCCATGTTTCAACAAACATGCTTGGGCTTCTCGGCAACGTGAAAAGCAAAAGCTCACTTCTCAGATGGTAGCCAGACAACCACAAGAGAGTCCGTCTCAAGTTTGTTGAATGGCTGAGCAACACTGCTGGTGCTCTCTGAGGTTTAATTTGAATGGCCTCTCCCTTTTATCATGCCTTCTCAACTCTTTCTTACATGGTCGCAACGCAAGCAAGCTCTTATCTTGTAGCTTTCAGATCTTAGTGCCAATGTGATCCTCAAAAGTCCCAAGGGACTGAGATTGACTTTCTAAAAAATGACTTCCTTCTTTTCAAGCCCCTGGTGCAATGATTTTACTGTCTTGTCCTGACACTCACGAACTTTTTATGCTTCTAGTTCTTTCTATGCTGTTGGAAAATACACAAAATCTTTCTGCACTTTTCATTTTCATGTCTCTACATCCCAAAGCTTTTTTTCAGCCTATCCTCTTACTACATGTGCCTTTTTATTAACCTTCTTGGGGCTTTGGAATCTCTGAAGCTGAAGTAATGATGGCTCTCATGAGATTTTTTAAGAGAATGAATGAGATAAGGGATTTAAAAGTGCACTTGATAGAGTGAAGTTCTGTCTCCTCTTATTTTCAATAGAATTTGAAAAATTGAAATCATGCTTATCATTTTCAATCATATTTAATAGCATGTCATTTTATACCTGTCTCCTCAGAAATATAAATTGCCTCAGTCTCAGAATGGAGTCTCCCTGTATTAATCTACCACAGCTCTTTTCTGTATGTTATAGGAGGTGGTATTTATTTATTTTGTAGTTATTCAGTAATCTTAATTATTTAGTCATAACCATGAAGTGATTTGCGATGAAGTCATCAGTGTTCAGTGTTTATTACCAGTCACCTTCTATTAGTTCTTACTATAGATGAATAAATTGCACCTTTGTAGATTTAACTTCCCAGATCATGGATTTTTAATTTCCTTTTTATGAAATATTTTTCCCATTTTTAAGAGGAAACATGATTGTTTCACCATGTCTTAGAAGAGCAGTCACCTAAAAATGGAGGTGAGTATTACATTCTGCAGCCAGGAGTGTCCCAGCTCAAGCTATTGAGTCAACCATTTACCTGAACAGACTTTTTGACCAAGAACAAAATCATTTTTTTTTTAAAATCAGGCTTTTCATATTTCAAGGGGAATAATTCTTTGACGGTTTCTCATAGATAAACAACACATGATAACTATATGAACACCAGATAGTTACATATTCTCTCTTAGTTTTAAAGACACTTTCATATGTTTTATTCATCTGGATCCATGAAATGACTTTGCTAGTTCTAACAGAGCTTGACAAAGTTTTTTATTTAATCCTCTTAAGTTTGAGTATTATTGTTGGAGATAATTTGTAATTACATAATTCAGATATTCCATAAATTTTAGCATCACATGAACATTCAGTTTAATGAATTATATTGATCTTTCAGTATGTGTTTATTGTAAATGACATGTTATGTAGGCATTCAGGTCTATTTTTTTTCTTTTTTTGTGTTAATGTATGTATGTGTGTGTTACTGTGTGTGTGTTACTGTGTGTGTGTTAGTGTGTGTGGGGGGTTGTGTGTGTATGTGTTAGTGTGGGGGGGTTGTGTGTGTGTATGTGTTTGTGTGTGTGGTGATATATTGTGCCCCCCAGTATATTGTGCACCCTAATAAAGTTTTTCTGAAGATCAGAGGAAAAAGCCAGCCACTAAATTAAACATAGAGGTCAGGCAGTGGTAGCACATGCCTTTAATCCTAGCTTTTGGGAGGCACAGATCCATTCAGATCTCTGTGAGTTCAAGGCCACACAGGGAACAGAGCCAGGCATGGTGGCACATGCCTTAAATTCCAACACTAGTTAACTGTAAAGGTCTGGAGGTCTGTACAGACAGACAGGAAGTGATGTAGCTGGGTGGAGAGAGGAAATGAGATAGCAGAACAGAAAGGCATGTAGGCTTGGATATACAGGAAGTAGATCTCTTTGGAAGCTGAGGAGTTGTTGAGGTGAGGTTGGCTGTGGCTTGTCCTATTCCTCTGATCTTTTGGCTTTCACCCCAATAGCTGACTCTGTTTTTTTTTTTTTTAATTAATAAGACTGTTTAGCAATTGTGTGTGTGTGTGTGTGTGTGTGTGTGTGTGTGTGTGTGTGTGCACACATTAGGCTATGAAACCCAGTCCCTCATGGTGTCTTTTTCTTTTAACTATGGTAAGTTCTTTAACATGGATTTTACTTTGCTAACACATTTTAAGTGCACACCACAGTCATTATCGCAGGCAGAGTCGTGTTATACAGAAGAGCTCTAGAAGTGTGTGTTGTATGTAACTGATGGATACTTTCGCTTTGTTCAAAAGCAGCAGCTTCCTTCTCCCCTCCCTGGATACCCGGCAATGACTGTTGTACTCTGTTCCCATGGTTGTCGATTGTAGACAGAGTTCCACAGACTTTGTCTTACTGTAACTGTTTTAATTCACTTGCATCCTGTCCAATGAGATGAAATGTGGGTTCCAAGAGATGTCTGCATCAACATGCCCATTGCATTGCCATTGCCAACTTAAGTATCTGTCTGCAGAAAAAATGGATAAGGAAAATGTGCTATTTACATACAGTGCAGTTACTTAGACTTAAAACCAGAAACATTCAAGATTTCTTCATATATTCATGGGTTTCCTATAGTTACATAATACATACTTTTGTCCTTAAAATATTTTCAGACAGTTTAACGAATACATATGTTATAACATATGTCAGAGGAGACTGGCGAAGTAGATCATTGCATATGAAAATAATCCACAGTGCCTCCTATGGTAGAATAATATTCCTTTGTATGTGTGCATCACATTTTCTTTATCTGTTCACTTATTGATGGCTGTTTAGGAGATCCCTGTGAGACATGTATAGCAGCTTTCATTGACATTCAATTGAATCGTTGATTATTCCATTTCCTAATGACTCAGTAACACAGAATCAACACCGCCATAACTTCTAAAAATCATTACCAATTGGATGTACCTTCTGCAATAAGTCACCTTCATGAACTTTAATCCATTATTTTATTTACTAAGTATGCGTACAAGCCAGAAAACCTGGAAAAGTCCCACAATGAATGCAAAATAATTTGCTGTTTCTTTATTTTCCATTCAATTGACAGCTCAAATTGTGTGTTTCTTCTTCGTCTATTTGGAGATGTTCTGGCATGTTTTCTTTTGATCATTTATCAATATAACTTCAAGATCATTCCAGAGTGGCTTGTGATAGTTACACAATATTCCACTGTGAGAGACTTCCCAGTCACCCCTACTAGAACTCATCTAAATCGGCTCTAATCTTTTGATACTACAAAAGGGCTGGAATGAACATTATTCTACATCACTCATTTCCCATGGTCATATTAGGTATGTTTCTGTTGTGATAAAACATCATCACTAGAAATGACTTACTGAAGAGTTTCTTTTGGATTATAGTTCAGAGAAAGAGAAGTCTACCATGGTAGGGAGGCATGGCAGAAGAGCAGGAACCTGAGAGATCACAACTCCATCCACATCAAGGATGCAGAGAGACAGAGACAGAGACAGAGACAGAGAGACATGCAGAGAGAGAGAGAGAGAGAGAGAGAGAGAGAGAGAGAGAGAGAGAACTGGAAGTGGGGCAAGGCTCTAAACCCTTCTAACCTGCCTGCAAGGATACACTTCCTCTATCAAGGCTCCATGGCTTCAGGTCCCATAGCCTCTCCAAATTTCTCTCAGTGTCCCATATCCAGAGCTAATGGGTCTCACCCTCTAGTTGGTGGGCAACCAAAAACAATTCCAGGAACCTCTGTTGTTTGGGGTGGGGGCTTTAGGAGCTTCTCTGAGCAGTAACTCACAGGGAGGTATCTGGTCGCTGGCACTGATGTTTAATAATTTTCCTCTTCTGGGAGCAGCATTGTCTACCCATGAAGGCTTCTTTTATCCAAACTACTTTAAAAATACTTTTTTAGTCTGCTTATAAACTAGTAGACTTCTATAAGGCTTCTTCATACGTCCTTCTCTGTGGCTATCCCAGCTCTTACCTTCTAATCATGAGCTAACTCCCTTATTCTGAAAGAAATAGATTCATATATCAGAGAAATATGTGAAAGCTGAAAGAAGGAGGCAAGAGCTCGGAGAGTTCATTCTGAGCCCAAGGCTTTGCAGAAATGCTGTCTCCTTACTTGTTATTTTAGTAAACTGATGAACTTAAAAATAAATGAAGATAGGGTCTCATGTGCACACTCAGCCTTTGGTAGGAGGGCAGTATGTTCCCCTGCCAAGGTGCTAGAGAGTCCTTTAAATACACACATGATACTTTCCGCCCACACCCACCTCAAAGCAGAACGCTGATGTTGATGTCCGTCCTCTGTGGCAATCTGTTCCTAGGTGTGAAACAATTCCCACTCTCACACGCTGCCTGGCATCTGTATGGAATGTTATTTTGCTTCCAACTTTCTCTCCTTGGAAGGCTAATTCCTCCCTTGAGAATGATTTTAGTGATCTCTTCGAGCTCACCGGAGAAGACCAGCCTGGGCTCCTAAAGATTCAAATATGCGCTTTGGATTTCCGAGTCTCATCTGGAATGTGGGAGCTTTCTCTGGCACAGACAAAGGGAAGAGGACTCAGCAGGGCAGCCGGTTGGCCAGCCCTGCTCGGAGTCATTATCACCAGACCTGGAAGTAGAAGGCGAATCTGTTCTCCTAAAACCTCACTGCATGGAGTTGTGATGGTTCCGGATCGTATCAGGGCCCCTCTGCAGCTGGAATATTAATTGTCGGCGCTACTTCTGTGGCTACCGAGGGAAGTTCTGCCCTTTTTGCCGCAGCTCTGCCTCCCCCAAACCCATCGTAGATCCGATGGGTTCAGGTTTTGTCATTGCACTGAACAGTTGCTCAGGGAGCTTTGCATGGACGAGGAGCTCTGCCCGCTTGGGGGCCACTGGGGAGACTGGGGAAAGTGAGCAGCTGCAGGGACATGGTTTTAAACCAGACGTGAGCGAAGCTGCACGCAAGCCGTGTGTGTTGGGGGGGCGTGTCTTTACAGAGGTGGAGGAAGGCAAGAGTTGGTCTATTGACTTTCGGGTCTCATGGGAGCTGCTTATTAGAAGAGAAGGCACTGTGGAGGGGGCCACCCTCTGCCTGGCAGAGGAAGGCCGACACAAAGCCCAGGTGGTTTGAATTGCCTCACCCTCGACTTCCCTGAGCTTAGGGGCAAGGCTCATTTTCTTGAAATCAATTGGACTTCATCTAAGCATAAGTACGTACCCCTGGTGAGTCGTTGGAGGCCAGGGAAGCAAGGTGCAGCTCTGGGCTCAGGCACAGCTTTCACATCCACAGTACTTTGTTCTGCAGTGGCTGGGAATTCCCTGTGCAGGACACAGGGGATTTATGTCCCTATATCTGTTCTTGTCCCAACGTCTACAGGAGTTCATTTTCCCCCACAGGATCCCAGTTCCTCTGATCCTACATCTGCCAAGACCTCTTTAAGATCCCCTAGTTCTTACATTGGGAACTCCCTTGGCTTCTTGGGGGTTTTGCTTTACCAGCATTTAAACTCAGCTTCCGTGTGAGCTGGCCAGTGCCTTGGGCTAGCCTTCTGCTTCCTGCTCCCAAAGGAAAACTCCTATGCTTATTTGTGCCCAGCTTTGGAACAACCCAATCAGAAGGTACTTTTGAAAATCTATTGTTACAGGTTTGGAGAAAGTGCAAGCCCTGGATCATTGGGAGTGATCCTGTTTTGATTAGCAGTTGTCAAGGAATTTATTTTCAAAACTTGACACTTTTATTTATGCTCCAATCTTTCTTATAGACCTATTGTATGACCACTAAAATATTTGTTTTAAGATTTATTTTTATTTTCAATCATGTGTCTTAAAGGGTAGAATTAATTTCATGTCTTTCTTAGTTGATTGCTTACTTTCATTGAAATGCATTGGCTTTTCTTTCCTTTTTGATATCAAGAAGTAGGGTCTGTCTGTTATATTTCGAGACAGATTTTACTGGCTTTTAAAATATGTCTATAATTTGATCTGTAATTGGGGAATAATACTAAGGCTTATTATTAAAACAGGTTATGCAAGCTACCTTTGATAGTTTCAGAGGGAACAGTTTATCATTTGCAAAGAATATCCAAGCAATTTTACATCCCAGTGATGCAGAGCAGGGTTTAAGAGTTCTGAAATGTGAGAGCAAGAAAGGGACTGTCGAGGGACACTGCTGTGGGATTAGATGGGGTCATCTGAGCCTTGTCACTAAGGGCTTTGGGCTGCAACCAGGAGCATATGTGTGGGCATTTAAAACTCTTCTTATTCCGTTCTATTTGGAGAACAAATTAATAGCTTATTCATACATGAAAGAAAAAACCATTGAAATATTAAAAAAAAAAAACAGCAAAAGCAGCAATTACTGAGCTACACAGAGGAAGAGCAGAGAAAGTATGACAGAATAATGAATGAAGCCAAGGACCCCAAGGCTGTGGAGTCTCTGGTTCTCCAAGTGACATTCCAGCTTGCTCTGCAGCGGTGGTGCCTTGTTGGGACAGTTCTTCAACCTCTCTTGTTGGGTGTTGTAAATTATGAAAATGAGCACATTGACCACAATTGTTTTTCTCATGGAATGGTTGTAATGAAGTGAGTCATTAGATATAGTTCTTATAGTAGTGTCTGGCATGTGTTGATTATTTAACAAGCTGCAGCTAGACTTTACAAGAATAGATACGAAATATCTCGTAAGTTAACAGAATCCTAGATTCCAAGGTAGAATTTTAGAGCAGTCAGTTCATTCCATTCCTTATGCAACGCAATCCTTAAGAACCTCTGGTTCATAGAGGATGGCATTTTGATTATACAGAAGTTAAGCTTTTAGCACTGTGACATTTGTAGACTATCATAATCTCCCCGGACGTGTCCCCAAACTCTGAAGTGCTAGGAAATGGCCACCCCCCAGTCCCTTACTTCTCTTGCACAGAGTCAAGGAGCAATGTGGAGTTACTGTCTTCCATGTCTTAGCCAACACAACGGCAGCTTGCTGGCCAAGCACTGTAGCTAAATCGGTGAGCTCCAGGCTCAGTAAGAGACCCCATCTCAAACAGTAAGGTGGAGCATGACTGAGGAAGACACCTGATAGTGATCTCCTGCTTCCCCATTCACCATTACACATGTGCATGCCTAGCAGTACATACATGTGCACACATGGAATATGTGAACATGTATATACCTACACAGAAAGACCCAGGAAAAGCAGAGGGAAAAATAACAGCGAAGACAGCTTCATCTGACATAAGGGTAAGCTGGCAGAAATGGGCAACATTTCAATGGAAGCTGGTGGATCTGGCATCTGGACTATTTCAAAGGGCCAAGGGTTAGTCCTGCTAAGTCATGTGATAAATTTAATAAGCCCGACATGCAAAGAAAGCTCCCTGCATCCACTTTCCCAGAGCTCCAGAATCTGTTTCCTTCCTGGATCACTTTGAGACACAGGTGAGAGACAGACTCCTCCCCGCCGAGATTCACATATGTAGACTCCTGACTTGGAAGTCAGAATGGTGTTCATCTTCAGAAGCCCTTCCACACATCCTCGAGGCCTAGCTGAGCCCCAAATGGCAGTTCTTGGTCCTTCAGCAGGTGCTACGTTTGTCCTTTGCATAGGCTCATCCCTTGGATGTGGTTTCTGGGCTGTATTCCAAGCTTCTGTAGTGTTCCCTGGCCTCTGGCCAGCAGCATCCACACTGCTTTGCACATTTCCTTATCAGAACAGGCAGTAAACAAATGCTGAAGCACCCAGGCAGAGCAAAGGCCCCTTTTAGTTCATTTTCATCCGATTTCTCAGTGTCCGCAGGAAACATACCGGCCTCTGAGAGCTGTTTGGAAGCACTGGCGAAGGAACGTGTAGAAAGCAATCCATACTTTGGCCCGCGTGCCTCAGACTTTCCATCCTAAGTCCGTTTGGATGAAGGCAGTGGAGAGTCCTGCCGCTTGCCAAGGTTTGGATTAATTTATCCACTAACGAGGCATCACTCACACCCTGCTTCCCACAGCCAGCACACTGGGCAAAGCAGCTTAGCTGTTACATCCTTCATAAAATTCCAAGGGAGAGATTAGTCTCAGAGAACACGAAGGTTAAGGCACTGGTGACCCTGACCCTGAGCTAGGAGAGGGGTGGGGATGAGCATTTATTGGATACTAAGTGCATGCCATCAGTCTACCAAGTGCATGCCATCAGTCTGCCAAGTGCATGCCTTCAGTCTACCAAAAAGTGCACGCTGTGAGTCTACCAAGTGCACGGTGCCGTAGCAGGGAGTGCTCTGACCTGACCCTTCCGTGTCCCCAGGATTCAGATGGAAACGAAGCCAGTGATGACTAAGTTCACTGAGCGTCAGACAGCAGCAAGGACCTGCTGAAAATTAGGCTAGAAGCCATCCATGCCACATCCCGCAGGAAGAATCTGGGGACCTTGTTTTCCCGTGTCCTGAAATCTTGAGTGAGGCCGAATCCAAATCCAGCGAGCTAACTTCCACACAGCCTAGCATTCAGCCCCTGGAAAGGTTGTTCCCCGCCGCCTTTAGTGAGGTTTACAGTGAGGATTGTGAATGAGAGGCTGAGCAGGAAAGATTTCAAAAACACGCAGTTTGGCCAGGCAGAGAGGGAGCATGAGCAAAGTGGCCGTAACCGTTGAAGATGGTTGGGGTTAGCGTGCCTTTGCTCATGTGCCCATTAGTGGTGTCCTTATGGTTTCCCAACTAGTAACTTTAGCTTCTCTCTATCTTCTGGGATAGAAACATTCTGTGTGACTCCAGGGGTCTTCTAACTTAGTTTCTATGGTAACAGAGAGTTGACGTGGGAGTCCTCAACAGACCCAAGATGGTTACATATTCTGAGGGAGAACTTTTTCTTTGAAGCCACTTAGGTGTGGAGGTGCTCGTCACCTCATTACAGCCAAGCTGATGCTACCTGACATGTCCTCCTACGCTAGCCATGTAGTGTAGAGCACCTGGCTTCCCGTCTTGCTCACATTAGCACTGGCCCATTACTTTCCAGTTAACACATGGGTCATGACAATGTCTTTTGACCTTGCAATCTGAATTAGCACTTGAATAATACTCTGGCTCACAGTGGTAATGGGCAGTTCTGGGAAGAACATGAACCTGCACCATTCCTGTGTTTTAATATCTAGTGTGGAAACAGGACTTTCTTCACCTCTTCTCTACCTTCTCCAAGGTAGCACCCTGAGCAGCTTTAGGAGGGTAGGCTGCTGTGACAGACCAACAGACAGCCCAGGGTCCTCTTTTTCCCTCCAGACAGTGTCTGGCTCTGCCTTGGGATGCCTTCTTCATCTGGGAGGAGTGGGCTCTTAGCAGTTCTGTCTCATCCAATCAGAGTTGGAGGATGCTCACTGCATAGACTATGGAAGGCTTAGCTTGTTCTCTATGAGGTGATTCCGTGTCAGGATAAATCAGAAGAAGAAAACAGAATGTGGGATGGAGCAGGGTGTCCCTTACTACCGTGTGTCACATGGTTGCTGACTACCTAAAAAGAAATGCCCTTTGGCTGATAAAAGTTCATGAGCAGGAGGATGAAGCAGTTGGCTCCAAGCAACAGGCTAGTGGGTGCTGGCATTGGAAGTTGACAATGATTGACAACCAGAAAATGGGTACAACGGGTACAGCATGCCTCCAAAGGGACAGAGACACTCCTCATATGCGGGGTTCAAGTTTCTGAGGTTTAGAGGAATGCTGTGTCACCCCAATGCCCAGGGAGTATGGAATGTAGACTTTTTGGTTTAGTTTGCCTTTTGATTTCCTTGCAGAGAGAGGGTGTGAAGGTGAGTCAGAGGTCAAAGGTGAGGGTGAAGTGAGGGGGATAGTAAGTGTGAGATTATGTGTAAGTATAAGGGGGAAGGTGAGTGTGAGGGGAACATGGGGACCAAGCAGGGGTGGGGCTAAGGCAAGGCATGCAAGTCCGACAGTCACAGCTGCAGGGCACTTACAGTGTCTGAGAATTCTGCCTGGCACCTTTCTCCTGTGCTGTGCATGGTTTGGTACCTGCCATTCCTTTAGTGATGTGAAGAAATGTGTTAGCACTCTACTGTTTCGTCAGCTGTGGGTTCAGTGCCTCTGTGTTTTCTTTTGTCTCCCATTCAAACGCAGCCTCTGCTTCTGCATTTTTCTATCTATTTGTCATTCCTTTCTCAGATGGCTATTTTCATTACTTCACTCCCAACAGTTTTTACCACCTTGCTTATGTTGGTATTTTTGCTTGACATCTCTGATGTTTTTGTATTTCCCAGTGTTTAAAAGTTATTTTTATTGTATTTTCTTAATATATCACAGGAAGAATAAATCATTATTTGGTAATGAGGACTGACAACCACAGGCCAAAATTAAAAGGAATTATTCAATATTAAAAATGGATGTGGTGGTGCCAGGGCTCAAAACATTCTGAAGACTAGAACTGTAGGAGCAGTTCAGAGGGGCTGAGATGAAAAATAGGTAAGATGATACTCAAAGGAAGTAGCTCGAGGCTGTCTTTTGGGTAATGAATGAGAGAGCATGCAATCCTAGCCTAGTTCTTAACCCTGAGAGGCAATTGACCACACATGCACAGCACATGCGTGCGCGCACACACACACACACACACACACACACACACACACACACACACCTGCACCTGCAGAGACTGGAACTATTTTCTTATGTATAGACATACAGACACACATCTTAATAAATCTGGAAGAATTAACATCAAAATGATAACAGGCTCTCCTTTCCCTGAGGCACACTGTTAGAATGAGGAGTGATACATGGAGAGCTTTTTATTTTTGCCTTTGTCTGTCTGTTTCTGTCTATTTCTCTGTTTCTGTCTGTCTGTCTGTCTGTCATCTCTCTCTGTCTGTCTGTATCTCCGTGTGTGTGTGTGTGTGTGTGTGTGTGTGTGTGTGTGTGTGTGTGTGCATATGGAGGCCTAGGACTGACACTGGGAATCTTCCCCAATTTCCCTCCACCCTATTTATTGAAGTAAGACTTCACCTAGACCTCTAGCTGGTCAGCTCACCTCTGAGACCTCCTACTGCCCCTCTAGCTCTGGGATTACAGGTGGCTCCCACATCTACCTGACTTAGAAGTGGGTGCCAGTCCTCAGGTGTTAACCACTGAGCCATCTCCACAGCCTGAAAATTTCATTTCCTTGTGTGCCTTTCTGCATGGGTTATTTTATACTGTATTAGTATATAACATTTACATAATATTTGTTTAAAACTCAAGAGATTATTGCCATCCATTAACCTGGAGGAACCATAAATGTTAGCTGATGAATGCCTGTCATCCCAGCACTCAGGAGGCAGAGGCAAGAGCATTGCAAGTTTCAGCCTACTGAGAAGATCTTCTAAAAAACAAAACACGGGGCTGGAGAGATGGCTCAGAGGTTAAGAGCACTGTCTGTTCTTCCAGAGGTCCTGAGTTCAATTCCCAGCAACCACATGGTGGCTCACAACCATCTATAATGTGATCTGGTGCCCTCTTCTGGTGTGCAGGCATGCATGCAGATAGAACACTGTATACATAAATAAATAAATCTTTAAAAAAAAAAAAAACAAAAGCAAAACAAAGCAAAGCAACCCACTCTGAGCTGGCAAAATTAAAACTCCAAGGGTTAATCAATCAATATGGGGACACTAGGACCCCCTAGGATCATGGCATAAACGAGAATAGAACAACCTCTGTGGAGCTTACACTCCCTCTGTGTGCAGGGTGAGAGGGCTGAAATCTGGGGGCTGAGCATGCAATCTTTATAAATAAAATTTCATTGAGAACTAATGAAGAAATGAAATTAAAACCACAAAGTTTCACACAGTGTAAGAAAGGAACCCAGTGATATCCTGGTGAAATACACAAATGCTAGGTTGGTGTCCTCAGACTACAGCAGAGCCCAGCTCTAGCCTCTCATAAAACAACATTAAGACACAGTGTTTTGTTTTGTTTTGTTTTTTTCCCCCCGGGGACACAAAAGGAAGAAAGTGTAAATTCAGATAAATGACTGGTTGCTGTCATTTTTTATAAATCTGTCAAACCTTTATGGTAGTAGATTTACATTACCATGGAATATGAGTTCTCACCATCACTGAGCGGAAATCCACCTTACAGGGTCACTCCAGCATATGCCTGACTTCCTGTTAGGAAGAGAGGCCTTCGCTGCCTGGAGTTCTCTTTCTGCCATGGCTTTTCAGGCCATGAATACACAGGAGAAGAGGACAGCAGAGTGTGACCCAGGAGGTGCTGAAAACTGCAGCTATGTGCTCAACACCATGCCTGGCCATGGGGCCTGGTGCCATGGAGAGAAAGGGATTTAGTGCGGGTTTTACTGAGAAGCTTTGGAATCAGAAGGGGAACCCGCCTCCCCTCACCTCCATATGACACTGTCAGTGTGCACTGACTTTTGCAGTTTGCACACTAAATCTTGCTCTCTTTCCCTGGAAGAGTTTCTCTGCTAATGTTATCTGAGGCTAATAGGATTTTCTTTCTCTTCCTTCCTTCCTTCCTTCCTTCCTTCCTTCCTTCCTTCCTTTCTTTCTTTCTTTCTTTCTTTCTTTCTTTCTTTCTCTCTTTTCTATCTCTCTCTCTCTCCTCTTCCTTCCTTCCTTCTTTCCTTCCTTCCTTTTAGAAGTTTCCTAATAGCCCTCAGAATGTGAGATAGATGTTTAATTGCATTTGTTGTGACGTCACAGAATAAATTTGTGAGTGGTCTGTCCTGGAAAGTTTTTTTTAAAAAAATAAACTTTGTGCTAATTAAAAGAAAGCACTAAATAACACAAAGGAAGCATTTTCTCAACACTGGTGAGCAGGTGTAAATTTTCCTGTTTGCTGTTACTCAAAGTGAGGCCCAAATTCCCTAAGGCAAAAGGCCTCAGCCATCCATCCAGAAGCAGATTTGGAAGAGAGAAATTCTCAAAGTCACAGCACAGTTGAGTCTGGGATTTACACATAGACTTCTTCCCTGTGACTGGAACCGTGGCACATTTAGAACACTCACAAATAGTAAATTATTGAATGGCAATCATACCACCCTAGACAAAACTCTAGGAAATATCCCCTCAGATTTGGAGAATGACTAGGAGCCCCTGGCTTCCTTCAGGGCCCCAAAGTTCAAATCACAGTAGGGAACCATGGGGATTTGTGTCAGGGGTGGAGACTAGAGTGTGGCTCCCAGGATTCCGGTCTAATAGCCACTTATTAAGAACTGTAGGACTTGTTAAAGTAAGACACACACCATAGTTCCATCTCTGTATCCCAACACAGAGCAGTTTAGGGGACAAAGGGCTTATTTTAGCTCACCTCACCAATGATTCCAGGTTGCAGTTCGTCACTGCCAGGAAGTCACAATGGTAGGGGCTTGGGCCAGCTGCTCATATCACATCATGGTCAAGAACTGAGAGAAGTAGTGTGCATACATCTACTTGTGCTCCGTCCTCTCTCTAGACAATGCTGTCCAGCTCTCTTGCTTTGGGAATGATGCCGCCCACAGTGGGCAGCAAATCAAGGAAGGAAACACAGCCAAGGCAAACCTTAACAGATATTCCCACAGGCCAAATGGATTTAGATAACCCATCCCTAATTGAGACTCTTCCCAGGTGATTATACAGTATGTCAGATTCACAGTATAAACTAATTATAACAGGATGCATATTAAGGCTTTGAAGTCTACAGCACATAGCCTACAGCTTCGGAAAGAGCAGATGTGAGCTCAGTCTGCTTTAGGTCTGGTTCCTCAGAGTTGTTCCTAACTCACTTGTCTCTGGAGCATGGGCATTCCTGCCAGTGGCTTTTAGTGACCTCTGTGTCATTCCTGACAATCTAAGCAACTTCACCCCAAGCTATGGGACATGCAAAACATATTCAGTTCTGAGAGGCCAAAGTGGATGCAACTATAGTTTGAATTTGAAATGTTAAAATTTAAAGGTTAATGTTTTAAATATATTACATAGCTTATAATGCTACATTAAGGGCATGGAGCCTGTAGGGTATATGGGAACAGGACACTAAAAGAGGGGAGTTGAAGCTTGTAAGTATCCCCGATTCCAGCCTGCTTCTCCTTCACTCCTGTCTACACTGTGTGAATAAACTCTAGCCCCATGCTCCTTGTTCCAGCCATCATGTTATGAACTGGTCCTGCTGCTTTGTCTCTCCACCATGATAGACCAACATGTCTCAGACCACATGAGCCAGCATAAACTTCTACTCCCTCAAGTCGTTTCTGTCAGGTATTTGGACACAGTGACGAGAAAAATAACTACTACAGATGCAAGGCTTTTCTTCCCATTCATCATGAAGATTATCATCTCCTCGTCTCCGCAGTTTTCCACCTGGGTGATCTCCATCTGGGCTATTTGTTCTGCAGCTTTTGTGCAGAATTTTGAGCCTTAGCTATTCTATTTCCCTTTTACCCCCTCAGACTATTTCTATGTTTACCATTCCTTTAATTTGTACGTTTGAAATGAGATATTTCCCTATCTTAAAAAAAAAATCCTGTTTGTTTCATCAACGACACAGTTAATTACACTCATTAGCAACCTTCCCCACTTAGCTGTATTTACTTTTAGTTTCTATGAGGCGTAGACCACCCACATTCATGATATTTTCACTTCTCCAAATTAGGTAATTGGACTTATTCATCACTGAAAATAAGGCACCCAGCAATCTTTTCATGCACAGTTATTCATGGTTTTTCTCCTGTCTGCACGCTCTCCAGCTCACATGGTGGGTATCGCCTCCACTGACGTGCGCAGACAAAGCCTAGGGCAGGAGCCTTGGCTCAGGCAGTGTGCTCGCTTACACACAACCGCAGAGCTTGGCTCTGTGGCTGCCATCTTTGGGTCAAAAACTTGTTCTTTTAAACAAATTAGATGATCAACTTTGTATTTGCTTTGAAAACACAACTTCTCTCCCTCATCCGGTGTGTGTTTCAAAGGCCATAATATTCTTTATTCTTTGAATTGAAGAATTTTATCATTATCTGTCTTGACACTGGTTCATGTTTGCCAGTTTTTGCTTGGAATCTGATCCTGGTTTAGGTCGTACAACTCAAGGTTTTAAATATATTCTTCCATGTCACCCTTGGTCACCATTTCTATCCTATTAGTTCAGAGTGATGAACTGCTGTTATTTACGCGTCTGATATTTGTGCATATTCTCTGTGTATCTCTGCCTCTGCCTCTGTATTTGTCTTGCTTTCTTTCTGTTCCACATTATTGTGTCAGCATTTTTAATTCTTTTTCTTCATGTTATAAAATCAGTACATGAGGAAAATACACAAATATAGAAGCAAAGGGAGGGAAGGACTGGAAAGTCCCTTTCATCCTGGTGATCAGATGTTTCTTCTGATCTTTTTTACTTGAGGGAGTCTCTTATATAGTACTTGCCATACGCTCATTTTCACATTGCTATTTTATTCCAAACACCATGCTACCCCATAGCATGAACAACTTACCGCATTAGAGCATAATGACTTTAAATGGACTGTTTCTGATTGACACATGTGTGCAATAGTTATGGGAGGCATTGTGATTGGTGCTTTAGCTCATGGATACACTGGGTGGTGATTATGGTAATTATCATGTCCATCCCCCTAGACTTTTATCCTTTCATTATGGGGAGAATGTTCAAATTCTTCTGACACTTGTGTGTGTGAGATATATACATATATATATATATATATATATATATATATATGTATGTATATATATATCACATTATTTTTAAGTACCATGCCACAGAACTCCATAAGTTCCCAATGCTAACACTGTGTGTGCTGACAGTCCTCTCCTCTCCACACTCCATTCGATAGTCACCAATGTCAACTTCTCATTGATCAACATTTTGGATTCCAAATGGCCAATAGTTAGACCACCATAGTGGCATTATCCTCATTTTTAGAATCGAGACACTCTCATGATTCCCCTGTTGAGGGTAACATTGAACACTGTTTGGTGCACTGGTCTGTGAATGTTTTACCTCTAAGAACACTTACTTGTCAGAGTTTCCAAGAAGGTAAAGAGGAACCCGTTAACTAATACTACAGATCTCCCATTCTGAATTTACATTCATGCAGTCAAGTCATTTTTGCAGATTTGCATGTGTGGAATATTTTCTGCAGTCTGTCTTTGTACCTGAGGAAATGTGCTCCTTGTTTCATGTATAAAAGATCACTTGGCTGTGTGGAGAACTCCTGGATCACATTCATTCCCCATCAGTCTCCTTAGATGTGCTTTCCTTGTCTTCTGTGGTAGGGTTTGAGAGAAGACTGCCTTTCCTGCCTTTGTAGGTAATTTTTTTTTTTCCTGATAGTTCTTAGATACCCGCCCCCACCAATATCCTTGAAGTTGAAAACTTTTCCAGGATGTGTTTGGCTAGGACTAATTTTTCATTACTTCTCCTGGAACTTGGAGTGTTATTTGATCTGCCCACTCTGATCACTTTCCAGATAAGCCAGGTCAGTTGGGACGTTTTGCATGGATGAAGGTGCCTCTTGTGTCTTCAAAGGTGTCTTTGAAGTAAGAAGCCCCCCCCCCCACTCTCTCTGCCACTCTGCCACCCTTCAGCTCCTGAGGGCCAGCAGCATCCCAGAATTATCCCTGATGCCTTTCTTTCTCACTCCTCAGTGAGTCAGTTAGCAGTCCTGTCCACTTCTTTCACCTGTGTGTTGTGTCCAGAATCCACTTTTTCTTACCCAGCTGTGGCCATGCTCTGGTCTGAACTACAATCGCCTATCCCAGAACCCCTCTCCCACGTCCTCTTGGTCTGGGGCTTCAGTGTTGCACCTACAATGTGTGTTCAACACTGTCTCCACACGATCCAAGGAAAGCATACAATTCTTCCTCCTCTGATGTGGGTGGCTCTGTTCTCCACTATCCTGGCTGTATCTCTGTGAGTCTGTCTATGGGGCAGGTCTCTCTTTGCAGCAATTTGCACACACATCCTTGCCTTTTTCTCAAGCATTACCTTGATGCTGTTTCCTCAGCGCCTTTAGTACCACTTTTTAGATACCATGTTTTCAGTGAGCCTTTCCCAATTCTTGGACTTAAAGTCATAGCTCCCTATCTGGATCCCATCCATTCACTTCCCTATCCTATTTTCTCACAGGGTCTTCTAGCTTGTAATGTAGTGTGCTTATTTGTTTTGCTTCTATTTCTCACGCTATCCATGCATTGTGTCTCACTCATGGTGGATGCTCTGTGTGTAATTTTTAGATTAATGAATGAGAAGATGCAAACCAACAATGTAGATGGACTTAGCACATCTATTTCCTAAGGGACCAGTCTATATATGGTTGCCTGTCACAGGGTCTGGATTCAGGAGTCTGTGTGGAAATTTTCCTGGAAGTGTTTGCCAGACTCTCAGCAGAGCACTGTGATGTCCCCTAAGAAGGGCTAAGTGACCACCTGAGTGAGGAGCACCATACAGGGTATTTCACTGTCAGGAAGTCCCCGTGTCTTCCCTGCTCATCCCACCTCACCCTGAGGTATTGACACCACTCATCTCTTCAACAACTCCATCATTTTGTCTTTTCCGTGATGTCATTAATCTAAATGTAAGTCAGACATAGCCTGTAGCCCTTAAGGATTGGCTTGTTTCACTTAGCCACATGGATTTGTTTCTTTTCATGGCTCACTACCCATTTCCTCACTGATTATGTCTGAATGGCCTGAACATTTGGTGACAGGAATGTGTTCATCAATGGTAGCAATGCTCCACTCAGGTTCAGGTGTGAAATGCTAATAAAGAAGACAACTGTGGGGAGATGGAACAGATGGAGAAATTCCCTTGATTTTTGTGTAAATTTCTTTTATATTTTAAACTGCTTAGAGGCTAACCAAAGGCTTAGCTTTACTTATGTTTGTATGATCTATGAGATGATAGCACTTGCCTTCTGCTTCAGAGGGTACATTCTATTCTATCCTAGGGCACATAAACCTTAAACTTTTGTCTATAAATCAAATACTTGACCTTTAGTGGTACCCTGTGGCATGAGGGTGCACATCACTTTCTCTGTACTAGGTCCAGCTATCCTGAGTTGTTGATATCTTGGATCACAGTGATGCTTGGAAGAACTTTAAGATAAACAAGGCCTGTGAACTAGTCAGAGCAAGGTGTCACTAGAGTTTTCCTGCCTGGCCCACAGTCAGGACAAATCTCTCTCACCCGCCAGTCCCACAGCCACTCAGACCCAACCAAGTAAACACAGAAACTTATATTGCTTATGAACTGTATGGCCATGGCAGGCTTCTTGCTAACTGTTCTTATATCTTAAATTAATCCATTTCTATACATCTATACCTTGCCACTTGGCTCGTGGCTTACTGGCATCTTCCCATGCGGCTTGTCATGGAGGTGGCTGGCAGTGTCTCTCCCACCCAGCTTCCTGTTCTCTCAATTATCCTCTCTGTTAGTCCCGCCTATACTTCCTGCCTGGCCACTGGCCAATCAGTGATTTATTTATTGACCAATCAGCAACACATTTGACATACAGACCATCCCACAGCAGCAAGGTCCTGAAGAGACCGAGTACAAGGCATTTACAAAGCCACTGTTATTTCATGAGGGCACATTGCTTTGTCTTTTCCCTGTGCAACTATGAGAGACCTGCTGATCTCTTCCAGTTAGGTGCCTCATATTGTCATTAACTGGGGTTTGGATGGGCTTGATTAAGATTATAACTGTTAGTCACAGTCAGCAAATTTCTCAAATACAGTCCCACTCCCTACAACTTCTCTATTTTTGCATATATTTATGTATTGTGTGTGTGCATATGCACACATGCACACAGTGTACAATGATACACATGTAGAGGTCAGTAGATGATTGTACGATCCAGGGATTGAATGCAGATTATTAAACTGGGCAGCAAGTACCTTTATGTGCTGAGTCATCATATTGACTCCTTATAACTGTTCTCTATAGTTTGACTTCTGTCTTAGTCATTGTTCTATTTCTGTGAAGAGACGCCATGACCTAGGCAACTTGTAAAAGAAAGCATTTAATTAGGGGCTTGCTTATAGTTTCAGAAGGTTAGTCCATGACTATTGTGGGAGGAAGCATGGTAGCAGGTAGGCAGACAGGTATGGCATTAGAGTGGTAGTTGAGAGCTTACATCCTGATCTGCATGTAAGAGGTAGAAAAAGCTAACTGGGAATGACATGGGCTTTTGAAACTTCAAAGCCCATCTTGAGTGACATACCTCCACTAACAGGCCACACCTCCCAATCCTTCCCAAACAGTTCCACCAACCGGGAACCAGACATTCAAATATATGAGCTTCTATGAGCCATTGTCATGAAAACTACCACAGCATTCTCCCTCTTTGCTTCTATGGGTTGCATTTCAAAACATAGTTCTTTTCTTATTATTTCTAAAGTGTGTAGCTTGCTATTAATTTGTGTGTTTTTCTCCCTTTCTCTGCTGTGTCAATCTTCAGCCATAAAATTCTCTCTAAGCATCATGAGACGGTTGCCTCTAATTCTTGTAGCATACTGATGGGAGTAAAGGCAACGTGGTGCAGTCTTCCCTCGCTTCTCTAGGGAGGCTTTCTTCACAGGTGTGAGGTGCAGTGGAGGAGAGAGCAGAGGCCTGGAGCTGCCACCTGCTCCTCAGCAGCCAGCTCGTTCACTAACGAGTGTCACTGCAGAGAATAAATGTCAGCACACAGAGGGACCCTCCCAGGCATCTCTTTTCCCCAAGTGATATTCAGGTTTCCTTGGTCACATGACACAGGAAATTGAACTGATATCACAGGAGATAACTCAAGTGTGTCCACTAGCTCCCAGCCCTTCTCCAAACTGAGGAGATTCCACATAGCTAGAGTCAATGGCCGGCATTTCTGATGGGCTTGCAGAAACCAGCAAAAAATAATCCTCTTGATGGCTTGGCTTGACAGGGCATGTGACTCCTCTCCTCTCTGGCTCACCATGTTGACACCCCTGCCTGTGCCGCCCCTGAGCTGTCTTCTTTCCTGGTGTAATGTGCTCGCAGCTCAGGGCATCCTTGGTTCGTGTCCCCATTCTTGTTACAGGGGAGGGCCGGCGTGCTCTCTACTCCTGTTCCATTTCTTTATGTTAGAAACCTGGTAGGAATCAACTTAAAGGAGGAGGGTGTGTTTGTGTTTCAGCTTGTAGTCCTAAGGTTGAGAGTGGGGAAGGCATTTTGGCAGGAGCTCAAGACAGCTGGCCGCATTCTGTTCATAGGAGGCAGAGAGAGAGGAAAATTCTGGTCCTGATTTTGCTTCCTTCCTTTTATTCAGTCCAGGACCCAAGCCCACAGTCAGGGTGGGTCTTCCCACCTCAGTGAACCCAGTTTAGAAACTCTCTCACAGACATGCCAGAAATTTGTCTCTTGGCTAATAGTAGATCCTGTCTAGCTGACAGTCAGTATTAACCATCACTTTTGGAAAAGGGCCACTATCATGTGCACTTTTTACTTCTGAAGAGAAAAGCAGTGAAATGTTCACACTCTCCCCTCACCCTCGACACACACTTTACTTAAGATGCAGCTTACTTTGCATAGGTTTCTACAAAGCCAAGGAACTTTCTCTGGAGATACTCAGAGTGACAGCCTCCTTGCTTTCCAACACTCAGGCCTCCAAGCCTCTTCTCTCTGGGTGTCCCAAGGGCACTGTCATACCTGTGTCCCCCACTGTGCTCAGGGATTTATCTTGGCTCTGTTACAGTGTATATTCATTTATCTCTAAAACAATGAAAACAACACAAAACAAGGTGGGAATTCTATCATATTCTAGAAACATATCTGAGTACTAGTTAGGGTTCTTAATAGCTCTTTGGTTAATAAAAATGATAATGGGTACATGACTCCTCACAATACCATTAATTTCAGATTTCAGGCATTTTCACCCCATATTTGATGTGGAATTAGTAAAGAAAAACAAAGGTATAAATCTTCACCTCGGCCAGGCAGTGGTGGCGCACACCTTTAATCCCAGCACTTGGGAGGCAGAGCCAGGCGGATCTTTGTGAGTTCGAGGCCAGCCTGATCTATAGAGTGAGATCCAGGAAAGACGCAAAGCTACACAGAGAAACCCTGTCTTGAAAAACCGAAAAAAAAAAAAAATCTTCACCCTGTATGGGCAAAGCATTAACAATCCCCACCCCACCCGCCATGCTTTTCTATCTGTACAGCAGCTTCAGATAACTTCATAATACTATCTTCCAAATAGCCAGTGAAAGAATGGCACTCATTAATATTTTATAGTTGTCAAGGTTTCAGGTGCATGGGGCCTATTGAGTTCTATAAACAGCCAGGATGGTCACATGTTAAAAACACACCTCATAGGGCTGGCAAGATGGTTCAAAGGTTAAGAACACTGACTTCTCTTGCTAAGGACCCAGGTTTAGTTCCCAGCAACCAAGTGGTGGCTCATGACTGTATAATTCCAGTTCCATGGGACATGATGCCCTCTTCTGCCCTCTGGGGGCACCAGGCTTTCACATGGTACGTATACATGCATGTAAGCAATATACTCATACACATACAATAAAAATCAATAAATCTTGAAAGGAGTAACAACCAAACCACACATCAGGTATGATGTGTTTGGAAAAGAAATATTGAGACTAAATAAACCAACATGGTGGGGATGAAGGCCCCTGTGTTCACAGTACATTACCCTGACAGCATGATGGTGTGGGCACCTGTGAACACTGCACAGCTCACGTGCTCTGCTATGACTTTGTAAAGCTTGTTAGGGTTGTTGTGAGCTCTTCATGTCCTGTGCTGCTCTGACTGCTCTGTTTTAGGAAGATTGGGGCTTCTGTACAGATTTTCATTGCTTATTCAAAGATGGCTTTGCATATGCATGTAGTCAAGAACTGTTAGGGAGAAGGCTTCTGCTCAGGCCATGGGCCTGAAGTGCTGGACTGCATCCTCAGAGCTGTTCAGCCGCCTCTGTGCCCTTTGGTTCCTGTCTCCGAGGTGTTGGAAAAGGTTTGATGTACATAGGCTCCCATTTGTAGGATGACTTTTGATCAGTTGAAAACAGAAGTTGGCAGAATCCTGAGCTCTTCAAGATGTCCTCTGCAACACTATAAACACTTCTCTCCGCTGCCCTGGCCTCAGCTTTCTACCAGGTCATGATCTCCTTGTCAGGAGATCTTTATGTTTGGAGCATGCAGCTGGAGCTGCATCTGAAGCACTTCCTTATTATTTTAATGCCCTTTGTGCTGTGGCGTATTTCAAAGGCTGTGCTGGTGGGTAGTGTCTGGCACCTGCTTTCCCTCTCGCTACTGGTCGTTCCTGAGGACGTATCCTGCAGTTACGGCTTGAGTATGAAATGTCCCCACACACTAGTGCATTTGAACACTTGGTGTCCTATAGTGGTGCTGTTTCGGGAGGATGCAGAACCTTTAGGAGATGGGACCTAGCTATAGGAAGTAGAACACTGGGAGGTGAATCTTGGGTGTTCTATCCTGTCCTGGCTTCTGGTAGATGGTGTCAACCTTCTTCATGCCCTCAGACATGTTCACAAGCAGCTTTGTGCTACGATTACTACAGAATGTAAAAACTCCCACCACAATGTTTTTCCTGCTGGGGCAGACTCCATCCTCTCCAAATGTGAGCCAAAATTAACTGTTCTTCTCTCAGGTTCTTTTGTCCGAGGTTTGGTCAAAACAATATAAAAAGTGACTACTATAGACATGAAGTCTTTCAAAAAGCAACTTTTTGACGAATTTGGTCACCAGGTTTTTTTCACATATGAATAATATTGATTGGTTTTAGTGTTTTCCTTACCATTTAGACAATTTATATGTGTGTTTGTTCCTGTGTGGGTGCATCTGTGGGCAGAGCATGTACACACGTGTGCATGAGTATGTGTGTTTGTGGAGGCCAAAGGTTGCCTTTTGAATTGTTTTGAGACAGGATGTCTTACAGGAGCCTGGCACTTACCTGTCAGTCTAGGCTGACATACAGTGAGCTCCAGGGTTTTTTCCCATACTGGAAGTACAGCCATGGCACACTATACAGGGTATTTTTTTATGTGGCTTTTGGGGATTTAAACTCAGATACTTAGGTTTGTGCAGTGAACACATCACTGACTGCACAATCTCTTCAGCCCCCTACAACAAAACATTTGAAAGCTCTAACCAGAAATTGTGAAAAGCTTCAAACGTCTTGGATGGAGGCTATGGTTGCAGGCCAGGTTAACTTTATCCTTCTGCCATTGAAACACAATTCCCTCAGACTGGCAGTGGGTTGGGTCCATGTATGTCTTGGAGCCAGACTTCAGATGGGGCCTTCCACTCTGCCCATTGTCCCTAGATCAAATGAGGTGGAGCTCTTATTCACTTCCTTTTTCTGGGGTGGGCCCTTAGTTACTTCCTTTTCCTGGGGTGGTCCTTAGTCACTTCCTTTTCCGGGGGTGAGCCCTTATTCACTTCCTTTTTCTGGGGTGGTCCTTGGTCACTTCCTGTTCCAGGGGTGAGCTTTTATTCACGTCCTTTTCCTGCTGCATTCATTTTGTTGTGGGCTGACCTGTGTCCCTGAAAATCCATGGGCTGAATTCTCCGTCATGCACTGGGTTTTTGAAGATATGGTCTTCGAAGAGGAGATTAAGTTAAAATGAGGCTCCTAAAATGATCCCTTGTCCAAATGACTGGTGTCTTCCTAAAAACTTATTGGGACAGAAAATGGAAACTTCAGTAACACCGGATCAAGAGGGATTTGCCTGTGAAGACACACACACACACACACACACACACACACACACACACACACACAGAACACTATCTACATACCCAGGAGGGTGGCCAAAGAGGATGCTGAATCTGTCTTGAGCAGACACATTTCTTTCTTGTTATTATTCCTTAGACACTGTGGTATAACCACCATTTACTTAGCATGCATATTTATTTAGGCATTGAAAGCAACCTAGAAATGATTTAAAGTAAATAAGAGGAAGTGCATCTGTTGTATGTAAATATCACACTGTTGTTGATGAAGGAATTGTACATCTGTGGATCTGAACATCAATAGGTTGAGGGCACAGGATCCTGGGGCTCATTCTTCATGAGTCAAAGGGGTGACAGTGTGGGGTCTTAGGGCTCATTCCCCATGATGCTAAGGGATGACAGTGTGGGTCCTGGGACTCATTCCTCACAATGCTGAGGTATGACATTGTGGGTTCCTGGGGCTCATTTCTCACAATGCTAAGGGATGATAGTGTGGGTCCTGGGGCTCATTCCCCATGATGCTGAGGATGACAGTGTGGGGTCCTGGGGCTCATTACTCACAATGCTGAGGGATGGCTGTGCTAGATTTCAGCTGCTGTTGTAAAGATTACAATTCTCTAGAAGTAATTTTTTGGTATTTATAATTTGGTTAGAATTGATAAGTTCCCCATATTTATCTCTTGTCTTATGTAGATGGAAGTTTTCCTATGTGCCACAGCTGTTTGGTCCCAAATAAACACAAAGAGGCTTATATTAGTTATAAACTGTTTGGTCTATGGCTCAGGCTTATTGCTGGCTAGCTATTATATCTTAAATTAACTCATTTCTATCAATCTAAGTATTGCCACACAGCTGTAGCATTACCAGTCTGCTGGCATCTTGCTCCTTGGGCGACTGGATGGTGTCTGCCCTAATTCTGCCCTTCTTCTCTCTGTATCTTTCCTTGGATTTCCTGATTGGCTATAACCTGTCCTGCCATAGGCCAGAGCAGCTTTTTTAGTAACCAATGATAGCAACACATATTCACAGCATACAGAATGACCACCCCACAGCAGTCTTAGTCTGCTTAGAATTGATATTTTCACCATACTGATGTCCTGCTGTCTAGCCACTTTCCAATTATTAGTCTGTCTTCTAAAACATTCTGCATGGCTCTAGCTTTCTCCAAGTATCTGTGCACATGCTTTATTGTTGGTTGTTTGGCAGTATATTTAGTTGTTTATGTGAAGAGTTTATTTCGGTAGGTTTTTATGATTACTGTGTCAGTTATAAAGAGAAACTACTGACTTTTCCATATTTTGTAAGCTACATATTCTACCAGCATCCCCTATTAATACAAATTTGTTTTCGTCTGTTTCCCATGAGTATTCCAATAAATAATCCCATCGATCTGTCCCCTTGGAAATCTGATAAAACGAACCCAACAGAAGTTTCTGTTTTTCCTTGTTCTGCATGCAAAGGAGCAAGCACCCTAAGTTCATTTTTATACCCCAATTTCTTCTTTTGTGGAAGTTTTTTCTCCAAGGTGATGAAGCCATTTCAGGAAGCTTAGTCCAGAGCTGTTCTTAGTAGTGAAATTCTTCGCTCTTGTATCACCCCAAGAACTTCATGTGTTTCAGTCCACTTTGACTTTCGTTTCTTTTTGGCTACAGTCTTTCCCACATCTTTTAAAAGCATTCTCCCTGCAGAGTTTCAGTTCCCCTGCATGCAGCGGGCTCTTCAGACTGTGTTTTGAACTAGAGCACCGCTGCACCTGTCTCCCTAGCTTGCTGTGTTTTCATATTTCTCTTAGCATTTGTCCTGCAGATGTTAGTCTTTATTACAGAGCAAAGAAAGATTTATTCTTTAAAGTCAAACATAAAGCAACCACGCCAGCTGCAGGGTTGCTAATACGTAATTGATCGATTTCACTCAAATTTCACTTAATGCACAAATAGTGTAAACTAAGTGTTGGATGATGTTATATACATTTAACTTTAAGCTAAAATGAAAAGGCTCAGCTTTGCATTTGTGTGTCTCTTTATATGTATTTTAGAAAGCTACCCAAGTCTCTTTTTAGAGTGGATTGCTAAAAATCTCCTCTTTGGGCTTTATTTTGACTTGGAATCTTACATTATTTTATCAACTCTGTGACTCTCCTCCTTAGTTGGTTATCATCAATTAACACACCATGTGACTGCTTTCATGCTTGGACATTGTTACATTTGTGCATCGTGATGACTTGTTTAGGGAATGAAATCATTCCATTTCAGAGTTCGTCTGGTCTCTGTCTCCTCTGTGGTCTCTCTGTACTTTCCTTGATGGCAGACATGCTTCTGTTCCTCCCAGGCCCTCTGTCTGAAGATGCTCCCTGTGAACTGGCCCTTTGTGGGTCCCTCACCCAGTGTGGCAAGCAGTTAGTATAAGGAAGTAACTGAGTTTGAATTAGACTACTTATGTGACTTGAGAGGGCTACTGTGTTTATAGAAAAGAGACACACCCACCACCCAAGGAACCCTCTCTCCACCCACTTCCTGCTCTGTGCTGTGTCTTTCATGACCACTGCATAAAGGTCAGTTATATGAGAACACAGCAAGAAGGCAGCCAGGTGAAGCTAGGAGGAGAGCCCTCACCAGAAACCAGATCAGCCAAAACCCTGGGCTGGACTTCCAGTCTTCAAATTGTGAGAGAATAGGATTCCATTATCATTTTTTATTTTTTCTTCATTTATTGGTGCCACCAGCTAGTGGAGTGATGTTAAGGTAGCCCAACTGGAATAATGCACTCTTTCTGGAAGATTTTCAGTTTATTTATTTTAAAAAAGCATTTTCAAATCTATAATTTCTAATGATCAACATCAGAAGCAAACTTTATTGACACTTATGAAATATAGTAATTATGTATTTTAAAGCCCATTTGGCTTTATTGATGGCTCTAAAATTTTTGAATAAGAGTTTTACTTTAAATCATGAAGTTTCCAGGTCATATAGAAAATAGCATTTGCATTGTTTTGCCAATAAGTGATGGTTAATATTGATTGCCAACTTGCAGACCTACAGTCACCTTGGAGACAATTCTCTGGGCCTGTCTGTGAAAGGTTAGACTGACTGAGGCAGGGAGACCCACCCTGGACATAGATGTTACCATGTCCCAAACTGGACTGAATAAAGAGAGAAAGCAAGATAAGACTGCCATTCACTGATCTCTGCTTCAGGACCTTGGACTCAATATGACCAGCTTGGGCAGGAGAGGCTGGGGGAAGGGAAAGGTGGAAAGGTGTGCATCCATAGCCTGTAGGCAGATGCCTCTGCAGGTGGATATAGCTTCAGGTATGATTGTAGGCAGTGTGTTTAGCCAGGCATGGCATATTAGTGACTTTTCTGTTGCTGTGATTAAAACACCATGAAGAAGGCAATTCACAGAAAGAAGGGTTTGTTTGGGCTTAGGATTCCAGAGGGATAAGAGGGGGATCATGGCTGTAACTCACATCTTAACCTGCCAGCAGGAAGCAGAGAGCCAACTGGAAATGACATCAGTCTTTTAAACCCTCAGAGCCTGCCTCCATTGACATACTTCTTCCAACAAGGCCACACCCTCTAAGCCTCACCAAACACCACCACCAACTGAGAACCAAGTGTTCAAAGGTTTGAGACTCTGGGGGGCATCTCTTTTAAAGCACCATACTTGTGTATAGGCCAGAGTGGCTACTGTCAGAATTGGCTACGGGCATGTGTGACCACAGGTACATGTGGACATAGGCAAGTGTAGCTGCAGGCAGGCTTGTCAGTGGACAGATATCACTGCTCCTAGGTCCTTAGTGGGATTGGTCAAGAGTGAGAATGTGTGGCCCCCTCAGGAACAAGTCCTTCATGAGCGCATTCTCCTGGGGGTGCACCAGTGGCCAAAGAACCATGAGAAGTTTTCAGGTGACAGATTGGAGATGGGAGGAAAAGGACATAATGACACAAGTGTCCAAAAGGAAAGTACTGCATGTGACTGGGACCTCCTTTGGGCCACTGGCCACTGGATGTCTATGAAAGATGGCCTGGTCTCCAGCAGTGTGCTGAGCATTGAGTATCTGGGCACGTGCAGGCAGGGCACTCCCAAGCAGGTGCTCTACTCACCACTAATTTTGGCTTTTGTTCTTTAGCTCAGTCCCTCCTCCCATTTGAGAAAAACTGAGTTCTTTTCCTCCTAAGGGAAGGGATTTAGACTAACAGATGAAACTCTCCCTACATCTCAGGGAGGCAGCTGCGTCCTCAGAGGTAACACTTCAGTAGACTTGTATAGTGGATCATACTCTAACTCTGCCACGATTGTAGCTTGCTTTCTTTGGGGTTTTAACTGGAATGTTTGTAAATATAAGGTCACCTTGCTAAGCTCCACTATTCCCAAATCTACACCTTATATGTGTGGCCACCCCCAGCTCAGTACTGGGTATAAAAACAGTTCTCAACCAATTTACCCTTGAATTCAAGACCGAGTGCAGAATTTTATATCATAAACTTTTTTGCTGCTCATACTGCTGGAAGGTTGTCTGATATTAGAAATAAAAAACAAAATCTGAGTTTAATTTTTTTTCATCCTGAGTCATTGATCTAATTTTTTCACTTTAAATTTGAATATTTTCCCCTTTTTCTTCAAGTATGGAGCATCCGCAGAGTGGGTTCTTAATGTTCTTTTCTCGTTTAAAGTAATTCTGTGGCCTCCTAGGAGTTTCTTTAGTGAGTGGATGCCATCTTTCCTTCTGGGGTTGTTCCCCCCTCTAACACAGTATTCTTGCTTGTCTAACTGGTATCTGAGACTTTCTCTATTTCCTGTCTATTTTACTACCACTCCTCTTCTGAGATTATGTGTGACCCTTTGTCTTCCCGATTCACAAACATCGGCAGTTGCTCAGGCTTGTCGTCCACTTTCCTAGATCAATTCTCAGCAGTCTTGGTTCCTGTTTGTTTAAATGTGTGAAGGGTTGGTTGATTTCTGGTAAGGACAGTCTCTTGACACTTTCTCCGTCTGACACTCTTGTGCTTTGCCTTGGCTGTGTTCTGTGGTTCTGCCTCACATGGTCCTTTAGCCCCATTTTCTGTTGGAACTACGAAGCTGACACTGGAGGGTCATCTCATCCTCTCCTCTCTGCTGTATTCTCTCTCTCTCTCTCTCTTTATTTCAATTTAACTCCTTTCATTGAGCCTTCTTCTTCCACTTACCAATCTTTAATTCATGCAAATATTGCTGGTATCCATCACTTCACCCAGAGAGGGCGCACCTGACCTCATGGGACCTGCTGCTGCTTCTCCCTCCCAGTCCCTCCCTGACTTCCAGAGTTGCTCAGTCTAGCCCAGGTCCTTAACTCTCCTGAGCAGACTCCTGCTGTGCTGAGATTAAGACAAAGGGAGGTGCCATCTTTCTATAATTGAAATAAAATCTCATTGGGAAAAATAGGTAGATTCTTTTACTTGATACCTGGTTAGACTAATTTCCAAAGAAAAAGCTATATGAGTTCCTGCTTCATTGAAAAATAATTTACTTTCAGGAAATTTCTCTGAAGTCATTCAGGGTCACATAAAATAATAACTTAATGATGAATAACTAGAATACCATGATACTGCCACCCACAATACAGACTATCCACAAGTCAAACAATGTGCAAACATTTCAGTTTTAATTATTTCCTATGCCTCATATTAGAATAGTGTTATCAGATATATAACAGAAATAAAGGTGTAACAGCTAATTTTGAATTTCAGGTAAATGAAGTTTCTTTTAGTATGGATATACACCAAATATTATAGCATGGGTAGGTGAATATTTATCTGAAATTCAAATTTCACTGTGCATCATAATTTTGTTTATCAAATATGACAGCTTTATATCAGAAATATGTGTAAAGTGATTCATGTAAAATGTGTCTTGTAAATAATGTATGAAATATTTTATTTTGGAATTAGAACAGTTAGATTTTGTTTCTTCCAATTTATTTTTTTTTTCATTTTAGAGCAAGAAAATGGAATTTCTAAGAAAGAAACCCACTGACCTTTAAATTAAAGCGAGACCCTCTGCATAGTCAATAGTAGCATTTTCAGTGAGCTATGCTATGCAAAATAGGAATCAGCATAGCAATGAGCAGGAGTTCTCTCCAGCAGTACCCACGTTTCTTCTTCCAATTACTCCTTTCTAATGCACATTGTGTCTCCATTCTCTGAAAACCTTGTTTGAATGTGCAGACACAGGTTTCTCTTTACTAATATCAATTTCATGACTTGAAAACTGTGGGGACATGAGACCATGACGTAGGCAATCTTGTTTTCTGTCAGTTGCTGTTTCTGTGGCCCAGGATAGAAAGGTGAATACTTCATTCCTGCTCTCTAAGGACTCAAAGTGTGGGTGGAGGAGGAGCTTGAGGACGGATGCCTTTGGTGTTGATATGTCTTTCCCAGGTGTTTGGATGGTGTCACAGCTCAGAGAGCATATTGAAGAATGTCAGAGAATACCACTGAGTCCCTTGCTCCATGGAGACAGAACAGAAAACTAAGTTAAAAAGCACAAATTAAGCAAATACCATGTTACAAGAAAGAACCTGTACATCCTTTGCCAAGACTGGAATTGGGAGTGCGACACGGCTCGGAGAAGGACCTCTGAGGATGGCCCTGGTCTAGACTAGAATAGGAGTAGTCAGGGCCCTCACCTAGGAAGACAGAGAACCTAGAAACCTAGAAAATGGATTTTGAGTGTTTAGTTGTAGTTCCATGGGATGGAGGATGAGCACTGGAGGGTTTTCAGCAAGAGGTGCTGGGAATTGATGCTGTTATGACTGCTGTCATGGTGTCCTGATGGTTGTTACCATCAACCTGATCTATCATGTTATATAGACAGCTATGTTAGAAGAGAATGAGAGGAGACACACTTTTGCAGTGGGTCACACACAGAGCAATAAGCATGGACATGGAGATGAGGTACTTGTTGGTGTGGATGAAGAAGAGAAAGGATGTCATGGCCCTTGGGACTTGAGGGAATTTGTCAGAGTGATGAGTCAAGGGGCACCATGCACCTCTACAGGGTCCTTTCATCCCATCCAGTCTGTAAATGCTACTCACTGGAGTCTGAAATGCCAGTATGTGTCACTGGACACAATGGTCCAAGATGTTGAGGACCCAGTCTAGCATAGGTTAGTATTAATTCATTAAGGATTATTAGGCTAACTGAAGATTACTTGAATGCAAACAGTGAGGCATCGTAACAGCTGCGATCACCTAAGACCACTAGGTGGCTAATGGGAAGGAAATGTAGACAGTGTAAAAGTGAACACATCGGACAAAGCCCATTTATACTAAAAATGGGAAGTAGAGTGAGTGTCTGAGATTTCTTCTCTCTTTCTGGAACCACATGTGATTTACAGTTTGTGAATTGGGTTGAAAAGGAATTGTGGTTATTGCTCTCTCTCTCATTCTCACCTTAGCATCAAGGGTAAAAGAACCCCATTTCCTTTTGTAAAACAGCCCTCACCCGGAGAGGATTCTACCAGAAAAGACTTTCATGTTTTCTGGAACTATGTAGAAAAGCAAAATGCTCCAGGTAAATTTCTTCAGTACTCTGGCTCGTGGCCCTCCTTCTTCAGCGGTGGTGCCTTCCTAAGTTCCCATGACCTCATCTTCTCACACAAGTTCAAATGTATCCGTGAAAGTTTCCTGTAAGATAATTTCCTGTTCCCTCTTGTTGCTGTGGCTTGAATCAGCAAATTATGACTGGCAGTCATTAGATTAGGTGCTCACGATTCCATGACATCAATATTAAGTGATTTTAAGGTAACTCGTATGTCTTCCTTATTCTTTTTTTTTTTTTTTTTTTTTTTTGCAAGGCTTCCAAGTGTAATAATTACAGAGGATAAGGCTGTAGGAACATTTGAATCATCACCTGATAACAGCTATGATGATATCATACAGATGTGCTTATAGCTGGAAATTTAGAATCTGCCTACATGCTCGTTAAAGTGGGTGTCCAGAGCTGAGCTTCAGACAACCATGGAGAGACATTTCCACACAGATAAGGAAGCAAAGTAGTTATGGGGTGGGGAGGTTGATTCTCTGAACTTAGTCTGTTATTGACCCCAGTGAACTTGAAGAAAGGAGTGTGCATGTGTGTTTACATGTTTGATAAGATACCCAGAAACCAGGCCTTGAAAGATCAATGTCATTGTAATTCTAGACCATTCATTTACATGAGGAAATTTACTTTTCTTATTCATGAGAATAATATGAGCCTGAGTTTCCCATTGTGATGTCTTCATCAGTTTTTTGGCAGCTAGCAAATTAGCTGCTCAAATTATTCCTTCATTACTTATGTCTAACATTATTTCAAATTTGATAGCCAAAAAGAATTCATCAGTGAACTCCTTCTGACATAAATATTTTAGTTAAAAGTTTTTCTTTTTTTTGAAATGTATATGTATATGTGACTGTATATGTATATATGTACATATTCATAGGGGTGTGTGTGTGTGTGTGTGTGTGTGTGTGTGTGTGTGTGTGTGTGTGTGTGTGTATGCAGCTCCATTGCTGATTCTGGAAGTCTCCTTCTATTTTATAAAATGAAGCAGGGTCTCTTGCTGATTTCAGTTCACTGAATCTTCTCATCTAGCTGGCCATTTGCTCAGGGGATCCCCTGCCTCTGCCTCCTGCTAGCTGGGACTATGGGTGAACCAGTACAACTCCCTGGCTTTCAGAGGATGCTGGGGGGGACCTGAACTCCAGTCCTCATCCTTGTAAGTCAAGGTCTTTACCTGCTGAGCCGTCTCCGCAGCCCTGGAGGTTTTATGTTATAGATTTAGTTTTTTAACTATGCAGTTCACTGTTTCCATTAGCAGTAGGGTTGAGTGAGATTTTCTCTTAAAGGGTACTAATTTCACCTCAATATTCATATTTGTTGCAAAGGCTCATCTATAAATATTTCACAACAGCGTATTTGTCAGACCCATAGTAGCTGGTGATCTGTACTTTGCATTTTTCTACAATTTTGCTAAGTTGATTATTATTATTATTATTATTATTATTATTATTATTATTATATTTTTTCAAAAGAACAAACACATTGTCTTTACTGCCTTTCTTGAAGTTTATCATATTTGGCATTAAATTTGGATCTTTATTCTTTTGTTCTCTGTGTTTTGTTTTGATTTATGTATTGTCATTATTTTTAACATTGCCTGTCTGACGTGTGTTTAAAAGTCCATATTTATTTTTATTTCCTCTTTAATTGCATTTCATGATGACTAATTCCTATCATCATGTTATTATATATTTTTACATTCCCAATTAGGATTTCTGTTTGACAAAGAGCAAGAGCGTTTCTTACACAACTTGGTGCATTTTCAGCTATTTGGTTGGTTTGGTTAGTTCTCTTTTCAATATCTTCTGTGTAACCAGTGGCATGCTCTGCATGGTGGCAATCCTCTGAAGCTGGGTTAGCTTGCTTTGTTTGCCCATAGGTTGTTACTCTCGGTCAGTGTCCAAGTTCATCTAAAATGTGTCCTTCTGTATTGATTGGAGACAGTGTTTCCTATTGGCTCCTTAAGATTAAATGTATTTATTATGCCTTTCAAAGTACCTTTCTCCTCAATAATAGCTCCATCTGCTTGTTCTCTCAGTTTCTGTAAAAATTGCTCATAGATTTATAAAATTTGTCTCATCCATTTAAAATACACATTTCTACTTGCATAAAATTTATAATTTGCATGTTGCCTGGTGGAATGGCCCATTTTTCTCTGTGAAATATTTTTCTTTATCACCAATATGTCTCTTGCCATAAATCCACTTCGGGATATGTGACTAGTGTCCCCATTGTTCTGAATTACAATTTTGTGTCATGAATCCCTGCACTTTTTTGTTTCAGCCTTTTCTACCCTTACAAATTGTATCATTCTTAGCAGAATTAGGTTTAAAGTTTTCATATATATTCTACATTTATTTGGGGGCAAATATAATTAGATTTATAATGTTGTCTCATGATTTACTTTCTGTTTATCAAACATTTTAAGCTTTTTTTCCTATCTCTTCTTTCACTTCTTTTGAAATAAACAAATGTAAAGTGTGAACATTATTTTTTGTGAGAGGGTCTTGCTATGTAGCCCAGGCTGGCCTGGAATTCTCTCTATAGCCAGTGAGCTCCTGCCGTTACTGCTGAGTGCTAAGATTTTGAATATCATACCTGACATGGGTTTAACAAGTATTTTAAAGACATGTTATCTCACTATCTTCTCTATTATTTCTTTGACTTATAGTGAATTCTTTGACCACATTAGTAGAAGTTGCTCACAACATGACATGCATAGCTCCAAATGATGACCAACAGATGCCCGGATAAAGAACTAATAGTATATGCCTGTGCTGGAACATTACCCAGTATTAAAAGAAAAAGGATTCTGTAAGTTTTGACAATTGTGTGAGTCCAACTGAAAAAACAATAAATGGTTAAACAAAACCAGGCATAGAATAAAACACTATATGAAACCACTTAAATGAAATTCTTAAAATAGTCACACTTAAAGAGCAGAAAGTAAAATTCTGGTACAAGATAGTAACTTCTAGGCATCCACTGTGCACTGCAGCTCTTGTGGTGGACAACTCTACACATGCTTAAATTTTGCTGGGGATAGACATTTGCTAAGTGTTCTTGTAGCAAACAGCAAATAGTACCCAGGTGAGTGGGGGCAAGAGATGATGGGTTCTTGTGATATTTCACAGGCCCATACTTATTGCCAAAGTTATCCAGTTGTTGAGATTAAATATACAACTTCTGTATGTCAATCATACATAATCAAGTGGTTTATGTTACTGTTAAGGAGCCATTGACAGATTAAAAGGAGGGTTGCCTGAGTGCAAATGACACAGGAGACTCTTGAGGCTGGATGAGTTTATGCCCCCATTTGAATTTGGGCTTTGCTTTTTTTTTTTTTTTCCATTCATTCAACAAGCACCCATTGAGCGCTTATCATCTGCTCAAGTGACACTTTGCTGTATATGAGTAATTATGCTTCTCATGAGAAAATTCAGAGTCTACTAGAGACTGATCAATGTTGCATTAGTGCCTGTGTAGGCTTTGCTATGGGTACAAAGACAAACATGGCTGATTCTACCTGGTGAATGAAGGAGGAGCCCAGAACGTTTCCTGAGCCTTAGGCAGATGTGGGAAGATGAGTGGAAATCTTCAGGTGTCAAGGAAAGGAAGCGCTTTGTGTCTGAGTGTGCATGCAGAGTTCTGAGGAAGGGGGGACTCAGCTCACACGCTGGGCAATGGGGTCAGACACTCAGTTTTGGTTTGTCTATCTTTGTTACTCGTCAGTGGTTGTAAGATAAGAATGGATCTTTAGTATGTTGTTTTCTATGAAACATGTTTCATCTTGGTAGGGTTGCTGGGTGCCCAACTTTTCCACCATTCCTTTGCCTGCTCTGTAGGTTCCATTGCCTGATCCATGGCAGGAGATGGGAAAAACACAATAACTCCTATTACTTCAAGATTTAGACTGCCACAGGGACAACCTTTGTAGTGTCGGATTCTCTTTCATGTTTGTTAAGGTTTACTTTTGTGTTTAAATTACATGTGTGTGTGCCTGTGTGGGAATGTCTGTATGTGAGTGAAGGTACCAGTGGGGGTCAGGGGAGGGCATCAGATTCCCAGGAGCTGGACGCACAGGCACCCGATATAAATGCTAGGAATGGAACTCAAGTCCTCTGCAAGAGCAGTATGGGCTCTTAAGCACTGAACCATCTCTCCAGTCCCCACCCCAACTGTATTATCTTTAAAATGAAGTATCCATGTTCTATGTGGCCCACACAGTGAAGACAAAGGAGTATGAGCCATAGGAGACCACTCACCCTTCCTCAATTCAGCTCAGAATACTCGGCTATGTAGGAAGTGTTAATAGAATCAAAATAGAGCCAGTTTTATTTGAGCTCTTCCTTGTATAAATTCATGACACTACAAACAGGACACGAAGATCCAACACATCCCATTCCTCTGGAGAGTAATCATGGATGCAAAGACCTTGCCGCAGCAGTAAATGGCAGCTTCTATGAAAACATTCCAGTGTACTGTCCCCTAAATGCCCCATCCTAGGGTGCTACTGGTTGAAATCTTAAAGAGGTAGAACCTGGTGGGAAGAACTCCTCAAGTCACTGGGACATGCACTTGAAAGGGACCCTGGGTCCCGTCTATGGGGGAGACAAGCTTCCTCCACCATGTCTTTTCTGCTGTGCGCTGCTCCCCACAGGCCCAAAACAACAGGGCCATCTAGTTATGGACTCAGGCATTTAGAACTATGGGCTAAATGAAATCTTTGTTTCTCATGGGTTAACTCGGACATTTTGTTGTAGAAATGGACATCTAAGACATACTTCTGTGGACTATATGTACCATGCTAAGGAAGATGTCTAGAAATATATGACCCCAGGTTATTTTTCTGGAATTAGATGAGATTATATTTCGTTAATGATCATGTTCTCTTTGGAATCACATGCCAAATCATTCACAGAATAAGAAAACACTGGAACCAAATAGTAATTATTTTTTACTTAATCTTCTCAGGATCACTAATACCATGTCCATTCAGCCTGCAAATTTCCCATTAAATATCTACAATTTTCTGAATTAAAATAAATGTATTAGTGACAAAAATTGTAATCAAATAAAGAACTGCTTAATCTACTTGCAAATACTTGTTATTATATATTTGCAGTTTTAGTTGATTGTAGCTGGAGCATTTCTCTCCAGCTCCCACCAATCCCTGGCAGTCCCATAGCTCACTTATAAAATAAACACACAGACTCTTATATTATTTAAACTGTTCGGCCTAATGGCTCAGGCTTCTAGTTATCTAGTTCTTACATCTTAAATTAACCCATTTCTATTAATCTATACCTTGCCACATGGCTTGTGGCTTACCGGTATCTTTACATGTTGCTTGTCATGGTGGCAGCTGGCAGCATCTCTCTGCCTCAGCCTTCCACTTCCCAGAATTCTCCTCTTTCCTTGTCCCACCTATACTTCCTGCCTGGCTACTCGCCAATCAGTGTTTTATTTATTAACCAATCAGAGCAACACATTTAACATACAGAACATCCCACAGCAGTTGATAATAGTTTACTCATGTATATGTTTTTATTTATGTGTAGGTGTGTGTCTGTACACTGCACTAAGATTGTCTGGAAGAGCCACAAACACTCTTAACAAGTGAAACATCTCTCTGAATTAATGTTTTTGAAAACAAAAAGTTACTAGATTTTCAATATTAAATTTATAAAATTTATAATTTGTTACTAAAAGGCATAATATTTCCTATGTTTATACTTTGTCAGTTGGGTCTTATTCTAGAACCTCATTAATAAATGAATAGTCAATTATTCCCACCTACACAAACATATGGCTTCATTTTAGCTCTGGTCTTTTGGGCAAAAATAAAAACAACAACAACAACAACAAAACAACAACCCTCCATGAATGGTTACTTACCCCCAAACTATCCTAAATTCTAATTCAAGTTAACAAAAGTCAGTGGCCTTAGAAGAAAAAATATGTTAATGCACATTTTTTCCTGTGATGTTGCATTGTGTGCACAGAAAATAGGTGAATTAGATTCATCACAAGTTTGAAAACTTGGTGTGTTTGTGAGGTAAATAGGACCTTTAAGAGAAAACCGGCCTCACAACTGCTTAGTGAGCATGAACTGCTTGTGTTGTAAGGCTGATGAATGGTGCCAAGAAGTTTTGGCCCGTCTATAGGAGTCACCCTGTAGAGCTGGCTTTACAGTCCTGTGATCATATTTTCTCCTGCTGTTAAAAGATTGTCAGGTTCTCATTATGCTCAGAGATTCTAATTTCTGAGTTGAGTCTGTTCATCTTGGCCATGGAACAAGTACAAGCCATACCACAAATAAATGTTGGTTAAAATATTGTGCCCTGCAAACATGGCAGGGTGTTCTTGGCATCAGTAACTGCTTCAATTTATTTTTGCCACCTCTGTGTATATGAATTTCAGGGCTGTGTGTGTGTGTGTGTGTGTGTGTGTGTGTGTGTGTGTGTATGTGTGCTTGTGTGTTTGATGAAGCAGCAGGAAGGCAAGATATGAGAGTAGTGGGAGGAAAGTTGCACTCCAAGGAAATGATTGACAGCTCAATTGGGATAATGCAAGAAAATTTAAATAAGAACACATAGAGGATATTTATAGTAGTTGGAAGGATAGCAAAATTCAATTACTTCTACTAAAAAAATCTATATTTATTTTCTTGTGAATTCTCATCTTGGTGGGTGAAATGGGATAGATAGCTTGTATATCATTGGCCTTTGATGCTGTGTTGCTCATGAATTCTCAAGCTTCTGCTTCAGTACAGCAAAGCAACATCTCCTACCTTCTGTGTCTGTTGCTTGGCAAACGTGTGACTCCTGACTCCTGTTGACCTCGTTAGAGGGAATTGGTTATATTCAAGGTGCTATTTTGACTTGCATTGCCAAGACCCTGTAGTTTGTTACTAAGAATTATTGGGTGTTAAGAAAGGATATAAAGAACGAAGACAAGTAAAGATGCCCCAGTGGGCACTCATTGCATCTGCTGTCATCCCTTGGGACTATGCCAGAGCAAAAATGATAAATACGGGACCACTTTCAAAGGGCTCCAAGTCCCCTGGCACCACACTCCAGGGTAACTTTAACTATCTAGACATCTGTTGGGTTACAAATACAGCTGTCACATGGACCCTAAATTACGTGAGGACAGCTTTACTAAGCAGCAGGTGAAAGCACACTGGGGATGAAGTCACTCTGACCTGACTGGAGGAGGAAAACAGGAAACACCTGCATGGAAGCTTTGGGCTTCTGTGGACTTGGGGCACAGGGCGAGCAGGTCTGCTTCAGCAGGGAGGCAAGATTGATTTGGCAACTGGGTCAGTGGGTATTGATGATAATAGTCAAAAGGAAAGCAACTTCACAGAGAAACGTTCTTCGATTTCTGAAACAGAAATTTTAGTTAATGACAGCAAGAACGACTTTATTTCACAGGAGAGGATGGTGAGTTTTAATAAGTGAATCAACTTTTCAAGCAAGTGTGGGAAGATTAAGAAAGGAAACTACTGGATATTTTTATTAGAATGATCTTTCTCCTACAGAGAATACATTGTTTTGTCTTATTGGATGGCAGAAGTTACAGAGAATAGCATCAGTGGCAGAGATGTTAACATATATAATAAGATGCATGCTCGTCTGTCCAGCTGCCCCACAGACTGAAAGCTAATTTTCCCTCTTCATACATATCTCAGCCTCCCTTCCCAGATGTAGTCACAGTGAGAGAGTCAGTGACCAGGTTCTGCCCAGCCACTGGCTCAACATGAAGACATTGACCTTGAACATGAAGAGCACAGATCCATGCCATGAATGAGCCTAGAGTCTTCCATAGTTCTAGGTAGTTACAGGTCTACCCATTGACAAATGGAATGTTTTGTGGGCAAGAATTCATAGTTGTTTTAAGATTGAAAGACTTCATGCTTTTTTTTTTATATTGTAGAAGGTAATATTTTCCCAGCTAATATGATTCTTCAAACAGGACTATTCATAGGTGCTATAATAAATTATTTAAAACTATCTAGTTCAATGGTGTTAGGAATGATTTTCATCATCAGTTTTATCTAAACAAGCTTTGGGTGTGGACATTCAAGTCAGTAATCATTAAGTCTTCAAAGTTCTATCCTTGGAGACAAACAAATGGCTTTCACATAAAATCAGAGAAGAAAGCAGTTGCGTGCATGGACAACCAGCAGCCATGGAGTAGCATGTCATTTTTTAAATATTCATTATTTGATCTAAAGTCACTGTCTTCAAACATGCACTTCATGTTGCCTTTCCCATTTGCAGTGTGAATAAATTAATGGTATTTTTTCTAAGAAGTATCTAAAAATCCATCAATATATCAATCCTGTTGTGTTAAGAAGACAACAGGAATCTCAGAGAACCAATAATGTGCAGTGATTTGAATGAAAAAAGCCTCCCCAAATGGAGTCAGATATTTGAACACTTTGTCCCCAGTTGGTGGCACTGTTTGGTGAGGTTTAAGAGGTGTGGCCTTGCTAGAGGAAGTATGTTGCTGGGGGTGAGCCTTGAGAGTTAAAGCCTCTTCCCACTTTTAGTTCTCTCTCTCTCTGCTTGATGCTTCTGCATCTGAAGGATTCATGCATTTGAAGAAGGGATCTCTCAATTCCCTATTCCTGCCTCCTGGCACCATCCCTGCCTCTTGCTGCCATGCCTCCTCGCCATGATGGATTCTTATCCCTCCAGAACCACAAGACCAAATTTAGTCTTCCTTCTGAAAGTCACCTTGGTCATATTGTTTTATCACAGCAACTTAAAGATTCAGATGACACAATAAAGGCACTGCCATATTGTGACAAGGTAACTTCAAAAGGGAACTCTGTAATAGGCTAAGCATTCATAAGGAATGAACTGACTTTAAGGTGAAATAGCAAATTTCTATATTTGGACCCTCAATGATTATGAGGTTGTGAAAGACATTCATGGACTTATACAATATGTAAATGCTGAGCGTATGTTATTCTTGATGCTTAGATACTATGGAATAAAACAAAGCAAACAGGCTTCCCTTGAGGATATCAATCAGTAGTTTTAAGTGCCAACTACAAATTCAAGATGATACGGTAGGAGCAAGATTTGTGTTCAGTACAATTGCACCCAAATAAAGAAAAATGATCTGGGTATTTGGAGGGAAGAAAGTTCAGCACTTGTTGGCATAGACAAGGTCTCATACCAGAGAAGCCATTATTTCTGCTGCTGGGCAGTGAAATACCACATGTTGGAGCTCAGTGTGGGGAGATCCCCATGATGCAATGTCACTAGTGATGTAGGTTTATTTCTAAAATGAAATCACTCTGACTGGTTCCCTCAGGCAGCCACCCAAGGAGATACACCTGCTGCTTTGCACATGCCTCCTTTACCCCCCATAGGAGGCATCTCACTACACCAAAGGGTGTTTTTGTCTGGGACTTGCTTCTTCCTGGGGTTTCAGCCTGACAGTCTTTAGGAGAAGGGATGGTGTTGTCAATTACACTTTTCATTTGCTCTCTGTGGGACTCATATCCACCCAAACACGGCTCTATGAATCACTACAGGAAGAAGCAATTGGATACCTGGGACTGTCTTTCTCCAATATGACACTGGCGAAGGCATCTGGAGACATGACTTTTATGTATTATGAAAACAAAGTGTGTAAGGATTTTCCCACAAATCTACTATTCCTTGATTTGTGTACATTAAAACACAAGGGGAAAAAAGGGATATTCTGAGCTAGCTAAGTTCCATCAGTGGGAAGGGGAGGGGTTCATGAGGTCTCACCTGTCGCTGAAGGAGGGAGACTCACTTCTGTTTGAGTGGTAGCCCAGTGAATGGCCCTACACCGTACATATATGGGCAGCACTAACGGTACTCAGAAGCACTCATTATCATGATAAAATAGTAATAAGGAAAGGAAGATGTGAAGTTGTGAGGAAGATGGGTTGGTGGGTCCTGGGGGTAGTTAGAGGAAGGCAATGGGGGTAGATAGAGTCGAAATACGTTTTACATGTATGAAATTTTCAATTAAAGATTTAAAACCACTAAAAGAAAGATGGTGATATATTCTTCACAAGCTAAATTTTTGCTTGGAATTTCCTCCTTTATCAACCAAGTTAATACATGTTCCTGTTGTAAGACACTAAAATATTTATGTAATATTCACTATATTTACAGGAGGGAGGAATGATGATTTCAGCTGCCAAAGGGCATAATTTATTCTAGAAACTAGAAATATAAGAAGCTCTCTTAAAAATAGGGTGTTTACATTTCCAGAGGAGTTTGTACTTTGTGTCTTTTGATGTTTTGTTTAAGAATTTTTGAATATGTTTCTTATTCAGTTAATATTAATTATCTATTCTAATGGTTCTTTTCACTCCCTTATTTGGGGTTCATGATTTGTGTTTTGATCGTGTACCTGACATGGTATTCTATTGGAAATTGAAGTTGAAATGCCGCCATTACTTGTTTGCCTTTTGTGCGTGCATCAAGAGTAAGGTGTGAAGCTGTCTGAGGAGACAGTCGTCCGATCAGAAGCACACTCTTTGTATCTTCGTTCCCCGTGACACTGCTTGTAAAATAGGCACGTGCTATTTACATTCATCATATCGGCTGTCAACACATTGCTTAATGAAGCAAGTACTTTTGTTCAGAGAAAATGAATGTTTCCCCTTTGATTAGCTGTTATTTAAAATGTGCTGATTGAAGCAAGTTGGTTACTTTTCAGTGGGCCTCTTTGCAGTGCTACTAACTCTTAAAGTTGACGGTGCTCATATATTTACAGGTGCAATGATACCTCCTGGGGCAGCTTGTTTAAACACCAGATGGGGGTAGTCTTTGGATTCCTTTTATGAGTCCAGTTCAAACCCTTTAATAAAATAACTGCATGGACCTAAAATCTCATTTTCCAGCACTGATTTTTACACGGGGCACTGTTACTCATAAATAATATTAATAGCTGGGTGGTGGTGGCACACGCCTTTAATCCCAGTACTCGGGATTCTCTGTGAGTTCAAGGCCAGCCTAGTCTACAGAGCGAGATCCAGGACAGGCACCAAAACTACACGGAGAAACCCTGTCTCGAAAAAAAAAACAAAAAATAAAATAGATAGAGAGATAGATAGATAGATAGATAGATAGATAATATTAATAAACTCTCCTCTCTTTTGAATCTGCATTCATACTGCAGCAGTTGTATGGGCTGGTCTCCAGTGTGGGCCATCATCATATATGTGGGTGATGGCTGTTGGCTTTGATACATTAAACACTGATTTTTTTCTTTCTTTCTTTCTACCTGATAGTATATTGTATTTGTCCTTGGAAAATATAAAACACCCTATAGTCAGCTCTCTCTCTCTCTCCTTTTTTGTTATGTTTGTTTTGACAACATAGTCTCATGTAGCCCAGAATGTCCTCAAACTCCATATGAAGTTGACATTGACCTTGAGCTTTTGATCCGCCTGCCTCTACCTCCCAAGTGTTGATGTCATAGATGTAATCTACCACACCTGCTTTATGTGGTGCTGGGCTTCCAGTATGCTAGAGCGCATTTTACCAATAGCTGTTTGTAGAAATTCAGGGTTATCAGTGTTTCCCATATGCTCTGCAGCTGGGTAGTCAAAGTCATTAAGGTCACATGAGGATCTGGTAAATGAATCTGATTGCTAACGTGGAACCCCAAGAATGTCTGATCCCAAAAACCAGGCAACTGGAACAAAATGTGTACAATGAGATCTTGTGAAGGGCTGTGGAGGAGCAGGTTGGATGTGGATTCTGGAGCTCAATGGAGACAGCTGATGGTGGGTGAACCCAGGGCCTTTTCTTAACTGAGGTGCTTCAGTATTGGTTCTCATAGTGGCAGCTAGGTGTCTCCATGTCATGGCTCTGAAGATGCCTTGCTGTGTGAAAGGCAAAGAGTGTGGCCATACGACAGGGCTGAGGGGACATCTCATGGGTCTTGACAAACAGGAGGCCTGTGGGAATAAGTCCTGAGATGGGGAGATGTCAGTGGAAGGTGGCACACCAAGGAACCAGTGTGGGGAGGAGCATCTTAAGGATGACGGGCCAGGCAGGGACCTGAGTGTGTGTAAGGATGGGAGGTCAAACTTTACATGCTGGCATCAGGAATCCTCAGCTTTTCATATCTGTCAGGCTGGTGACCGTGACTCAAACCATAGACTCTCTCTTGGCATGCTTTGATGTTCTCAAATGAAGATGTGCCCCACTTTTGTGTTGCTTCCGCCCTCAGGTGTGTGAGTTGAAACAATTCAAATTCGGTGGCCTTGGTTTCTGTCTGTCAGAATGTAGGCAAGATGCAGCTGGATTCCCTGGAATCAGGTGCCCTCTGGGCTGTGGCTTCTGTCCTTGCATTGGGGACTTTCTGCCAAGATCACTGTTTAGTGTCTGAATTCACTCTGTGTGTCTTTTGGGAGATGCTCCTAGCTCCTGTATCTTTAGAGCTGTGACCAGGGTCACACTCAATGTTTTAGATGCCTACAGCTCCAGCTGCTGGGCACCTCCATAATGCACATATGTCTGATGTCTTCCCAGCCAACTGACTGCCAAGTGTCTCTCTGACTGTTTTGTTCTTTAGCCCACAGAGAAAACAGCTTCTAAAGTGCTTATGTGGTTAAATCAAGATTTTTCCAGATGAACTGATTGTTTCCTTATTTAGAACTAGGGTCTCAGGTAGCCTAGGCTGGCATAGAACTCTTGATCTTCATGCCTCTACCTCTCAAGGGCAGAGATACAGTCAGGCACCACCATACCCTGCCTAATCTTTCCATACTAGGGAACTTAATTTGACCTGGGTTTAGTTGGGTGACTAAGCCAAGGAGCCAGCCAGACTCTCTGGGATTTGGGCACCTTAAAATCCAGTCTCCTTGAAAGAGGTTTGCCTATAGTTCATTTTGGTTTCATATTCTATGAGTTTGCTAGTCATGTAGCTTTGAGGACTTTATGGCAAGCACTGTCACCTTGGCCCCAATTCCATTCCCCTAAAGTTTTAGAGAGCTTCCATAAGGCAAGATCTCTAGACAGCCATAAGAAGTCTGTCTGATAAAGAAATGGATGCTGTAAAACCAGCTAAGGTAAATGGGCTCAATCTATGTTAAATTTCAAGGAGAATGCCACTAAATTTGTCAAAGGTACTAGGGTTAATTTCTCTCCTATAGTCTTTAAAGTTAACTTTTGTTATTTTCCTTAAAGTGAAATCTTGTGCTCCAGTGAGACGTGGAAGCAGTGACATACTCCCAAGATGAAACCATGTCCTTTAAATCACGCTTTCCGAGTCTACTGTTTTTTATGGTCCCTTGTTCTATTGTTCTATTGCCCACATATTGGGATGCGTTTTACATAGTTGCTGATGTCACAGGAAATTTAGCCTTCAGAATTCCTGGAGTCTACTCTTACTGCAGCAAATGTCAAAGCTGTTATAAGAGTCAAACTCAGTTTCCTCTTTGTTTGTTAATGAGGTCACGCTGTTGGCTTCACAAGGCTGTTGTGACAAGATAAGACAATGAATAGAAAATGAACACTCCTCAAATAGAAGGTATTATTAAGTAGTCCTCTGATAGTGAAATTCCACCCCGCAAATGTTTGTAAATTAGATGTATCAGTGGTGTGACCGAGTTGAAATTAATTCTATACCTACACAAAACTACACGTGAGGAACACGTCTGCTTCCAGGGACCTTCCATGAACAAACTTGATTATGTTATTTCATGGTTTAGATATAGTCAATGTGTACCTATTAAGGTTTGAACTAATTTCTTCTGCCACTGAAGCCCTGCTACCTGGCTCTATTTGCTCTGTCTCCAAGACCTACTTTCTCTTGCTTCTCTGAGCTTTAGTGTCAAGGCCACATAGTTCTACCTTTCTATAAAGCACGCTCCCCTGCAGTCAGTCTCTCCCCGTCCCTCGATTACTTCACGTGGATTCGAGGTGCAGCCGAGAGACTGTCTCACCTGGGAAGAATTCCTAGATTTTGCCAGGTAGCATCTTACTCACTCTGCCTTCACAGAGCTGTTTGTATTTCCACCGTATTGTTAGGTAGTATTTGGCAAAGAAGGGAGGGGTCCTGGAATACAGGTTGTTTTACTGGTGAGAATGTAAGTTCTTAGGGTTACCAATCATTCTCTGATCCTGTTTGTTCATGAGCCCTGTGTTCTTTTGATTTAAAAAATCAAGAGCATAAAAATGCAGCTGTTAATGACTCTTAAGAGTCCTAAAAATGACTGCTAAGTCAGTCATTTCCAACTGTGTTTAATGTATTTCTCAGCCAAATGGAACTCCATTTACTTGACTGTGTGAGGAAACCTTTAACCAGAGAAAGCCTCCCTGTGTCTGAGACAGCACATAAAGCTTGAATTTTGAACTATGAATCTTAGCTGCTCCCTGTAGAAGAAACAGAAAGCCATGACGAAAAGATGCAGAAGTAAAGATAATGAAAGACAGGGAGACTCTCCCACTGTTTTGCTTCTGGGGGACCGGAGACTACAGAAACGACATTCTCTTCCTGGGAATACACGTGGGATAGTACAGTGGCAGCTTAGCTGAAGGAAATTATAACCTTCTTACTTATTCATTTGCAAGCAAATGCGTGTGTGTGTGCTGGAACCCAGAGGGTAGATAAACAGGAAACAATCACCAGTTCAGCAGCCAAAGTGGAAAATAGACAGGAAGGAGGGAAAGTCCCCAGCAGAGGACGATCATACTGTATGATTATTGCTAAGTGGGAAGACCTTGCCATGGGGGTAATATACTTCCTATTAGCATTAATGGCTATCGGCTTTATTTCTCTCAGCAGCATGAGCATGTGTGAGAAGCTCCACTGATTGGATTATCCACATTGCTTGCTAACGATCGATTGATTCTTCCTCTCTTTATCCCGTCCAGACACACTCTTCCTTTCTCGTCTCTGCAGCTTAGGTTGCATGTCTACTGTGATAAACATGATCGATCTTAGACATAGAGATCATCTCCAAATCTCTTCATTGGAGTTAAGGAGATGGTTTGCAAAGGTGCATTTCTCAAGATGGGGTGATGTAAATGCTTTTTTTTCCTTTTGTCTCTTAGGCAAGACTTGGTTTGGGGGAAGCTGATGACTTCAGTGTGCTGTACCAGACATGTTCTGCTTTGAATGAATAATAAAAGCAAGTAGAGCTAACTTTCTAAAGTTTCCAAGGATGGCAGATGGCAGTGGGAGAGAGACAGAGACAGAGACAGAGACAGAGACAGAGTCAGACAGACAGAGAGGACAGAGAATATATATATATATATATATATATATATATATATATATATATATATATATATGAATACATCCATTAGTAAAGAATAGAAGAGTCACAGTTCAACATCAAAAGCAGTGAGGGCAAGAACTCAAGCAAGACAGGAACCTGGAGGCAGGAGCTGATGCAGAGACTATGGAGAGGTGCTGCTTACTGGCTTGCTCAGCTGCTTTCTTATTGAACCCAGGACTACTAGCCCAGAGGTGGTCACACTTACAATGAACTGGACCTTTCCACATCAATCATTCAGAAAATACCCTATTGCCTTGGGTACAGCCCAAGCTTATGGAAGAGAAGAAAACAAAGGAATAGAAGATGGACAGATTATTCTAGGAATGACTACCAGATTCACAAGATTTTTGAAAAACAACTAACAAAAATAATTCAAATCACAGGGGGTCATAACTAGGGTACAGTTCAAGTTTAAATTTCTTTTAAACTTCAAAGATCATAAAAAGTTGTCTTATGATAGCTATGGTAGCATTTAATCCATAATTAATCAACATTTATTTATGGTACGCTTCAATATTTTTCATTTAAGCATCTTTATTTATGTAGTAAGTATGTGTTCATCTCCACCCTTTGCTGGCTGGATGATAATGATGGTCAGTATCACGTAACATGTGTGGCTCACATGGTCTTCTTCTGGAATCATGGTCCTATCAGTTTCCACTACTCCTCGGGAATTACACACTTAGAAGGAGGTGAACACACACATCTTTGTGAGTTCCATCCAAGCTTTATGTGTCAATGCTTTGCTGTCTTTCCTGTCCATCCAGGCTCATCTGATACCTGTGACTACTTTGTACAGCCTGCGTATTGAAGGACAGATTTCATAACCACTAGCAAACTCACATTGCAGTTCAATCCCATGTTCTCTAGTCACACATTTCCCCACCCTTTTATGAGATCAAGTCTTTCTGTGGCTGGCTATAGTCATGTCTTCTTTTGTATGGGCTTTTTACATTTTTAAAAACAAGAAATAGCAAATGAAATTGACATAGCACCACCAAAAAGTTAGGACCTGTGGCTGGGCACCTGAGGGAGAGATGTGTTACTGAATGAATGGTCAAGGGTGCTCTTGTAGGTCAAAGCTAAAATCAACTCAAAAATATGCTACTCAAGTACCAAATAATTCCATCCATGTCTCAGTCACTTTCTCCCCCTAATTCATCACATTCAATGAGAAAGCGTGAATTGGGTCAGGGATGGGACCATTCATCAGTACTTTTACTTACAGATGCATTTGAAGGAGATTGCAGTATGGTAGGCCTATTTTTCTTGTGGCATTTCCCTGGAGAATTTTCAAATAAATTCTGGACATTGCAGCCTAATCTAACTTTACTCCAGGCTCTTAGGCAGCCTAGAAGACCCTGGGGTAAGTATATTGTCTTTGCTTATGTGATTATTCCTATTGCTTTTCATTCGTGGACATATTTCTTCTTGTCTAAGAAGGGTGACTGTAAAATATAACAAATTACTATTCTGGATATTGCTTCTCCTTTGTGTATTTTAATTGCATATGTTAACTTTTAATTCTTCTGGTTTCACATTTTCAGTTGGTATTCACTGAGTGGATAGAGTGCAGCCCAGTGCAGCACTCACGAGGCTGGCACAGTCCAGACCTCAGGCAGGGTCCCATCTCTAAGGAGTCATCTTGTCTCAGATACAAAGCTGCATGCACTGTTTTGTCTGGTGGAGAAGACTTTTTCATAGACCCTCCTGTTCACCATTGTTACCACTCTGAGGAGTGAATGTCCCACCAAGACTGGAGGACATGTCTAGCCACTTTCATAATTGTGGGCTTATATGCCATTCACCATATTCTTGAACTTGACAACCTGATAACTTGAACTAGGACAAATGTATAGCTTCATGTGCTGCTGCTGACCACACCTCTTTCATGAATATCACTGTGCACTATGGGGAGGACCTAAGATCAGCACACTGGGGACCTGAGACTTCCTGGGTGCCTGAACTACCACATTGGGAGTGAATGGAAGCCGCAGCAGGGCACACAATTTCTTCATTTCTGCCATTGTAGCCCGTAGCTTTTAATAAAACTCCTACACTGAGCAAGAAGTGTCTTGGTAGGAACAAAAAAGGCTTCACAAAAAATGAACAAACACAGCAACAAAGATAAATCCCAAAGGATACTACTGGTACAAGATCATTGTGCAAGTTACTGAAATGCAGTGTGAGCAGAAATATGTGAGGAGCTTGGTTAGGACACAGCCAGGGCTGGGAGACCTGGGATGCTGCTGTTGCTATGTGTCAACCTGAATCCATTCTTTTCCCAAATAGTTCAGAAGGTGGCTTCTGGTTCTTTGTTTACCAGTTTTTTATTGCTGTGAATGAAAACCTGATATAAGGGAGGATAAATAGTTTCAGAGAATACAGTGAATTATGTTAGGATTGGGTTTGCAATGGCAAGCAGTTCTCACATGGCCTTGACCAGGTAGCAAAGAGCTTGGGTCAGAAATGATTCAGGCCAGGACCCTCAAAGCCGTGCATGCCCCTAGTAACCCATCTCTGCCAGCTGTACCTCCTGCCTAAAAGGATCCATAGCACCCGCTCAACAGCAACAAAAATGAGCCAACAGCTAGGGACCAAGTGTTCAAACACGTGAGCTTGTTGGGATTGCTTCTGACCCAAACCATAACAGTGACATTTTGGTGCCTTTGATCTTACTCCCCAGGGGAGCCCCAGGAGCTCTGCAGGAGTGTTGTGATAATGCATATTGCTACTTAAACCACAGGGTTGTGAAGAGATGGTGTTTGGAACCAGAGAAATGCAATCTGTGAGAAGACACTCCATGACTCCTACCACGCTACCTCCTATCACTCTGCGTTTGTGGTTGGCCTCTGTCAGATGCTTGTCAAAGCATGTCTAGATGCTTTTCCTGTATGGTTTGTCTGTCTGAGGATACCCGAGTGAGTCCAGGTCGCTCTGGATGACTTGTCTTATGAGTGTAAGCTGTCCTGTCAGATGGTAATGGTGCTCAGGGCCTTGATCTCCCTTCATTGCTCTCATACTCCTGTGACAGGGATGACTTGGGCCATTGTCTTCAACCTTCAGACTGGGACTGTAAGTTCCATCAGGACAGAGACTTTTCTTATTCACTGTTGACTTTCAGAGCAAACCATCTTGACTAATAGGTAGTGCTCAATGCCTACATTTAAATTTGAAGGGACAGACTGTCCTTCCCAGATGTGAAGGGGGAAATTCTTCCTAATATTAGCTGTGTTATAAGTGAACAAATTACCTATTTTAATAGGATATCATATGTTTGTTTGTTTATTTATTTATTTATAACATCTAAATTTTTAAATCCTTCTTTACATGTTGCCTAGACTGCTTTAGATTAAGAAAAATGTAGAAAGTTAGTAACTACCCCAAGCAGATGCCAGGTAGTGGCATGGAGTCTCTGCTCAAACTTGCTGGAATTACTCATGGCAGATTTTAGTCCACAAGTCTTCTTTTTTCCCCCGTATTTCTTTATAAACTCTTTAGCATTCTTACAGAGTTTTTTTTTTATTGTTGTTGTTTTTGGGTTTTTTTTTTTTTTTTTTTTTTTTTTTTTGGTTCTTAGAGTATTCTTCAGCTAGGTCAGCTGGGAATGGGTACTCAGGCTGGGTGGTTCATCAGTGCTATGAGGGACTGGACGACTGGACAACTTGGCCTGTCTTGGTGGCTGGCTTCCAATTTTCAGTACTAATTACTGGTAGACAGACTTGCCCCTTCTCAGCAATGTTAGGGTGGTAGATCTTTGTTTTAAATGTGATCATGGGTGGTTTGAATGGGTACTATGCTGGAAAGTTGATTTAAATTCTGAAGGCCTTCTTATCATATGGAGGGTGGTCAGGAATGATATGCCCTTGCCAAGTCAATAAATTAGCTTCATCAACCTGGATGTTATGGAAGTTTTTCATTCCACATTTGCCCATCTCTTCAAGCTCCTCCCACCATCTTGGATCTTATGCACAAAGAGTTCTGTTTTCTTTTATTTTCAACACAAGGTTTCTCTGTGTAGCCCTGGCTGTCCTGAAACTTACTCTGCAGACCAAGCTAGACTTGAACTCAGAGATCTGCCTGCCTCTACCTGCTGAGTGCTGGGATTAAAGGTGTGCTGCACTACACTGGGCTTCATTTATTTATTTTTAAAATTTCATACATTGCATCTTGTTCATTCTTAGCCATTAGTTGTTCATGTGTTTTTTTCTGCCATCCCCTTTCTTCTCTTTTCTTTACCAGACACCTCTAAGTACCTTTCAAGCTATTGAAATTATTGCACACCTCACCAATGCTTTGTACCTTTTATTCTCCTTTCTCTGTTCATCGTCTGTCGATTTTGTTACTACATTTAAAAGTTTATTAGTAGTTTATTTTATAATCTGAGTTCCACTTAATTTCACTGTGTTTTTCATTTCAGGCCTTTTATTTTCATTGAAAACATCTCTCCCCTGCCTCTACGTAGACAATTTGGCCATCCCACAGTTCCCAGAACACATGAGATACAATTGTAATAACTTTGGAAGGTGTCGTTTCTTCATTAAATCTAATTTATTTCCTTTTCTTCTCATTCCCCCATCATGATTTTTCGTGCATACCTGCCTGCTCATCTCTTTCTTTTGTGCTGTCCTGCCTTTCTCTTTCACTCTTAGCTGCTGCTACGTGATGCCGGATGAGTGATTTCTATATGATGTGTGATGTGCCCACCATTCCTTGGACCCCGGGAAGACTTCCGTTTACATGATTAGAGTTGACCAATAGGATTGTGGCTGCTGTGGAAGTTATTTTGTGTTTATTCTGTTTGGGATTTGGTGAGCTTTTTGGTTTTTTGTTTGTTTGTTTGTTGTTTTTGAGAGTGCTGTGCATCCTAGACTGTTCTCAAACTCAGTAGGTGATCAAGGATGACATTGAACTTCTGAACCTACTGTTTCCACCTCCCTACTGCTAGAAATCCAGGCATGCATTATTGAACTCAGTTTTATCTAGTTCTGGGGATCAAAACTAGAGTTTGGGGCTTTCTAGGCCAGTACTGAGCTACCTCCCCAGCCTCATGGAATTTAAAATTTTTTCTCAAATCTTGGAAATATTTTGGCATTGTTTACTGAATTTCTGTTCCTCTCTCCTTTGTATATATGTTAGAGGATGTGCTGTGGATGCAGAAGTAGTGAATGACTTGTTTATTGTTTTTAATCTTTGTGTATTTCTGTGCCTTTTTTGGAAATCATCTTGGGGACCACGTCTTCCAGTTTACTGGTCCTTTGCTCAGGGCCTTGTTGTCTGTTCACTGCAGCCAGGATGCTTTTTTCTTCTGATGCTGTTCTTACCTACAGGTTCTGTACTGTTTTGAAATTTGTCTTTGTGGGATATTCATATTCATTTCAACGTTCTGGAGCATATGGAGCTTGTGTAATTAGTGTTCTTTTGTGTTCTTTGGGGTCTCTCCTCCCTGTCATTTATGAGTCTCTTTCTATACATTGACTTATAACTGTCAATGAGTTATATTGCCCCACATCTTTGCATGCCTCATAAATTTTGATTGGATGGCAGAAAGAGAATTTTATGCTGTTTGTTCACTGGCTGTGTTTCATTAATATGCTGTCAGAGTTGACTCTGACCTGTGCTTAATTGACTTAGCGTCCTCTCAAGATGTGCCTGTCAGCTTGGAGAAGGTCCAGAGAAGCCTCAGTCTAGGGGGAGTTTTCCTGTCCAATGAGGCTGAAGAACTTTAGTCAGTGTGTTCTGATAGCTCCACCAAGTGTGACAAAGTTCTTCCTTAGTAGTTGGAGTCATATGTGAGCCCTGGGAATTGTTCAGCTTCATCCTTCTCACTATTCTTGCTCACTGTTGGGTACTGGTCTTTCATGTATATGTGAATTGATCAGACTCAAGGGACTTTTCTGTACAGATCTGAAGTTGTCTCTGTCAACTTCCCACTCTTTTTGGACTAGAAATGTTAGCCACGCTTCCATCCCAAATGTTAACATATGTCTTCCAAACTCCTGGAGATTATCTAACTCTGTTACCCTCCGTCTTGAGGCCTGAAAATGCCTCCTGAATGTACCATGGTGTGAATGAACAGCACTCCTGGTTGGTTTTCCTTCCTTGTAGACCCCTATCATTTTCAAGCTCTGTAGCTTTTTTCATTTTTGTATACTTCCTTAGTTAACTATGGAAGACAAATCCCTACAGTAGAGCCTCATCCATTTGATGTGGCTCTGTCTTTAAGTAACAAAACTGATATTCTACAATAAGATGTGTGTACTTATATTTCATTTGTATGGATGTTTTGCTTGTATGTTTGCATGTGCACTAATTGTGTTCCTGGCACCTATGAAAATGAAGAGATGACATCAGTTTCCCTGGAACTGGAGTTATAGGTGCCTGGAAGCCACCATGCCAGTTTTGGAAACTGAACCCATGTTCTCTGCAAGAGCAGCCAATGTTTGCAACAACTGAGCCATCTCTTGGCTTCCAGGCATAACTGGTCTTTTAATGGTGAATCTCAGACATAGAAGATATTGTTTATATACTGCTCTGTTATGTTGAGTCATGAAAGAATTTCCTTCTACACATGCAATAGATTCCTGTAAGATTTATTTTCCTCATCTAACACTTATGTGCTTCTGCTATCTACATATTGGTATCCTCAAGAAACATGTTGGGAAATCCCTCTTTATTTTACAAATTGTGTATAAGTATACTTTTATTTGTTCACACTATAATGCAATATTTTAAATTTTTTTGGGGGGGGTTTCAAGACAGGGTTTCTCTGTGTAGCTTTGCACCTTTCACTTTGTAGACCAGGCTGGCCTTGAACTCACAAAGATCCACCTGGCTCTGCCTCCTGAGTGCTGGGATTAAAGGCGTGCGCCACCACCGCTCGGCCTTAAATTTAGTTTTAAAGCTACTATTTTGATTCCCTTATGGAATATGTCCTGTAAATATACTATATTTAATTCTAGTTGTTAAAATTTACTGGTAGCAGTGTTATGGCCTATCTCCAGAATCCTATTAGTTGACTGCCCATGCAATTGACTCTGTAGTTGATGGGTGAAGTACACTAGTTACTGTGGTTGACAGTAGTTTTCCAGTCCTTTGTGACTTTACTAATTTTACATGGCTTTCCAGAAGATTGTTGGGAAGATATTAAAATCTGAACAATTTTGAAATGTGTGGCTTATGGTTTTGCTTTTTGTTTTTGTATTGGGGATTGAACCTAAGGCACTGTGAATGTTACCACAGTATCCTGAATTATTATGTTTACGTTTTATTTTGAAATAATGTTTCTGTAAGTTGCTTGGGTTAGCCTTCATCTTATTCCGTAGCCCTGGCTGGCCTTGAATTTAAATCTTCTTCCTTACTCTCCAGCAGAGCTGTGATGACACTTAATATAGTCAATCTTGTAACTTTCTTTCTTTTTATAATTCAGTAATTTTTTAATAAATGTACCAAGTCATACAGTCATGAGCACAGTTCATTTCTAGATCATGCTTGTCACCTCCATGGGCTCCTGTACATGTATGTGTAACTTTTTCTCTGTCTGTTCATGTTTTATGTATTCTGACAGTCTCTTAAGGGCATATGCATTTGTGGTGGCAAGGTGATCAGTTTATTACTATAAAATAGCCCATTTCTACGTGGCAGCTCTTTCTGCTATTGTTACTTTATCAGCATGAAAACAAAACTTCTCCAGCCTTCTTAAGATTACTGTTTACATATTATCACCTTAAAAATATTTTCCTTTCAAATAATGTCTTTTTATAAAGTGAACCCTTTAGGGATCACGTAACTGGGTCCTTCCTTTTCAAACGTGTAGTATGATTCTCAGTATTTTAAGGTCACTAGTGTGCCAGCAGGTGCACATGTACAAAGGAATATTTGATGAAGGTGTTCACGTCCAGCAGTTCAGGGGTGCCTTTTTATCTTTCACTGTCTTCTGTTTTCTTTTATACTGTGCCTTTTGGTATGCTTCCTTATCATTCATTACGCTATTGTGTCCCTGACATTGGAGCCATGCACAATGTTTCCGAAGTCTCCTCGGGACAGCAGGAATCCTGACCCCTGAGTATAGAGGGGAGTGGGCACTGCCAGGGTCACCCCTCCCTCTCTACTAACACCTCTCTCCTTCCCAATGAGTCCGCTCCCACGTTCATGCACATTTCTGCAGCGCACTGGGTTTCGCTAGCGTCGCGTTCATGAGCAACTGTGGGGGTTATTATTTACTAAAGAATGGGCAACTTACCAGTGGCCACACCACTGGAGAAAAGTCATAGCTATTGTCTCAGCAATCATTGACTGCCAGTGGTGCCTCAGAGAGAGGTGGGGGTTAATGTTCTGATCCCCGCCCCTTGGGACCGCCCTGCGTCCCAATGTAGAAGCCTCTTCTTAAGGAAAAATTCCACCCATTTCTATTTCTCTCTCTCTCTCTCTTCTGCTTTACTCCCATGAGGTGTGCACCCCCATGACCCCCTCTCTCTCCCCCTCTCCTTTCTGTCTTTTCCTATCTTTCTTTTTTTTTTTTTTTTTTTTTTTTTTTGGTTTTTCGAGACAGGGTTTCTCTGTGTAGCTTTGCGCCTTTCCTGGAACTCGCTTTGGAGACCAGGCTGGCCTCGAACTCACTGAGATCCGCCTGCCTCTGCCTCCCGAGTGCTGGGATTAAAGGCGTGCGCCACCACCGCCCGGCTCCTATCTTTCTTTTTATCCCTCATTATAATAAACCATTCCCACGTGGATGCAGCCTCTGGGTTGTGAATTGTCCACCTGCCACCATGTTCGCATGGAGTGGGTCGTCCCACTGTTGTATCTGCCCAGCATGGTTCCCTGCAGGTGTGGGATACCCTCAGGGTCTCCCCAGGTTAGTCATAAATCATAACAGTGGGACCTCATGAGCCTCTGCTCCGTCCACAGTGAACTCAGCTTGGATGAGTTCATCACTCTGGTATTTCTGTCTAAAACCTAAAAGAGAAAGTTATCCACACCAGTCTTCACATGAGAAAATACACACAAAGTCATCTCCATCCATCCATGAGAAATGTGTGTTAAATGTAAGATTATGAAGGTTAACTAAAAATTTGAACCTTTCCCCCCAAATTTAGAAAGAGATCACTACAAGTCTGACAGCAATTCCACGAGAGCCACCAGGGGTAAAGCCTTATAAGCAGGGTAGTTAAACTTCGGTCACCCAATTCAGCCTATTTAAAAGTGGGCCATAAAGCGAGGAAAAGTAATTAAAGAAGGGGGGGTGCTCTTGAACCTTGCAGGCATTGCAGTATCTGGGCCAAATATTCAGAGAAATAAAGTTGGGCACGGAAAGTGCCTTCACATCCATCAGAAGGTAGTGTCTGGTGCTAAAATAAATGAAAGCCATCAATGTCCATCTCGTGGGCCCGCACAAGGATGAACTTCCCATCTCAAAGCAAATGACCTACGTCGCAGCCCGCAAAGCCTTTTGTACTGGCTTCTTTCAGAAATGGAGTCAGCATATTCATGAAGCTCATTAAAGATGTCCATTCTTTTAGCCTCTGCTGTGGAGGAAATGGTGTTGAGTATTCTATATTTTCCTTCTCTTAGCATCCACTTTGATCAAATTTGTTCTCATAATACCTGCAGCAGCTTCCAGAGTATAAATTACAACACTATGTAATTTATACTAATGAAACTGATAAAGTAACGATCCATTCTTTGAACAAGACCAGTTAATTCAAATCCAGCAGTGCAGCGGGCAGTGGGAAGAGTTATATTACTAGCCAGCATGATAAGAAGCTTAATGAGATCTGAGACATATGATTGGGCCCAGAGAGATAATTGGCTCAAATTATTTTTCATTTTTCTTTAATCTTTACTTAAATGTGATTGCCAACATACTCAGAGGATCAGAACTGGAGCCTCAGACAGAAATGGAAGGTTTGAATGTTACAGAAATCAATTCCCGTAAGATATCTTTAGGATGATTGGGACTCAGGTGAGAGCAGTTTCTTAGGTCACCACGGGGCCATGGCGTGGACTGGGCTTACAAAACCTCTGTCCCGTGGCACAAGTAAATGTATATGGTGGCACCCCCTGGAATCTGTGTTTAGGTGATGCCACGTACCCTTTAAGGTTGAGTCACTGCAGACTGCGTGCTCCTTCAGTATCCCTTGACTCTGCAGAGTTCAAAAGGCACCATGTGTTCCCAGTCTCCGCATCCCGGTTTCTGGAGTACCAGACTCTGGTGTCAGTGATGTCTTCCCTCCGTGACTGTTCTTCTCTCTGTACCTCACATTGCTCTAGTGTGAAAATAGTCTCACTCTACAGCGTAGTGGTTTCATGGCTTATACCTTTCTGAGGATCCTTGGAAACAAAGAGAAGCATGATCCCATCACATGGCAACAGAGGGAAAGAGGTGCTAATAGCTCTTTTCTTAAAACTCTCTTGCTTTCTACAGTTGTGGAAGGACACTGAACATCAGTTTAGACTGTGATCGCCTCATGCCTCCTGTGGTCCATTGGACAGCTGCTCCACCCTGCATCCATTGGTGATGCTGAATGCACTGGGCACTTGTGGCCACATCTACAAGTTGAAGCCTGAGTTCTCTGTCTTATCCTACTTCAGGTACCTGGTAAGTGACCTGATATGGTGAGAGCCTGCTTTGTTCCATGTTAAGTGACTTAGGAGACACAGTGAATGTGGAAAGGACAGATTTCCATCAAGAATACTTAACTAGTCCCATAGACAGGTAAGAGAAACTAGTAGATGCACTTTCCTCTCTCTTGCAGAGTGTCCTAAGCATGGCATCTAAAGAATTTATCTGAAAATATCCCGTAGGCCCTCAGGACTCACAGCGTTTCTTGGAACATTCTGGGTAGTTTTCTTCCCACATCCCTCTCTTTTTCACTTTTCATCCTTGAGATTATTCCTCCTAATACAGTCCTGGCTTTTAAGCTTTGCCTCATGTTTCTCGAACCTGAACTGCTGTAGAAAGGAAGCGGCTGAAGGGAAGGGTGGGGCTTGTGTTGTTCACTGTCTAAAAGCAATCCTTGCAGTCAGAGGCTGTGCGGTGAAGCGCCAATACCTGGAGTCCTCTTGTGTATACTTGTCAGGTTCAAAGGAAACTCCAAATCCCCAGAACTCCAAAAGGCAGTCCAAATATCCAGAAATGGATTCAACCTGAACTATAGGAGGACTTCTGGAGGTTAGGTAAAGCCAGCATTCCTCAGGAACTTGTGAAACTTGTTCACATATACCAAAAGGAGTCACTTCCCTAACCTCTGGCAGAAGGGCATAGGGCTGCCTGTGGCACCTATCAGCATATCAAAGCCCATGCTGGCCTCCAGGCTCCCTCAGTATCACAAGTACCAGTTACATATTTCAAAGTTCATGCTGGCATCCAATCCCTTCTCACCTCTCCCCCTTCCCTAAACTCCCTCCAGCTCATGGACTTCCGTTCTCGTTCTCCTTACAACCCCACTGATCTATATTCACTCTATACTCTGATCCTGCTTATCTTAACATATTTTCTCTATTTTTTTTTGTCCCCCGCTATTCTCCCCTCTCTTGTAGATAGCCTGGCCATATCCAGTCTTCTGGCCATGTTCAGTCTACCTTTTCTCTCTGTCTTGGATTCTTCCAGATGCCTCTATCTATTCTCTCTCTGATATCTACACTAAAAACTGCCCCCTTAACCGTACCATGCAGCGGTCACGTTATGAGTTTATATAGTACCGAGGTGAGAAGTGTTGGAGAGAATGAGTCCCTGTAGTGCATTGTGAAGTAATCAAGCAATAATGATCACAGGATCTGCAGAGTGGGTTTTTTATATGATAGATTTAAAGAATTTTGGATAGAAAATAGAAAAAAGTTCAGAGCTTTAACATTGCCTTTGAGGATGATGGTGTCATTAAGCCTGAGGAGGCACTGCACTGAACGTCAGACTCTGCGTCTGATGGAAAGCATAAGATACCTGGGGAAAGCCTAAGCATACAGAATTCAAAGGTCCATATATCAAAGTCAAGTCCTGCAGCAAGCCCCTGGAGCTGGTCTAGTGCTACATGAGCCTGTGAACTGTGCACATCTAATTCCCCTGAATCCTTCCTGTTAATGGAAGCAGACTCTTCAAGTTGCCAGAAGGAAAGGGTTTTGCCTTTCCTGAAAATATTCAATGATGTCACTTAACAGAAACATCACATTGTGGCGTCTACCGACTTCAAACTCTTGTCTCCCCATCAGAGAGAAGAAAATAGGCCAAGTGACACAGGTACTGGAGAGCCTGGTTGGTTTTCAGTGGATGGCACTGTTGAGATTGGATCGTGTGGTGTTAGTCATAGGGGACCGAATATGGAGGTGACTCTGGGATAATTCAGAGGTACATGTACTTTGAGGAAGGGTTTTCTACATTTACTGAGACAAGTGGAGCTGTTCTTAATGGTTCTATGGTTCGGGTTACTGAAGCCTGAACTTCAAACTGGCCTGAGGAAAGGAAAAGATAACAGAAGCTTTATGGTACTGGATTGGAGAGAAAGTCAGAAATCTCAGGGAGGGAGAAGTAGAAGTCAGGGAATGTTTCTGAGGTGAACCTGAGAACCATTGCTGACATATTTCCCAAGGAGGCCTGGGTGACATCATGACACTAAAACACTGAAGATGTCTTCACTGGTCATGGATGGCCACTGCAGATGGAGACTGTAGAGGATGATTGTGATACTTGAGTCTCTTGACTCAGTAGCAGCTCAGGCCTCATATCTAATAATCATACAAATCTCACCCCTTCTTATCCTGGAGCAAGCATCTTGAAAGAACACCACAGGGGTTTATCTCAGGGGGACTGATTTCTCCTTCAAAGGGCTCTGTGTCAGTGAGTTGTCAAGAACTGATAAAGCAGGCTAGAGATCACTGGTCCACTGCAGAAGCTGATGTCAATCCTCTGCTTGGCAGATGTGATTGTTCTTCTGAAACTTGGTGGACTGACCATATATCTAGCAATAAAGACACTGTGAATGAAGTTCTAATCATTGCATAACCCCTCATGGACCCAGGCATCATGGTTGCAGTTTCAGTCCTCACAGCCCAAAATGGTAAATTGTCACTGTACTGGGTGGGTGCTGTTACGTGTCTTCCATCCCAGAACCCTGTCACTATCATTGACACCCCCAACAGCTTCACACAGCACCTGATCATCTTGAGTTTCTGTAGAGCATCTTGCTGACTACTGTACTGGTATCATCTTCCCTTTCAGAGCTTGTGATGAGTTCTGTCTTAGGCCAGTTTGCTGAGACAAAATAGACTAAGGGGGCTTAAGCAATTGATGCATCTAATCCTTCATGGTTGTGGAGGTCATGGTACCAGAAGATTCCATTCCAGTGAGGGCTCAGAAGCTAGAGCTGCCAGAATCCACACAGCCATCACATAGGTTGTAGTGTGTACAGAAGGGAGATGATGGAGTCTTAGTCTCTGAAAGGAGCTAGAGCACAGCCCCATGGGAAAGATCTGCTCTCCTGACTCCCAAACTGCTCTCCACTTGAAAAACAGCTTCCTCTTTCTTATTATGGCATCAGATTAAACTTGGGACACAAGACACTCTTCTTGTGTCTGAAGCTCACCGTAAGAACTGTGTTATTGATCCCTGTGAGCCAGAATAAAGGAGAATAGACAGCTAACACTTGTCCCACTGAGTGGTACATCCTGGATCAGAGGAGCAGAATAAGCAGAGTGTACTTCAAGTGCTTCCTCAACTCAAAGCTGAGAGGCTGCTCACACTCAGTGCTGTGAGGAGAGTAGTGCTTGATTCTGCATCATAGCTGTGGTCTCATTACCTTTTTCTCCTGGGGCCTCTGAGCATAGCACCACCCTGAGGTGAACCTTAATCATGCCTTCATATTCTTTCACACCCCTGGAGACTAGAAGTATAAAGCCACGGGCTCATCAGGGCTACATTCTTCCTTGTAATGTTCAGAGGGATAAATCTTTCTTAGCTCTTAGGGCTTTCTTTGTTCACTACCATTCCTGACATTCCTCCTCTAGGAGACACATCACTATAATCCCAGTCCTCATTTGCTCATGCTCATCCATTCTCCCAATGTTTCCATGTCATCTTCCCTATGTGCATGCCTGACTCTGTGTACTAACATGCCCTTAAGACACCTGTCACATTAAAATAGCATACTTCAACTTCATCCTAACAGTTACAATGGCAAAGGTCGTGTTTCCAAATATGGCTGCTTTCATAAGCATTGGAGATGAATGGGACTTCAATATATTCTTTTGGAGTCATAGTTCAACTCAAAACACCCAGTATATTGCTGGATTATCTTAGCTCCAGCTTCAAGGCTATCTTCATGGGCAGTAGTAAAGTGTTTCTAAGGGGGAAGGCCTCTGCCTAGTTCATTTGTTTATCTATTTCCATAGAAGACAAGGTGAACTGATGTGTAGACTACAGTCTTCCATAAGCATCATGAGGTCTGGGTTCTGTGCATGTTTAAATGTCTTATGTAAAATGGTATATTTGTATAGAATGTACATAGATCTTGGCATATGATTTAAACAATCCCTAGATTATGTGCACTACCCAACACACTGTAAATGCTATAAAGTAGCTGTTATGCTGCATTTCTCAAAGAATAATGGCAAGAAAGGAAATGTACACACATTCAGTATACACACAGATTTCTTTCTCCAATATATATCATCTGTGGATGCTTCCATGGATGCTGGGCAGTGGGTTTTAACTGTCAACTTGACATAACCTAGAGTCACCAAGGAGAAAAGTCTTAATGAGGAATAGCATAGATCAGTTTGGTCTGTGGGCATGTCTCTGGGGCACTGCTTGATTAATTGGTGTGGGAAGACCCAGCCCATTGTGGGTGTCACCGTTTCCTAGGCACGGTGTCCTGAACAGTGTAAGAGAGGAGAAAGCTAGCTGAGCACAGGCAAGCAAAGATCCGTGTGCTTATTCTCTCTTGTTTTTACTATGGTATGGTGCTTCCAGTTCATCTCCCAACTATGTTTCAGCAGTATCACCAGGCCTTTCTTCTCAAACAGGCTCTTCCTCCACCAACTTTTGTGCATAGATTCATGCCAGCACTGACCTCCTGTGTGGGGTCTGGAATGCATTCTTCCCTCTCAACATGCAGGGATGGGGGACACAGCTTTGCCTGAATAAGAAAATTTCCCAATATCTCCTCTTTACAAAGCCCCTCTTTCCTCGCTGTGGCCAAGGGCATGTGGTGGGGGTATTTAGATTAGGTCTTGATAGAGCAATTATCCTCCTTTACGGCTCCTTTAAAGTCCTTGTAGTCGAGTCTGAATAAATTTCAGCCTAATTGTCACTTATTAGCACCCTGGGTCCAGTCAGTTGAAACTGTGTGGATTCTCTCCCTCTTCTTTTATGCTGGATATTTTAAAGGTCTTTGGTTTAGAGTGGCCTACTACCACTTTCCAGCTCTGGGCTGATCCATTTTAAACAAATATGTACTAGGAAGCATTGGTCAGACTAGACTCTTGGGACAGTGGATTAATGACGCTGCCACAGTTCCCGCCCTTGGAAAACTAGTCAACACTGGAGGTTAACAAAGACTTATTAGAAGTAAATGATTGGCCATGCCCAGGCTTTTCTCTGTGAAGCAGACTTTGTATAGCAAAACAGAACAGTCCTCTGGGCAAGAAAATGACAGAGCCAATGAAGAAACTGAGGCCTGTTGAAGAATATTTTCTATTTGTGTTTGTTCAGGCTGGTGAGACAGGAAAGTAGGGTTGTGTGTCGTCAAGGAAGTTCATATTTCTGCCTTAAATGTGTCAGGACTCTTTAGAAATAATGGGACAAGATAGCATATTTTCATATGTGTGTGAAAATTCATATATATCTACATTATGTACATGTATATATACATATACATAATATATGTATGTATATATGTATGTATTTACACACATATAAATTCATATATATGTATATATGTGAATTTTCCACTTTCTTTCTCCAGTGTCTGTCTCTCTATGGCAACTATGCCCCTGCATTGTTCCAAAAACCTTCATATGCCATCCTTCTTTGCCACTATCCTCTGTGCCTGTGACAGACATTTATACATCTCATCCTTCAGTGACACTCATCTGACTCTTTGGTCGTTGGTGAGGAGACTCTTCTTACTCTTTGACTATTAATGACACTTATCTCACTCTTTGACCATCAGTGGCACTTGATAAAGCCACATTCTTTTTTTTTTTTTTTTTTTTTTTTTTTTTTTTTTTTTTTTTGGTTTTTCGAGACAGGGTTTCTCTGTGTAGCTTTGCGCCTTTTCCTGGAACTCACTTGGTAGCCCAGGCTGGCCTCGAACTCACAGAGATCCGCCTGGCTCTGCCTCCCGAGTGCTGGGATTAAAGGCGTGCGCCACCACCGCCCGGCTTTAAAGCCACATTCTATTTGTGTTTCTGCAGTTGAATAAGTTACCCTCACAAAGGAAAATGTAAGTGCAGAGTGAGTATGGGTGTAGAGTATGAAACTAGATAGAAAACCACAAAAGTGGAAAAGGAGGTGCTGAAGTGGAGGAGGAAATGGGGACACAGGCCATGAAAGCAGAAAGGAGGTTATGAAGTGTGGTGAAAGAGTACAAGGGAATTGAGGTAGATGAGGAAAAAGAAGAAAGAGAGAGGGAGAGGAGAATCAACAAAAAGAGAGTTTGATTAAAAATATTGTAATTAAATCAAATATTTCACTTTCTAATAAAAATTATGAGAGATTAGTAGGGGTAATGATGAAGATTATGAAAATATATTGTATACTGTGCAAACTGATGACATGGTTGCTCCATGGTATGGGAAGGTTTTATGCTAGATATAAGAGAGAGAACAGCCAGCGGTGTCTAGAAGAGTCTAGAGCAGAGACGAAGAGTAGATTGAACATGGCCAACAGACTGGGCATGCTGAGAGCTATCTATGAAAGAATGGATAATAACAGTGGATAGAGAACAGAGAGAGCATAGTGAGAATACCAGGAGCCTAGAATAGTACGAATAGCCAGGTTATAAGAAGGGTGAATAGCTGAAGGGAGGGAAGGGCCAGGAGACTGGCATGGGGCATTGAAATGTATAGCATGTATTTGTGAGTAGGGACTAAGGGAGCCTGCAGGCTAGCATGGACCTTGATTATGCTGGTAGGTGCCACAGGCATATATTAATTGGAGAGCCATATGTCCCTTTGGCTGGAGGTAAAGGAAATGACTCCTTTTGAGAGACAAGTTCCTGAGGAATGCTGGCTTTCACCTAACCTCCAGAATCCTATTATCGTCCAGGCTGAGCTTATTTGGATTTCCATTTGAAGTTTGGGGAATTAGAATTTCCTTACACTTGGTGTGTGTGTGTGTGTGTGTGTGTGTGTGTGTGTGTGTGTGTGTGTGTGTTAGATTCTCAAAGGATAGATAAATAGAATAAAAATGTAAAAACTAATTGAAAAATAAGGAAGAACAAACCTAATGTGGTCCAGGGTGTTTTCCTGACTTCTCCTCACCTTGGTTTGAGGCTTTAAAGTTTGTATTCCTGAATAGCTTGGTATTTTTCTTTGTTTCTCTCTCTTTTTTTCCATTTCTGTGGCCTCTAGGCAGGTGCTGGGCTTCCACAATGCTTGGGGTTCCCACAGCGATGTAGAAGAAGAGTAATTATGTGCACAGTGCACAGGGGAGGACTACTCCGATGTCCTAGTCTGAAAGACAATGAGCAGGCTGCACAAAACCCCGGAGCAAATTAACACATGGGGTGTTCCTCTAGAGCTCAGTGGAAATGACTTACTGTTGGAGGTCAGAGGGCCAGTTTATTGAATAAGGCTTACAGCCCCTAGGAAGCACCTCTCTAGATGGTGAGCAGCATATAGGGAGGTGCGAATAAATCACAGACAAACCTCTGCCTTCAACTGAGGCTTGATACCTTAGTTACTGCTTGACCTGGCTAGTGATGGGCTGTGAAAATGAGGGAAAGAGGAAAAGCTACAGTGTAAAGTACCAGGATCCCCAATAGCTTTCTCCCTTCTAAGCACACGAAGCCCGATGTTATTCCCTTTGACAATGACATGAGCAGCCATCAAGTCCCCCTGCAACATCACTGCTTCCGAGCTTGTTTCAAGTGTCCCCTCACAACTTGTTACTCATCACTCTACTCTCTGAGCACTTCGTGGCTCTTTCGATGGCACCTTTATCATCCTGAACATGTGCCAGTATCTGGCTTGCTTTTCCCCAACGAGAAACTCTATTAGGACACTGTGCTGGCTAGGAGTCTTGTCAACAGGCCACAAGCTAGAGTCATGGGGGAGAGGGAACCTCAACTGAGAAAAAGTTTCTGTCAGATTGGTCTATAGGAAAGCCTGTGGGGCATTTTCTTAATTAGTGATTATTGTGGGAGAGCCAAACTCATTGTGCTTCGCATGTTGGCTCTGCTTTGATTCCTGCCTTCATATTCCTGCCTGATCCTGCTCTGGCTACCCTCGTTGATGAACTGTGACATGGAAGTGTAAGCAAAGTAAGCCCCTTCCTTCCCATGTTGCTTTTGGCCTGTGTTTTATAGCATAGCAACAGAGAAAAGCTAACGAGGACAGACACTGAGTGTCCTCTCTGTCCCTTCATTCTCTTGTGTGCCTCACCAACCCCAGGTCAACAAAGTACCTGTGAAATCTTCTTCTTTTCAGGTACGGGCAATGCTTTGTTGAGATGTGGACCACTGCACAATGAGTGATGTCTGCATCCCTGATAGTCAAGTAGCAAGGGTCCAGTTGTGGCATGGGCATCTTCAGAATGCAGCTGTCTGTTCCAACTGGAACCAGGGGCTGTGGTAGTTTATCTGAATCCTTGAGCCACATCATCCAGGGTTATACGACACTAGTTTGCCCACTTGTATTTTTTTTATTGGGTGGCTTTTATTTCTAGGATCATAAGATGCTAGATGAGACAGGGAGGTGCAGGGGTCCAAGATTTCAAGATCTCCTCAACAGGCTTTGACTTTGGTTCATCAAAATTTCTCGGCAAATTCTCATTGGTCACATGGCCCCTGAGAGATGAGCTTTTTAACTTTCTGTCTCTGAAAACACAGAGGGGAAGAATAGGACTGGAGAAGGTCTCAGGGACTACTTCCCAGGCCTGCCACACCTGCAGGCAAGGGTTTATGGGAATATGAGGGGCTGGCAAGTAGGATGAGGCACAAACTAATCCTTGCATCCAGCGAGAAGACTGAGTGTGAGTTCGGTGATGGCCTCAGCAGGTGAGGGAGAGGGTATGTTCTTGTTCATGGTGTGTGCACACACTCTCTCAGAGCTTCACTCCTGATCTAGCCAACTTTGCTTGAATCCTATGGGAATTTCAGATTGTGGATTGAAAAATTTGTGAAAAACATGTTCTTACAAAAACTGTTTTAAAAAGCATTGTCCCTTTGGTGTCTGTCTTTCTAACAGGTTGTGATGCTGCCGGAACATTATAGGTTTTCTTAGTCTCGGTTGCAAGATAGGACGATGGTGGTATCTGATGTGAGCTTGCTTAGATCAAACATCCCTTTTGTGTCGTCCCACCTGAAGACCTCTTTCTTGTTCCAAATGTTGTGACAGTGGCTAGCCCTCCCTGAGCCCAGACTGATTCCATAAAACTTAGTAGTCCTTAGCCTCATTCCTGCAAAACAAACTTTGTCCCTTCACTTCAGTTGACAAATTACCCCAGGAAATGTTCACATTGAATCACCTGCAAATCTGAAGTTCTGTGACTGGGGTCCAATGAGACCAAGCCTTGACTTACGTGATGTGGAGGCCATTGTTGGTGTACTTATGTCTGTCGCCCACTCGGCATCTGTACCACTTCTCCGAGGTATACCTCTGCAGCCTACATACCCTGTAGCATTTACCTGTAGACAGTTACATAATATGTAATTGCAGCTGCATGTGTCCGCTCCCTGTTTGGTTGTATTTATCTATACATAATTTTTAACTGGACAGTTTTCAAATAAATTGATACTGTACAATCCTTCTGCCTCAGATTCTGATCTATAGGATGCAGCTGGGATCATGGCATGCTACATGTCTCCTTATAAGAAACAGTTGATGAATCAGGAAGCCTGAATTTCAGAGAGGATTGACTAGGTTCCCAACCCAGATGGTACATGTCAGCTGTCTTAGTTAGGGTTTCTATTGCTGCGATGAAACGCCATAACCAAAGAGCAAGTTGGGGAGGAAAGGGTTTATTTAGGCTTAAACTTCAGCACTGCTGTTCATCACTGAAGGAAGTCAGGACAGGAACTCAAAACAGAACAGGATTCTGGAAGCAGGAGCTGATGCAGAGACCATGGAGGGGTGCTGCTTACTGGCTTGCTTCCCATGGCTTACTCAGCATACCTTCTTATAGAACCCAGGACCACCAGCCCAGGGATGGCACCACCCACCATGGACTAGGCCCTCCCCCATTGATCACCAAATGAGAAAACACCTTAGAGCTGGATCTCAAGGAGGCATTTCCTGAGCTGAAGCTCTTTCCTCCGATTAAGCTAGCTTGTGTCAAGTTGACACACAAAGCCACCCAGTACACCAGCAGTACTGCCTGAGTGTCAGAGGCAAAGGGGATGCAGTTATTGCAAAGGTCAATAAAGCTGGTGTGACAATCCATCAGAGGGTTGGAATATGGAAGGGAGTGTAGTGATAGTTTATAAATCTTGTTGATTCCAGAGGAAAGAGTCATCAAATACTAACCACACTTGGTTAACTGGGGGGTGAGGTGAGAGAGAGAGAGAGAGAGAGAGAGAGAGAGAGAGAGAGAGAGAGAGAGAGAGAGAGAAAGAGAGAGAGAGAGAAAGAGAGAGAGAGAGGTGGGGTGGGGTGGGGAGAGCCCACCACTCAGATGGAAGGTTCTAGGTTCTCACACTTCTGAGAACTGTCAGGATCTGTACAGTGAAGGATCGGATCTGGCACTTTTCAGGAATAATTCTGAAATACTCCTGCAATCCTGTCTGTCAAGTTCTCCCCCGTGGTTTCACAGAAATCTAAGGCCATCTAGAGAAGATACGGCAGTTCTTTAGGCTCTGCCTCAGGTGGGGGAGGCGAGGGTACTCACGGCGTGGCACAGGTGCCTTGTAGGGACAGTTGTGACAGAGAGCACAGTCCACAAAACCATGGAACTAATGGGAGATTTGACCCAGAAGGCTTTGCTGTGCTCACAGCTGCAGTGTGAAGAAAGACACTTGTGGTGGAGTGAGTTCCAATAGTGCAAGTCCCAGCCCTTGACCGTGGAGGCAGGAAGTTGACCATCTCTAAGGAATGGGCTAAGGGGGATAAAGGACGGGAATGGGAGTCTGTAAATATCATCACAAAAATGTGTATGTGTCAAGTTGACAAAACATACCTAAAGGGACAAGGGAAATGGATCAGCTGGAAAGGGTATTTGTGTGTAAACCAGTGATTTGGGTTCAAACTCAAGAACCTTTGTAAATGTGGAGGAAGAAAGTTGATTTCACAAAACTGTCCATTGACCTCCACACATGTGCCATGGCATGCACCCCCACCCATCATGTGCATTCATACACACATACCCTCTGTGTGTGTGTTTGTCCCTCCCTTTCTCTCTTCTCTAAACAAACGAAAAGCAAAACAAAACAAAAAAAGCAGGCTGGATTACAGAGAAGGAACATGTAAGGAGCACAATGAAGGAATGCATATGATACCAGGAGTGGGGTGGAGGGGAAGACGCAAAATACGCACAGGCACTTGTGCTCAGGAGTGGCCTTGTGACTGAAGATTGTGCAGCATTTAACAACAGAGGACAGAGGGAAGGCAGAGAGATTAGCACTGTGTATTCATTCATACCAGGTTTTGTGAAAACCAGGAAAACACAGGTGACAGAATGTTTAAAGACAAAAGCTGTCTTCTCTTTTTGTTCAACATGAAGCCCAGTGTTTTTATTTCTTTAGACTATTAATAATTTTGCTCCTTTGTTTGCACGAATCCTGCATTTTACAATGAATTTCTCTACTCTGGACAGAACAAGGCTCATATTTTCTTTTAAAATGCTGCCACAATAATATGACTTTGTATTTGAATAGAGCTCCAAAGAAGTTTAGGGAGCTTTAGTCAGATCTCACGTTTTCCCGTGAGCCTCCTCTAAGCAGACACCCCTGTTCGTATTTTACTAGGAAGTATGGAACTGACCAACAACACACGAACTTCCCAAGCCCATGTCTAGCCAAAGACCTAGAGACTGGCCTCAGAACTCCATTCTCCTATTCCTTACTCTACTTTGATGCTTTTAACACAAGGAAATGGAACATTGTTCACGCATCACTGACAGCCAGAACAAAGTGATTACAATTCAGTTATTCAGTTTCGTTATTCTGTTAAGTAGAAATACTGGCCACATTTATTTTGCTTTATGTTTTGAAAATGAGGGAGATAAATAGGAAGAGGAGAAAATGATTAACAAGAGGCAGGTACCATATGCTCCTAAAGGCAGTGGTTATCCAGATGATAAAAGACAATTATCCAGAATGACTTCTGACTTCTACATGAATGTTCACATACATGCACATACACCCCCAAGTGCACACACACTAACATGTGCATAAGACACACTCACACACCACCACACACGCAGCTTCCCAACCCACAAGAGTTAAGAATCTAGCTCTATAGTGCTTGTGTAGCATGTCTGAGGCCCTGGGTTCAATCCCTTGTAACACAAGTATTTCAAGTTCCTATGAATATGTGTTAAGAGTTTAATATGTATTTTAACTCAAAGAAAAATTCTATCATATTTTGAATCATTGTTAATCATTTTACAGTAGGCACTGTACAGTGTGTTGCTCAGCTGCCTGACATTGTGACAAAATACATGTGCCAATTAAGCTATAAGGAAGAAAGTTGAATGTGGCTCATGGTTGCAGAGTTTGGGTCCTGCTGCCTGATGCAGATCATCAGGATGGAGGCAGTGCTTACCTCATGGATACCTGCTGGGGAGGAAAACAGAGGAGAGGCCAAGAGCCCAATACTGGCTTTAAGGCTATACTGAAAAAGAACTAACTTTCTCTTACTAAGCTCCAGATTTTCAAGGTTCTAGAACCCTCCAGTGGTAGGACAAGCTACTATTGAAACATTTGGTGAACACTCACAGCATTAACTTCTAAATGTGTCACAGTCGTGTGCCCCATCTTTCTTTCTTGAGCCAAGAGCTTCAACTGAGCATCCTTAGAGATAGGTATTTCTACAGGAATGTACATAGACTTCAGGAACAAAATCCCAACACCTGCTTTGTTTAAGAAGGACACTGCTTTAGAAGTGACTCCTTTTTTTTAAATATATTTACCATTTCTGTGACAAATCCCAAATTTGTGGACCAGATTTGTAACCAAAATCAATTTCAGGGAGAAAAGGATTTATTTCAGCTTGCAGATAAAGTCCATCATTGAGAGAATAAGGGAAGGAACTCAAGCAGGACCTTGAAGGAGAAACCATGGAGGAAAACTGTTTTCTGGATCACTCAGACTCACGCTTAGCTAACTTTGTTATAGCCCAGGACCATCTGCCCAGGAAATGGTGCCTCCTAGGGTAGGATGGACCCTCCTATATCAATTAACAATCTAGACAATACTCACACAGACATGACTACAGGCCAATTCTGATCTGAGAAATACCTCTCAGACGACTCTAGGCTGTGTGAAGTTGACAATTACAGCTAACTAGGACAACTCCCATGCCCTCTTCACCTGGTCTAGGTAATAATTCTCCACTTTTATTTCTGGCTGTGTTTGTTTTGGTTTTGATCTCACCAAAATGGGAACCCATTGTGTTTTGTTATTTTAGTATGCATCCAACATTTCAAGGGTCTTTTGAGAGTGCATTTTCTTAAAATATTCTGTTTTCCTTGGGGCAGGGGGATAGAGCTGTGGACTTCTTGATCCCAAGTTCTAATTCATCATTGTGTATTTTACAGTCCTAGAGCTCAGCAGGATACATGCCTTTCAGCAGATGAACAAACAAATGAACGTGAGGGGTGTGCAATGGTCATTCCTTTTTTTTAATCTCATCTGCTCTTTCTTGACATTGGAACTCCCAGGCACTTGCTTTAATTTTGTGTCTTCCATCAGTCAGAAGAATTACTGGCCTATTAACAGGGAGAAGTAAATTGTTTCTTTGGGTGGGAAAACTAGGAAAATAGGCACTGTGTTGGAGAGAATAGCAAATTATTGATCAAAAACAGTTTGTTACAGGGAAATGTTTGGAGAAAGAATGGAAGATGGGGGGAGTCAACCTTTGCTTTAAATATACCTCCTGGTGTTCAGAAGGAATGTGTGAATAGAACCAAGTGTTTTCCTCTAGAATCTGAAGCAGACTCAGAGAAGTGGCCCCCTTTCCTTGAGCACTTCTACCTTAATGTGCGTATTAATAAGGCTTTTGCTTAAGATCTGGGGGAAGGTGAATCTAAAAGACAGTGCAACAAAACCAAGCAAAGTGAATGTGAATTAAAGTCTTGACTTTTTTTTTTTGTTTTTGTTTTTGTTTTTTTTTTTTTTTTGAGACAAGGTTTCTCTGTGTAGCTTTGCGCCTTTCCTGGAACTCACTTTGGAGACCAGGCTGGCCTCGAACTCACAGAGATCCACCTGCCTCTGCCTCCCGAGTGCTGGGATTAAAGGCGTGCGCCACCACCACCCGGCTAAAGTCTTGACTTTTATGACTTCATCATGCATGTGTGAATGACCTCATTCATTCTTGCAACACTCCTTTCTTTGGGGGCCACTGTGAGGTGGTCACAGGCTTTAGCCCAGCTAAGGAAAGGGACCAGGGGCTGGTCCACTTCATCCTACCCTCCAGTCAGAAGAAAAGTGTCAGATGTGGAGAACACAACAGAGACAGAGCACTGGGTAGAGGGGGTGGGGTGTGTGTGCCCTGCTTGTGAGTGATGATGTGAAGTTTGCAGTGAGCCCGAGGAGCAAAGGGAGGACCGTGCTGCTGACACCGAGGGAAGTACTTCCCAGGTGGGGAGGAGACTGCACAGACTCCCAGCTTGGCCTGGGCACCAGTGCAGAGGGAACAAGTCTATAAACAGACGGCACTTCAGGGATCCTGGTGCCTCAGGTGTTCCAACCAGCCTCTCATCACGCAGCCGTCCAGCCCAGTCCTTTCAGACAGCTGTCTGCTAAATACAGAGCCTACACGGGGCATGGTGTACGAGCAGGTGGGACCTGATGGCCTCTCAAGAGATTTAGGGAAGCACATGATGTTCGGGAAGGAAGGAATACGGAAAGGAAGTTGAGTTTCTTTAGCTGTCAGTTTTCTCTTGAGCGCGTGGGGGGATTTTCCTGCACACCTCATGCTGTGCTGGTAAATACAGTTCACACACTGCCTGTGACACAGGAGGCATTGTTCCCAGGCTCCATTCTTAGTCTCAGTCTCCCCCTTCTCCAGGACACTTAGACACTCCGGGGCATCAGATTAGTTTCAACTCAGTAATCCCAGAACTTCTCCGCTGAAAATAAATTCTAGAGCTTTACCAAGAGCAAAGTATTACAATAGAATAGAAGCCTGTGGGGTATGTGTGTGTGTGCGCGCGCGCATGTGTGTGGGCATGTATATGAATCTGCATAGGTAATATGAGTGATTACATTTTTGCATATATTTGACATCTGTGTGCATATGTATACGTGCCTCTGAGCAAGCTTGTGCAGTTTTTAGGTGTTTGTGATGCCTGCAGCAGTTGCCAGGTCTTACACAGAGGTGAAGGTTGGCATGACATTGACTACACAGGGTTGGATGGTGTAGCAGCTATGCTGCAACTCGACCGTTGCTGAGAAGGAGATAGGCTGGACCCTGCATAATAATCCAGGAAAAGAAAGGCTGTGTCTTGCTTCCATGTGCCAGCGTTAGACACTGAGCAGTCCTTGAGTATGAGCCAGAGCCTGGGCTTTGGTTCTAATTCTGTAATGTACTAGCTGAGAGACCCTGGGCATGCCATTCCACCTTTAGCTTTCAATCTTCCCCAATGGACTTCAAAATGGTGATACAAGAATAAAATGAGATAACGATACATAAAAGCATTTCCCAAATGCTGAACAGCTCTTTAATTAAGCCTATCGCCAACGGCAGGATTTTTCAGTGAATCAAATTAGTGGGAAATTAGTTTAATGGGTCACATTCAGTATTTAAAAAAAAAGCAGAATAAAGTGAGTAGAAGGCATATAATATTTAGAAAATACTGGTGTGGAAATCAGAGAATGAGGTCCGGAGTCAATCAGATAGCCTGCCTTCCAGTCCAGCCACTTAGGGGATGTATGACAGCCCACAAGTTAACATAATTCTCCAATTCAGTTTCCTAAGCTGAAAAATACATCTATTTAAGGAAATTCTTATAAAAGGATATTTTATAATAAAATGAGGTAATGTCTTTAAAGTGTTCAGCAACGTGATTGGTATGTAGAAGCCTTATTAGAATAATTATTAATAATTATTATGCCAGTTTTGAGATGGCAGATTTAGATAATTGTATACATTATAACACAGCACATTAACATGTTAGATTTTACAAAACCTATTTTGTAGATGTGTTCCTGTGATTTCACATTTAATTGTTTTCATCTAAATTCTCCTTGTTACCTCAGCCCCAAAGGATAGAAACAGTCCCACACTGTATAAATTTTAAACTTTTAATTATATTTTGATAATTATATGAGTATTGTATTTAAATCATCCACCACTCCCTTTGCTCACTCTAACTTCTTCCATGTCCTCCTGACTCCTCAGATTCATGCATGCCCTCTTATTCTTTATTATGGACACACACACACACACACATACACACACACACATACACACACACATACACACACACACACACACACACACACACACACACACACACACACGGTGCATGCACGCACACACAACCTACTGATTTCTTTTAGTGTTGCTCACATGTATATGTGCTTAGGGCTAACTGCTTGGGATTGGATAGATAACCTACCAGAGGGCTCATATATGGAGCAGACTGACTCTTCTTCATACAATAGACTAAGTAATTGATCACCTATAGCTCTTCATCTAGGGGTGGAACCTTGTGAAATTTTCCCTCCTGTAGGGTAAAAGGGCCAGCCAAAGAAACACACCCTGACCCTGAAACCAAAGCCGGTGGAAGAAATACACCCTGTCCCTGAAACTAGAGCCAAAGAAACACACCCTCACTCTGAAACCAGAGCCAACGAAACACACTTTGGCTCTGAAACCAGAGCCACTGAAAGAAACACACCCTGACCCTGAAACCAGAGCTAAAGCAACACACTCTGACCCTGACCAACTCAGCACAAAAACCAACTAGTCTCTGAGCAGGAAAACCAACCAATCCCTGAGCACAAAAATTGCCAGTCCCTGAGCAGGAAATCCAGCCATTCTCTGAGCTTGCTCAAGCTCAGGGATTGAAATCTGACCAATTCCCACCCTGAAAATCTTCACCCTGGAAAAATTCCACCCCTAAGAAGCTCTATATAAGGTGTAAGGATAAGTAGAATGTGGTTAGGAATCTGTATCCCTTATACCTCTGACCCTTCTTGTTGATTTTGTGATGACACAAAATAGAAGACAAAAACTTTGAAAATGTTTTCTAGAAAACTCAGTTTTAAAGCCAAATCACCTTTCCTTGGTCCTGGCTTGACTTCCCTTCTCCTTGTCCATTCAACCAGGAGGTGCCCTGAACATTCCACTGACAGATCTCCTCAAGCCAAGTTCATCCCGTTCAGCTTTCTAATTCTAACCTTCCAAGCCCGCAGTTTAACTATGATCCATGGATTGACCCATTGGCTGGGAAGAGAGAGGGGTAATGTGTTCTTTTTTAAATTGCTAGTTCCAAGGTAACAAGGGAATTCGTGTTTATCTCTTTAGTGAACACTAGTCACACTTCACTCTCCTGCCATGTCATATTATGTGTGGAATTCTCCTGTTTCTTTGAGAAGTTTGAATTTACACTTTCCTGTATCTGAAGGAAAGCCTGGGCTCACTGTAAAAACAAAACAAAACTTATGAATATTCACTTTTCTTCTTTCTGATGATTTCAGTGATTTTCACTCTGATTTCATTTCTAAATGTAGTAAGCTTGCTCAAGGTCTTTGGAGGCAGTCCTGTTAATGTCTCCTACACTGGACTTTGTCCGGGATATTTCTTCTTCTAGGCTCTTTGTCAATCTCCAACACCTGTTGAAAAACAAATACTTCATAAACAAATGAATAATAAAGATAAGAAAACAGCTATTAACTAACTTCAGGTCACAGCACAGCTCAGCTCTTGAGCTCTGAAGGGCTGGATATAGTCTAATACCTCTGCAGATGATTAATCAACTTATTATTTCTGTTTATACTATATCAAAGCTAATGGTTATGAGCTTTGCCTTGATTGCAGCAATTAGTAACTGAAAATGCTTTTGCATTCCCATCGATATGTTTACATTCCAGAAGTCTTTTCTCACAGGGGAACCCTAGACTAAAACATCTTGTAATCAAGGCCAAGGACCTGAGATATACAGTACGTCTCAGATACAGTAGTGCTGGTAATGCCCACATCCCCATACTTTATGTGACATTTTCTTAGCTGATGCCACCGTGAGTGGTTCAGAAAAACCCTTGCTTAGAGAAATCTTACTATAAAGTGCATATAGAAAGTAGTCCATTTCTTTTTATCGAGACAAACAAAAAATACACTTTTATTTGCACCCTGGTTAAAATGGGGAGAATAAAGAGTGTGTGACCCTAAGCAGTGTTCAGAGAAAACCGTGAGCACATTGTCTTAAGGTCTCAGAGTTTCACGAAGTCACCATTGATACACTCATCTCCCTAAAATTTCCAGGGGTTTTTTTGAGCTTCTTGCTTCCCTACATGACAGTCAGCTGACCTCTACCAGGCTGTGCAGTGCCCTCGTTATGTGTTGTCAGGCAGACTAACATGTACAGGTGTCTTGGGAGAGTGTAAGGTGTAACTTCTCTCCTTGTGATTACAATAACAAAGCAGAAACACAAAGCAATCATTTTCCTGGCTAGAAGTACAGCATTGCATCTGGGAGTTTCTGGAGGGGTGTACTCACAGACCTCTGAAATCAGATGTTTTTGGAAAGTGGAGGAGGCAGGGGTGGGATTTTATGACATGCTGACATGGCACCTGGAAAGCATATTCATTAATTATCCAGTTTAACAAAAAAAAAAAAAAGAACCCTCATAGGGTGTCAAAAATAGCCTATCACATCCCCATTCTACACAGCTCAACTCCACAGAGCTTAGCCACACCAGTTCCTGCTTACAGGTGGTTTAATTTCTCTAAGATCCAGTCTCCAGTCTCCACTCTCCTTTGTGTTATAAAAAATATTACGTGGAAGATTCCAGAACCACTCACAAGCTTAAAGTTCCATGCTATTATATGTACTGTGATAAAATCTGACTCCTTGTATAATAATAAAAGATTATTATATGTAAAAAAAAATCTGACTCTTACCTGCTTCATCCTATTGAAGACATGGGTGAGGCCAGTCCCTCTGTCCAGCATGCCAGGACATGCCCCATCCACTAGTTAATTCATTGGTGTCGCAGTGATCAGATCCTTGTCTCTATATGCTGGAGCTTCTGTTCAAGAAGCCATGATATTCAATAATAATGGCGTCAATGTTCAATAATAATGACATCAGTGTTCAAAAACAGTGACTCTGGCCATTTGTGTGCATCAAACAGAAAGCAAAAAGTATTCCCTGATAAGTGAAAAGATAAAAGTGTGGGGAAATCCATAAGCTAAAGTTGCCTATAGTAAGAACTAATTTTTGATTTATGAAAATTACAAAGAAGTCAAAGGAAATGTGTTATTTTTGCTCTTACTCCCTGAAAAGGTGAAATGTAGAAGAATAAGATATTTTGAGAAATAGGGCACAGTGACATAACATTTTTTTACAGTATTACTATAAATATACAATCTTACCTTTTGTCTTAGGGTTTGTATTGCTGTGATAAAACACTGTCACCAAAAGCAAGTTGGGGAAGAAAGGATTTATTTCGGCTTACAACTCTCCGGTTACAGTCCTTTGAGGTGGGGATCTGGAGGTAGGAACTGAAGCAGAGGTCATGAAGGAGTGGTATTTATTGGCTTGCTCCCTATGGCAAACTCTGCTTACTTTCTTATAGCATCCAGGGCTACCTGCCTAAGGGTGGCACCACTCCCAATGGGCTTAGCCTTTCCACATTAATTATTAATTTAAAAAAGCCCCACAGCCTTGCTTATAGGGCATTTTTTTTCTCTCAATTGTGGTCTCACCTTTTCAGATGGCTCTAACTTGTGTCAAGTTGACCAAAACAGGCAAATAATAACAACAAAATTTCCACAGACCCAAGACATTATTAGTTTTTGTCAATCTCAGCATGCACTGTGCTATGCTTCATTTCTGGATTAAACTCTATCATAGGTTTTGTATATAGGAAAGAGCCACAGTGTGTATGGACTCGTGTTTTAGCATCCATGGGAGGTCTATGAATGCAGGAACCTCACAGATGGAGGTTACTGTGGTGTCAGTGAAGCCCATAGGAGATCTTCATACATAGTACTCATTCAAGGTAGATAGCATTCAGCAAATGCACCTTAGCATTTTAAGGAAGAGGGCTTTAGAGCCTGGATGTGTGTTTGCCCTCCTTCTTCCCAAATCTGTATGCTGGAATCTTACCCCCAATACGATGTGGTTAGCAGTTGTATCTGTGGATGGATTTTAGGTCACAAGGATGCTGGTCCCTTTAAAAGTGGCCTGGAGAGCTGCCTTGGTGCTCCCACTATGTGTGAGTGGAACAGGACACCATATATGTAGTAAGGAAGCCAAGATCACTCTTGTGAATTTTTGATAAATGACACAGGTAAATAATCCTGAAGGGTAATTTAGTAGTGTTTGTCAATTTTCTATCATGTCATAAACTTTTTGTTATAAAATTATTTGAAGATATAATATAGTAATGGTTCAAAGCTGTATAACAACAGCTTTTGTTTCTCTTCTTGATTTGGCTATTTGAGTATCTTTCATGGCAGTAAACATTTCTTTTAGCTATTCTATTAGGTTCCCACCTTAGTCAAGGGAGTAAGCATTTATTTCAGCTTGAAGTTTGAAGGGATATGATCCATCATGGCAGGAAAGTCATAGTAACAGGAGTTAAACGTAGTATATTACTGGATGGTTCCTGGCTGATCACTGTTCCTCATTGGCTAATCACTGGCTGATCACTGTTCCTCATTGGCTGATCACTGGCTGATCACTGTTCCTCATTGGCTGATCACTGGCTGGTTACTGTTCCTCATTGGCTGATCACTGGTTGAACACTAGCTGGTCACTGGCTGGTCAAGTTTGCATTCACATCAGAAAGCAATGAATGCTGTTGTTTAACTCACTCTCTTATTTAGTCCAGGGCTACTGCCCATGGGATGTCTCTTTCCCTACATCAACTAGCCTAATCTAAATAGTTCTCATAGGTATACCTGAAAGTTTATCTCCTAGATGACTCTAGTTCCTGTCAAGTTGACAGTCAAAATTAGTCATCACAGATATCACAGCTTGATCCAAGATCCTAAAAGTCAAAATAGTCTCCAGGCATACATTGTCAATAATCTCCAGAAACTTCTTAGTAGCAATCATGATTGAATCAAGAAGGAATATGTTGTCCCAAGAGTTATTTAAGTTTGCTTGGCTCTCTTCCAGCTCATCTGTGTTGCCTCTGTATATCAGGTGTCCAGAAACTGATACAGCTGCCAGTGATTTCTACACCTATACAGAAGTGATAGGCTTTGCTTATAACAAGCATGTTCCTACCCTAGTTTATGGGCAAGAGAGACTTCTAGTACTCCTGAAGTCTAGGTAACCTCAATTTCCTCCTCTACCTTTAGTCATTCAGTTTTCCAAAATTTCTTTAGCAATTTCTTGCATTCAGTACATTTTGTTTTAAACATTCATGCTTGTGCCTGTATTCTCCATTTAACTAGTCGTTGCCTAGTACATCTATGTTCAGCATAGAATGTGATATACACAGTCAGGTTAGAAAGTGGTTGAATTTATTATGTTAATTTTGGGCTGTCTCAAATCATAGATGTGTAAACAAACATTTTTATTTTTGATTATGTATATATGTATATGTGCATGTGAATACAGTGCCCATGAAGGGCAGACAGGGGTACTGTATTCCCTGGAGTTGGAGTTAAGGCAGTTATGAGCTGACCAGAGTCAGTGCTGGGAACCTAACTTGGGTCCTCTGAAAGAACAGCAGGTGCTTTTAGCAACTGAGCAATCTCTCTAGCCTCAATGTAAGTTTTTAATGAACAGCAACAACAAAAATTACTGATGACTTTATGATTATAACTAGGCTGTGATAAAAATAGATATTATGTCAATATTTGAGCAACCTACTGAAATACTATTTTATATGTTCTACCAAGACTTAGGAATGAACTGTTCTTACTTCTGTTTACTAATATTATCTCAAACAAAGTCATGATATTTTTTAATATGATGGGGAAGACTGATACCAACTGGAAATATTGATAACAGGTACTGTGTAAAGATCTAGATAAAATTTAAAACAATATACAACTTTTCTCTTTTTATTTGAAATGGATAATTATGTCTGAGAGGTAACTTAACATTCAATACTTCATAGAATGTGTATGTTAGTAACAGTAATAAAGCTGGCATTTTCTTTTTGCTGATTTGGTTATAATCATATATCCTAGAAATACAGCAAAGTATGCATGTTATTTCAAGGATTTGTTTTGGAAAATGTCAGTGAATTATCATTAGAATGCATTTCTTTGGAAAGCCCTATTGTTATAGAACTCTGACTTTGAATTGTGAGATATCAGTGTGTGGTCTTGGTGGATTCACAGGGAGCTTAAAGAAGTGCATAAATCCTACATCAATAAGAAATAAAAATCCATATTTCTTATCTCATCTAAAAGTGAACCAAATGGGTTTTGTATTGCCAGAGAGGAATGTGTGCCAACCAAATTCTTCCTGCCGTGGTCGGGATTGGAACATCCTGGGATCCCTTTAAATATGGAAAATGATTTCAACCTTCTTTACTTCTTATAGTCCTTAGCCACAGGCAGCTGAAATGAGTCACCTCAGGTATACTCTCTATTTTGTGTCAGGATAAAGTCCCATGTGTCCCAGGTAACACAGTATCTGCCTTGAACATGTGGAAGATGGTCAGTCTGGGAGTCCTCAACATTCTCTCCTGTGATTTATGTAGAAACCATTTTAGGTCAGTGCACTGTCTTTCTAGCAAAATTGCACTCTTCCCCTCCTCACGATTTCTTTCATTCAGGTCATCTTTGTTGAAACCTTTCAGCTGACTTGACACTTCCTTCCTTTTTTTTTATTTTTTTATTTTTTTTTTAAATTTTTATTTTGCAATACAATTCAGTTCTACATATCAGCCACAGATTCCCTTGTTCTCCCCCCTCCCGCCCCCCTCACCTTCCCCCCAGCTCGCCCCCCATTCCCATCTCCTCCAGGGCAAAGCCTTCCCCACAGACTGAGATCAACCTGGTGGACTCAGTCCAGGTAGGTCCAGTCCCCTCCTCCCAGGCCGAGCCAAGCAATCCTGCATAGGCCCCAGGTTTCAAACAGCCAACTCATGTAATGAGCACAGGACCCGGTCCCACTACCTGGATGCCTCCCAAACAGATCAGGCCAATCAACTGTCTCACCCACTCAGAGGGCCTGATCCAGTTGGTGACCCCTCAGCCATTGGTTCATATTTTGTGTGTTTCCGTTCGTTTGGCTATTTGTCTCTGTGCTTTATCCAACCTTGGTCTCAACAATTCTCGCTCATATAAACCCTTCTCATTCTCGCTAATTGGACTCCCAGAGATCCACCTGGGGCCTAGTCATGGATCTCTGCATCCAGATCCCTCAGTAGTTGGATGAGGTTTCTAGCACGACAATTAGGGTGTTTGGCCATCCCATCACCTGAGTAGGTCAGTTCGGACTGTCTCTCGACCATTGCCAGCAGTCTGTTGTGGAGGTATCTTTGTGGATTTCTGTGGGCCTCTCTAGCACTTTGCTTCTTCCTATTCTCATGTGGTCTTCATTTACCATGGTCTCCTATTCCTTGTTCTCCCTCTCTGTTGTTGATCCAGCTGGGATCTCCCGCTCCCCCAAGCTCTCTTTCCCTCGACCCTCGCCCTTCACTACCCCCACTCATGTCCAGGCTGTTCATGTAGATCTCATTCCATTTCTCTGTCATTGGGCGATCCCCGTGTCTTTCTTGGGGTCCTGTTTTCCAGGTAGCCTCCCTGGTGATGTGAGTAGCAGTCCAGTCATCCTTGTTCCATATCTAGTATCCTGCTATGAGTGAGTACATACCATGTTTGTCTTTCTGAGTCTGGGATACCTCACTCCAAGATCCAGCTATACCACTCTTGGGAATATACCCAAGGAATGCTCAACCACACCACAAGAGCACTTGTTCAGCTATGTTCATATCAGCATTGTTTGTAATAGCCAGAATATGGAAACAACCTAGATGCCCTTCAACTGAAGAATGGATAAACAAAATGTGGCACATATACACAATGGAATACTACTCAGCAGAGAAAAACAATGACATCATGAGGTTTGCAGAGAAATGGATGGATCTAGACACTTCCTTCCTTAATCTCCATACCTATTTTTCGGTTTAAGGACAATAGAGCTATTGAGTCCCCACACTTTGTTCAGTTCCTATCATCTATACCCATCCTACTGTCTCACTCACTTGACAATCAGTGGTGCTTTGGGCCTCCACAATATTCTGAAACTGACGTTTCTGTGTGTGGACATTCATGTGTGAGTACAAGTGTCCATGCATTGTGGAATACCATGGAGGTCAGAGGACAGTCACACTGTTGGACCTCACCTTCAGCCTTGTTTGAAGCAGAGACTCTTTCCTCCACCTCTACTACTGTGTATTCCAGGAATGCTGGCCTGTGGGCTATTAGAGATTCTCCTGTATCCACTGCCTATCTCCCTGTAGGAATGCTGGGATGACAGATGCCCTTGTGGCATGTCTGGCTTTAACATGGCCTCTGGAGATTCTAATGCCTTTACCCACCAAGCCATCTCCCCAGTCCTGTCCTTCACATTTACATGTCACCTTAGAAAGGCAGCATGATGGTTCAGTGAGTTGTTATCTTCTGGTCTCAAATACATAGCTCTATCTTTTAAATTTTTTTTAAATTTATTTATTTTTGGAGCTGAGAACTGAACCCAGGGCCTTGTGCTTGCTAGGTAAGCGCTCTACCACTGAGCTAAATCCCCAACCCCTTAAAATTTTTAATGCTTGTGATTCAAACCCAGGTCATCGAACATGTCAGAAGCAGTTTCTCCCTCTCATTCTTATTTTTATGTATATATTTTAATCTGCTTTTCCTGTGATAATAGAATTTACTCTTTTCCAATTTGTAGAGTGCTTAGCCTAATGGAGGCGGGTGAAGAGACAGAGACTGAAGAACATTTAGTAGGAATTATAGTACATTAGAGAAGGAAACACAGTAGCGATAGAGGAAAAACTATCATAATTTGTAATTAAAATCTGCGTTTTCAGTCCCAGGCTTGTGCGTACCGAAGAGCCACATGGAGCATCAACGTATTAAGAACAGAACAAAGGAAAGCCATTGAGGATATGGTTCTTGCCCATGTGCAAGGAGCATTCCCTTCAGACTGCTGTGAAGCAACTCAGCCTGGCTAGGGGATTCCAATGCTCAGACACCTTGCCGATTATTTTCCTGAAAATTAAATTGAATCGTTCCACTGTGTGAGCATCGTGCAGTAGCTTCCAAACTTTCTTATTTTCCAGCTTGGTCAGGTTGTAGTAACCTCATTCCCTTGTGGTCTCTTTTTAATCTTCAATTCTCTTTCATCACGAGTTCCACTTTAGCTTCTCAAAGTGGATTCTTTTCCCCAAGATTATCCACACATTTCCATTCATGCAAACAGTGGCCTCAAGCCTCCCCAGGCAGCCTATCCCAAAGCTCAGTCGAGAAGACAGCAGTAACCGGGCACTTGTTTAAAGTTGCATTGTGAACACTTCACTGCCTTCCTGGAGCCTCCTGGCTGGTTCACCCGGGTGCAGCGTGGCAGCAGTGGTTTTGCAGGGCGGTGTTCCTTCTGAAGGGATTGGCTGCATCTTTGACCATTTTTATGAATGCTGTGGAGCCGCTGACGATTGCCCAGAGGAGTCCTTTCACAAAGACAGTGCCAGCGTGGAAATGGTTTCTGTCTCACTTGTCAATCAGTAGTGCTTTGCCTCTCCCCATGATAACTTGGGACTCTGACAAATTCTTACTTCCATTTGACAGACTGTCCAAGTCCCTGCACTGTTCATAGTCAACTTGAGAGTGGATCCTTGGCCAGATGTGAAATAACCACACACTTCCCTGAGTCCTGAGGCTACAGTCTTACAGGACAGTGAAGGACCATCTCTTGGTGAGGATTCTTGCAGCAAATGGAAAAGCAAGTTCTTGATGAAGGCCCTGGCTTTCTCATGGGAGTCAGTGAACAAGTCCTCAAGGTCAGATAGGGGGTGGATATACCAGCCATATGCTGATGCACTTCCTGATTCTCCCTCTTCAGGATTCTGGGTTCCATTTTTCCAACTGGTAACTGCTGGTCAGAATTGCTATCTTCATATGATTGACAAATGAGATAGGAAAAATGACGCTCCATCAGTCCTGCAGCCTTCACAGGAGAAAGGAGATTTTCAAAGCTCATGCCTGGCATTCTGTCCCACCTTGTTGGGATTTGGAAGACTCAGAGTGGGATGCTATGGGGTTGGAGACACAGGATTCTTTCATGGAGGCTCTTAGGAATCACTGTGTGTCAAAGTCCCAAAACCATAATCTCTACCATCCCTTCACAGGAAATAAACAAGAGCTCTTGGGGAGGGAGAAGGGGAGATGTTGCTTCTGAGGAAAGGCACCAGGAAAAAGAATACCTCAGGGGCACACAGGGTCAGGTTCTATTTATCTAGAAAACTGAATTCTATAGCTCATATGCTTGGCCAATTGATGGGTTTCAGATCTAGGAAGATACACTGTATTGGAGATTAAAAAAAAAGCCTTGTATTTTTATATCATGTAGGGGGACAGGAAGAAACCTTTAGGGATCAGATATTTATATATATAGTTGTGAAATGTTCCTGGCTTCCTTGGCAGTGTGGAAAGCAGCCGTAATAAAACCAGACCAAGTATGTAACCAGCCTACAGATGTTGGGGTTGTGTTTCCCAAAGAATGCTTTTGGTGTGGACTCAACAGTGCCTAGGACTGGTCTAACTCCCAGAGAGACCTGTGATAGTGCATCTCCTATTCAACTTGTGTAAATTGAGAATCACCAAGGAAACAAACCTTTGCATGTTTTGTTCCCAGAGAGGCTTACAAAGAAAGAAATCCTACTCTAACTGATGGTCCCATCCTCCTGGATGCCAAGTTGACACAAGGAAACACCAAGAAAGTAAAAGGCCCTCCAGCCTTCCTCTCTGTCCACTTCCTGGGGATGTAGTGTAACCAGCTGCCTCATGCTACAGTCACCATGCCTTCCTTCATGGCGGATGGAGTCCCTGCTAAGAGACTGAGCTGAGATAAATTCTTCTCTCAAGCTGCTGTGTCTGACACTTTGTCACAACAACAAGGAAAGTAAACAACATAAAAACCACTCATAAATGAACATGCTCTTCTAAGCTCTCAATTTGACTAGACAATGTAGATGCATTTTAAATGTTCTGTTTTAGAATATCTGTAACATAGAATTGAATTAGACAGTCATTTGCTCCCTCTCTAGTCACCTCTTTCTTTTTGCTTTTGAATTCCTTGTTCTGTGTTCACCCTTCCAATACAGCCATTCCAAGGAAAGATGGTACTCCACTGCTTCAGCATCAATACCGACATGTGCTAACCCATTTTAGATCTCCTGATGAGTTATGTTTTTGGAGGGTGCCCACATTGTTCAGAGAGGCACTACTAGGTATTTTTCCTTTGTTCTTAAACAGGGGGGGTATTACAGCTCACATCTTAAATTTCTCCCTAATATCCATGTCCTGAAGGCTTGGCCTCCAGGTTATTCTACTGCTTGGAGAACCTTCAGGGGCTTTGAGTGTAAATGAGGTCATTAGCTCACTTCCTTGAAAGGGATTTTGGACCTCAGTACCTTCCTCTCTTTCATTGCTTCCCAGCTTCCATGAGGCAAGTACCTTCTGCATCACATCAGGTCCCTCTGTGACACATTGCCTCCCATGGGTCCAGGGTTATGGACTAGAACTTATGACACTGTCAGTCAAAAGAGTTATTTCCTTTCTTTAAAAAAAAAATAAGGTCTTATAAGATGATTTTCTTAGATATTGTACTTAAGGAATGGGAAGTTGTTTAGAAAGATGGCCATTCTTTTTTGGATAAACTTGTGAAGATGACACTCTATGCTATGGAAGTTGTTCTTTTCTACCTGGGTTCAGCCTGAGGATGAAGTTCCTCTGAAGAGAATAACGTAGCAAAAGCTAGGAGAGTCTTGACTTCTCACAGCCCCATGGAACCTCTGTATTCAGTCTTGATGCCTGATGTGTGTTCTCTGTCATGTAATTTGATACTTCCTTCTTAGGGAAGTGCAGTCTGTCCAATACTTGCTCAAGAGAAGTGTTAGATCGATCACTCCAAAACCTAACATCAGAACTGAGGTTCCAGGGAGACGTTCAGTATTATGTCCACAGACCTATGCTTTTCCTCCTGTTGCACACCTGTGTGCCCTTAAGAGGACTTGTGTCTACCTCTCAGGACTCAGAGCCTGTGATGAGGTATCTTGACTGTTATTGTGACAGGATTTGGAATCACCATGGAAACAAATATGTGGATCCATCTGTAAAATGGTTTTTGCATTTCGGCCAGCTGAGGTTGGAAGACACACTCTAAATGTGGCTGGAACCACTGTAGGGGTTGGAGTTCCAGACTGAATAAAAAGAAGAAATAGCCGGGCGGTGGTGGCGCACGCCTTTAATCCCAGCACTTGGGAGGCAGAGCCAGGCGGATCTCTGTGAGTTCGAGGCCAGCCTGGGCTACCAAGTGAGTCCCAGGAAAGGCGCAAAGCTACACAGAGAAACCCTGTCTCGAAAAACAAACAAACAACAAAAAAAAACAAAAACAAACAAACAAACAAAAAAACAAAAAAAAAAAAAAAAGAAGAAAGCCTGTAGATCACAAACATTTGCTTCCTGTCTATTGGGCTTGTGTGACCAGCTGCCTTCTGTCATTCCTTCCCCACTGCGATAGACTGTGTCCCCTGGAACTGTGAGACAACACAAACCCTTCCTTCCTGAAGTCCGTTTTGCCAGGTGTTTTGACAAAGAAGTAAGCCAAGTAACTAATACAAAGCCATATCTTCTTTGTAATATGAAACTCATTATATAAATATACTTATTCATGTGATCCATAAGCACAGACTTATCAAGTATGCTTTCCTGGGGCATAGTTTCTCATGATAACTTACCTTCCTAGGCCTGGAGTGATAGTTGAGAGTATTTATTTCTCTTGCAGAGGAGCTGGCTTCAGGTTTCTGCACTCACATGGTGATTAATAACCAGTGAGTCCAGTTCCAGGGTATCCTTTGATGCTCTCTTCTGGCCTCCCGGGACTACTGCATGCTTGTGGTATATATATATATATATATATATATATATATATATATACACACACACTCATTCAGGTCACACACATCAACTATATAGAGTCTATATAGTATCATGCAACAGTAAGCAAATGTATGTTTTGTGGATATGTGTGTCTTGACAGAGAAAATAGTTTCCCTCAAAGTATGAAAACAAGTAAATTGTATTCTTGGCACAATATAAACATGTTTCCTTATAGTGTCTTCGTTCCATGCTCTCTTGTAACATGTAGTTCAGTGTCTGCACCGATTTCCATATGAAATCTTATATCTGTAACATGGGCAAGGGCAAAGAGCGAGATTGGACCCAGAAAGATGTCCTATCTCTCTTACTTTCTTGTACCAGTTGGCTTTAAAGTTGAATGATATGCAAAATAGAAATCTGCATTGCGATTCAGATGCACATTCCTTAAAAGAAAAAAGACACCCATACTTGTATTAGGCATCAGAATGCGCTTCCCTTTGTGACTGATGGAGACTAGCTGGATGAAAATATTGCAATAGGGTCAATTTATGTATATCAGCAGTACTAACATTGACATAATTTTTTTCACAACTGCTTTCTGTTTTCACATTTTTTCTTGGGTTTGTGCTCTGCATGTAGCTGCAGTTTCCTGGGAAAGAGGCAATGAAGCAACTTGAATTGAATCCTGACTCAGTGTTTGAAGACCAAAACCAAATAGATTTTTCTTTTCTTCTTTAGAAATTGTATTAAGGGTAGGAATTTTCTTGATATTATTTTTTATATTTGAATGAATTGAATTTTTCATATTCTCATTATGGTCAAAATATTTGTTTTATAGAGAACAAAGCATGTGAATTCTTATTTTCATTTAGAATGATGTTGGTGACTCCCCTGAGTTTATGGAATGGCACCTGTCTTTCATATTCATGGGCACTAGTTCTTCCTGAACATCAGTCTCATTTTCACCTAAACCACTATTCTTTTTTCTGCATCTGTAGTTGGGGGTCAGGAGCACTTGTCTTGGTCTAGTTTCTAGTTCAAACATGTGTTGCTGTCAACCTCACTGTGTCTTCTTCGAGCTATAATTCCTTCCACTGTAGAATGAAAATGTGAGGGTGCATGGTGATATACATCTGTAACTCTAGTCTTTGGAAATTATGGCCAGAAAATCAGAGACTGAGCTAACTTGAGGTACATAGGGAGTTTGAGGCCAGCTTCAGCTAGACAATAAGGCCCTATCTAAAAAAAATAAAAATTAAAAAAATTAAAAATATACTCAAAAACAACATACATGTTGGTGATAGTTAACACTGATTGTCAAGTTGACAGGGTCTAGACTCACCAAGGAGTTAAATCTCTAGGCACATTTGTGAGAGACTTTCTAGAATGAGTTAATTGCAGTGGGTAGACCCACCCTGAATGTAGACAGCACCATTCCATGCACTTGAGTACCAGAATGAATTAAAATGAGAAAGTGAACTCTAAGTATCAGCATTCACCTGCTGTGGGATGTATGGCAAATGTGTTGCTGATTAATCAATAAAACACTGATTGGCCGTTGGCTAGGCAGGAAGTATAGGCGGGGCAAGGAGGAGAATAAAGCTGGGAAGTGGAAGGCTGAGTCAGAGAGACACTGCCAGCCGCCACCATGACAAGCTGCATGTGAAGATCCTGGTAAGCCACGAGCCATGTAGCAAGGGATAGATTTATGGAAATGAATTAATCTAAACTGTAAGAACAGTTAGCAAGAAGCCTGCCACGGCCATACATTTTGTAACCAATATAAGTCTCTGTGTTTACTTGGTCGGGTCTGAGTGGCTATGGGACTGGCAGGTGAGAGAGATTTGCCTTGACTGTGGGCCAGGCAGGAAAACTCTAGCAACAAATGGTGTCCAACGTGGTGGCAAGAGTTTCCACCTAAAAACTGAGAAAAAAGATTCTAAAACGGAGCTAAAAACAGTTCCTAATTGTCTCTCTCAAATGAGCAGCAGCTGCCGGTTTGAGCTACTGGTGGGTTCCTGTGCGTGCTCGACCTGCCGTATGGCGGGAATGAGGCCTCTGCAAGTGGCACATTAAGCTGCGTGGTGGATTTAGCCTTTGCTGGTACAAAGCAAAGAGGTTTCTGGGCTACATGCTGCTTGGATAAAAGCATAGACCCACGATAGCTCCCAGAGCTAGTGGTAAACGTAGCCATGTTGGGAAGCTGAGGTGGGTGGAGCCAGCAGCCACAGCTGCTGCAGTTTAAAGCAATAGATTCACAATAAGACAGATTCAGATGTAATAGTTTACAATGTGTGTAAAAATGTACGTAGGCTTGGAAGAGAGAGAAAAAGGAATATATACAGTTGTATAAAGAAATACATAGTTTTTAAAAATAAAGTCTTTAAAGAGACAGTAAAGGTAATATAAAAAATAAGCCACGTAAAGATGAATATTACACAGAGAATCTGGATTGTGTTGTCTTTGGGATTTTTAACTGCAGAGAGATATTTGATTGTAAAGGAAGCTGAGTTAAACCAATATGCATATTTTAAAGATATCTTGACTTCAAAATTTCGATGTAAGGATATGTTACTTTGGAAAGGAGACTCTGCTTTTGTTCCCACAGAAAGCCAGAGGCTATGGATTTGTTCAAGATTAAGATACATCAGGTTTGACCAGCCAAGACCCCCTGAAAGGTCTCCGATGACACCATGGCCCAGATGATCCAACATCCAGAATGGTTTGAAGGCATCTAGCTCAGATGATACAGCCTCATGGACTATTCCATAATTCTAAAATTTTGTTTCCCCATAAGATACAGCGCCCCCGTCCAGCAGGAAGTAGTAAGAGAAGCTACGCCCAAATTCCCAAATTATATGTAATTTTACTTTGTTAAGTTTAAAACCTTCTTTTTTGAAAAAAAAAAAAAAAGGGGGGAAGTGCTGTGGGATGTATGGCAAATGTGTTGCTGATTAATCAATAAAACACTGATTGGCCGTTGGCTAGGCAGGAAGTATAGGCGGGGCAAGGAGGAGAATAAAGCTGGGAAGTGGAAGGCTGAGTCAGAGAGACACTGCCAGCCGCCACCATGACAAGCTGCATGTGAAGATCCTGGTAAGCCACAAGCCATGTGGCAAGGGATAGATTTATTGAAATGAATTAATTTAAACTGTAAGAACAGTTAGCAAGAAGCCTGCCACGGCCGTACAGTTTGTAACCAATATAAGTCTCTGTGTTTACTTGGTCGGGTCTGAGTGGCTGTGGGACTGGCAGGTGAGAGAGATTTGCCTTGACTGTGGGTCAGGCAGGAAAACTCAAGCTACATTCACCTTTCTCTACTCTTGAACTGTGGGTCCAGTGTGCTGCCTCATGCTCCTGAAACCATGGCATACCTATAGTGATAGATAGCACCCTTGAACCCCGAGACAACACAAACCTCTCCTTTCTTAAGTGCCTTTTGTTAGTTATTCTGTTACATCAATGAGAAAAATGACTAATATAAGAAGTCATCAACCCCACTGATATTAGTGACCAGGAAGCAAGGAAGACACAAAGCAGAGTACTCAATCAAAGATAGAGTGAGTGTATGCTGAGCCGTGTTCTCTAACTGTGGAAAGAGAGAATTAGAATCTAAAAGAGCTAATGAATTCTCCAATCTGTCGCCCTGACGTGGATGCACCATCAGAGGCCACAACAGGACAGAGACTAAACCCAAGCTTTCCTGACACTGCATTCCACATTGCTCAGTCCATTGCAGTGGACCTACACACCAGTCTGACTCCAGCCCAAACGTGCATTTCCATTCACCTCAGGAACCGTCAAAATACCAACTGAAGATTGACCTTTCAAAGTATTAAGCAACTTAATTATTTTCAAAGTTTAATTTGACCCGTCTGGTACCGACTCTCTACTGAACAAGATATTTCCTGTTTCTTAAAGTATAGTGTTTTTCGACACTGAGTTAACTGCTGATAGAAGTGTTGTCTGATGTGGGGAAGGGGAGGTTTTCACACAGTTCACACTGTGACCTTCTCTGCTCTCTCTCCATCACATCCCACAGTGCCCTCTGCCTTGCAGAGCATGGTTTATACTGTATAATTGTTTCTTCCTGGCTTCAAACTGCAAAATATTATTCAAAAGATTTCCAGAAAATTTGAGAAATACTTGACTTGAAAAACTGCTGGATTATGTCATGATTAGAGTTGTACCTTCAGTTTCTGGCAGCTTTCTGCTGTCGAATATTGGTGTTGAATATTAGTCTAAAGCCATGGTCTCTTCATTATTACCTGGGGGTGCAAATACATCTGTCACCATTACAAGTAAAATGCATCATTTCCTGAGTGTTTGGAAATAAGATCATATCTACATAAATTTGTATTGTATTGTAGGTGCTAGAGAGATTGCTCAGTGGTTAGGAACACTTCCTGCTTTTTAGTTCCCTACATCCACTTGGTTATTTATAGCCATCTGTGATTCCAGTTCCAGGGGATCTAACACCCTTGTCTAGCCTCTGATGGCAACAGCCATACATGTGGTACACACAAATTCACCTCTCTCTCTCTCTCTCTCTCTCTCTCTCTCTCTCTCTCTCTCTCTCTCTCTCTCACACACACACACACACACACACACACACACACACAAGTAAAAATAAATAAATCCTTAAAATTTAAATATGCAGTCGCCTTGAAGAAACTGGCCTTCACTTGTAGAATTGTAAAAATACTTGGAACCTGCTTTAGAATTAGCAGGTCGAAAGATAAACATTTATCAGAGAATGGGAGGATTTAGGCCATGAATTCTAAAGATGAAAGATTACTGATGTGGGCAGGGGCGGTCCTTCTCAGCACTCTGTGTGCAGACAAGGAGCATCAGTCCTGCCGTTTTGACTCTCCTGGCCTCTGTAGCACCACTGGTGTTATTAGATAGATGCACAGAGACGCCTTGTCTAAAGCTGTCCGGTGTCCAGAGTATTTAATATTTTCCACAGGCTCTAATTCCATGCTTGCCAAGAACAGTGCTATTCTGATTTGAATCCTATA